>NC_085138.1:238242334-238564862 GCF_035046485.1 Aedes albopictus | reverse complement strand
TATGTTTTGTTAGTTTGAATAACAACTTAATAATAGCAAAATTGTAAAATATTTCGATAACAAATTTTGATATGAATAAGTAATTGATAACATTCTAATCTAATCTAATCTAATCTAATCTCACACTAACGCAGCCATTACTTGAATGCATCCTGGAAAATGAAGACTTTTCAGGTCTATCATTTTTCTTGTCTAACGGCCAGGCCAACTGCGCAGCATGTACCGCAGAGAAGATTTCAAGGGATAGAAAGAATTCAACATAGGTAGTCAATATTTGAAACATTCTACACCTTGAAATCGAGGGGAAGGATGGAAGCGTGGACCTCCCGTACCAAACGCTTCCAGATAACGATATAGATATTTAAACATGTTTGCATGTATTAATATGATGATGTATACGGTGATTTGCTAAAAAAATATTGATTAGTGCGCCAGGAATGGTGGTAAGATTCACTGAAAAGAGAATAAAGGATTAAGTAATATATACAGAATAAGGTATAAGTGATACGCTCGTTACAGTTACTATTTTTTAAAACATGGTATTATTAAACAATAAAATTACCTGAATCCACCTGAAACAAAAAGGTGTATTATCAGTTTAAAGCAAAACAAAAATTAAAACATAACCATTATAAAAATACATCAAATTTTAATTTGGTATGCTACCACTTTAGGTAGTGAAATAGCAAGATTAAAATTTGATGCAATGTGGTAGATCTTACACCGTAACGCACCATTGTAAGGTGATCTACCCACGTTACGGGTTGAATAAGTAATTGATAACATTCTGAAAATAAAATTTGCTGTGTTCCTACTGTTGCGGATAGGAACTCCTCCAAAGTCCCATATGAATTCAATGGGATACGCAACATTAGGATCTATTGATAATTTTTTCAGGGACGCCTATTGTTGGCGCAAGCGATTTGTTATCGAAAACAGAGAGAAACAATAGCTTTCATATATTTTCCAAACAAATTAAGACGAAAAACTATGAACTATAAGATTAGTTTATATTATTATCTCATTGATTAACACATTTATAAAAGTGAATCTAAGTGGGCTCGATGCAGTGAAATCAATAAAAATAAAATGTTTAAAAATAATCAATGGGATTCTTCTTCATGATGATTTCTTTTTTGATATTTTTGTCTAAAATGTGTTGTTTGTCCTTGAATTCCACCAGTTGATACAAAATGTTTCATTAAATTGCTAACACTCTATTACACATTCTATACTCGCACTCATACCTAGCTGAAACTGGGACAAAAAGCAGGTATACTTTTCAAAGTGCTTATAAAACAAAAGACTGATAAGTTGGCTCTGCCACAGTTAAAATGTAATGCCAGAAAGAAGAGAAACTGATGACAAAACAATATTTTCCTTACAATTTCTTACGGAATGCTGTGAACAACGTAAATCTCGAATGGTGTAGTTTTGATTGCAAAGCTTGTTATGTTGTATTATTAAGGGCGGACGGGACGGTCGAGGAAATATCCGCCATTGCTCTGTTTCTACTAAGATGGTAATCTCAGATTCTACTTCATATAATGGAACAAAAATCTATCATTGTGTATGCTCACTTGCAGTGCATATGCTGATTGTTTTTCAGCCTCATCTGTGCGATAGAAATCGAGATTACCATCTCCAAAATCGCGAGGCAAATTGTTAGAAAGAGAGGGAAGATAGGAAAAATAACACAGCGTCCCGATTCACCTTAATGATCAAATATTTGTACAGTCTCAATGACACAATAATAACTGAATTTGTGCTACAACAGAACATGTTATTGAAATGTAATTTAAAGAAAATATACCAATAGCACGATCATAACAAAATAAGATTGCCCAACAGAACATGTTATGGAACGGTGATATCTCAATAAGTTAATAATAACTAACCAAGATATAAAAACAGGTTTTGTGATTCCGTTGTCATTATATTGATATTCTCCTCTGCTCGGGAATAGAGTCCATAAGGTTAAATTTTGAGTTTTTATCCCCAGTATTGTACCAAATGGATATACTAAGGACTAAATAATACAATTTTTGTGAAGATATGGTAAGAAATTTGCAGGTATGTTCAATTTGGGCTGATTTTCTTGAAAATTACCGTTATATTATAAACTTGATTGATTGATTTGTCTTTATTAAAGATACTTTCAGCCCTTGGCTTATTATAAACTAGCTGTACCCGGTAAACTTTGTCTTGCCTACTGCGTTTTTTGACGTTTCAAGCTACCATCCAAGACCAAGTTCCCGGTCACAAAACGTATGTAGGATCGATTTTCAAAAATTCTCAATTTTTCCATGTTTTTCGCCTCATAAAACTTCCTTGGGTGAAAACTAACAGAACAAAATTAAGACGATCAAAATCGGACCTTCCGTTCGCAAGTTATGCGCGGTCCCGATTGCATGTCATTCCCTAGAAACCCATTTCCCAGAACGACATTTCCCAGAATGGAATTCCCCAGAATGACCCAATCCCCAGAAATCCATTCCCCAGAATGGGACATTCCCCAGAAAAATATAAGTATCAGTAGTTCCATGAGTATTCAGGTGAATTGTTAGTTTTCAGAGCTCTAGGTGATTTCACCGAACTCCAGCGGAAGACCAGAACACTTCAGCGTGGTTTAAATCACCCTTCCATCCTGGAAAATTAAAAATCATTGAATGAGATAACTTTCAACCTTGTATTTCTATAAGAGTGGTGACTAGTGTCAGTCATTTTATCACTCAACTTTGAATAACATCCAATAAAAAGAAAATCTCAATTCCAAAATATCCCAAAAGAACAGCCTGTTAATTAAAGAAGGCAAATTTCAGATGAAAAAAGTCAGCCATTCTATTGAATGCATCTCGGAATGAGTGTTTCAGCAGTACGTTAACTTGTAGAGTTCAATATTTTTTGCATGAAGTTCAATTATATACCAGTGTAATGAAAAATGAGAAAGATGGTGGCTCATTAGGACAAATATTCCATAAACTAAAAAAATAATAAGGCCGAAAGGATACTAGGCTGCAAAAATGTTGTTTGGACCAATCGGAGACAAAACAGCGCATTTTTAGAAAAAGCAAAACATATAGATGGAAAGTTTAACTGTATATTCGGCAAATTACTCCGCTATTGTTACAGTTTAGAGCAGTTTAGGCTTTTACTTGTTACAGTTTGAGCTCATGTATATTAAAAACAGGGTGCAAAATTTTCATAGTCATTGACTGAAAACAGCACAAATTTGAATGATTCTGCACTGAATATTCAAAACAAACTAATTCATTTTCGCTCTGCCTCTTCACACAGTCAGTCAATTCGTAGTCATTGAATATGAAGCCGATCGAGAAACATCTTCATAATTACCTACGTTTATGGCTACGATTCCTTCCAAAAACACTTCACAACAATCACATGAGAAAAGATCTGTGTAAAGCACCATTAAATGTAATCAAAACGTTAATATTTTATCAGCAATTTAACACTTTGTAAGATTATTACAAATATTCATTGACTTTCATTCAGTTGACAAACGAGTATCGAGCAGCTGAATATGAATATGCAGGCAAGTGAATAAAAATTGCCACACGGTGAACTTCAACTCATCTGCTCGAAAATTTTGCGCCTTGTAAAAGTGTGCCTTCGTTATATATCCAACTTAGTTTGAAAGAACAGCATATCATAAAAAAAGGAGTCTTTTATAGAATAAGCCGTTTGCCCGCCAATATACTACATAACAACAAAGGTGGTTAGAAGGAAATGATAAACGACATATTCCATTGTACGATAACATGAATAGGTTTTTAAAAATAGTTCTGCTTCAAATGATAATCAAGTGTAAATCAAGTTGTCAAATGCCTTAGTGAAGATTTTCGGATGCCAGACACTGGATTTTATCCTTGTGACCAAATTCCCTAAAAAAATTCTTGGGAGGATGCAACCATACATGTTATTATTCCAATGTGCATTCAAAATAATTAATGGAAAATTACAGACTATTCATTCTACTTACACATGCCATATAAATCCGATACATTAAAATAACTTTGTTTACATTATTAAGGCATTTACAGAAAAAAAGTTGAATTGGGTTAACTCGACGCAATTTCGTGTTGCCCTGTTTTAGTATGATCTGAGTTACATCAAAATGGTACTCACTACCCTGAATCCAGCAAAAAATAATGTTTTTCGCGATTCTCGTCCAACAGATGGTGGTACTGTAGCATGACAGTGTGTCGCCGAGTACGAAAAAAACTAGTCAGTCATCTTTTTCCTTCTAACCATGTTTGATAAAAGTGCAACTAGAAAGAACAGCCTTTGATGATAAGAAGGAACAATCTCTTATATAAAGTTAAGCAGTTCGGCCGCCAAAGAGCTCTCCAACAAACCAACTAGGAAGAACAGCCAATTTCAAAAGGAAGGGATAATCTCAGATGAAGTCAGCAGCTACTATTACAAGCCACCAATCAATTAAGTAATGGCATATGCAGCCAAACACTAGTGCAACTACAAGTTTAGTAGTCCTCAACCTACTGTATCAGGGTTACTCAAATTTTGCCCAGAAACCATAAAAGATCAAAGAAAATAAAAATAGAAACGATTCTGGGGAATGTCCTATTCTGGGGAACGGCTTTCTGGGAAATGTCCCATTCTGGGGAATGGGATTCTGGGGAATGGCATTCTGGGGAACGGCATTCTGGGGAATGGGATTCTGGGAAATGACCTACAACCCGCGGTCCCACGTATGCCACTGCATTTTTATATATATATAGATAGATAAACATCATGGAAAGTGAATTTTGAACAAAATTTAGGTACCACAATAGGGATTTTTTTTTATATCTTGTTGGGTATCTAAGTCACTACGACCAGTTATTAGATCTATTGTGACATATGCCCCAGTTTGTTTTAGCGTTGCGTTGCGTTGCGTTGCGTGGTAACGGAGTAATTCGTAGATTGCATACTGAAAGTTGTCATGTTAAAACTTTAATACTCCTATTCTAATTGCTTATGGAATGCTATTTGGGAAGGAACCTTGGAAGGAACAGCTATCCAATCAGAGGTTGAAGTAAAAAAGACATGAGAACTTCCATTGCCGGCCACGCCCATCTTCTCCGTTACGAGGATAGAAAAGGATGTGATGATATGACACCTACTTTACAAGAGGTCAGCGACTCACCGACACTCCCATAGGTGTCAAGGAGTTGGATATTTGGAATGGGGTGATTGAGAAATCACTATAAGCGAGTGATGCGACAAGATTCAGATGGTGTAAGTGTATTTGAGTAAATCATGTAGATATGTTCTAGTGAGTGAAAGTGTTTTAGTATATAGTATATATAACACCCAACGTTGGGAGTGACATAGCTAAGAAATTTTGTCACTCCATGGGCCTTTTGATTCCGGGATGGGGCACAGGCATTTGGACCATGTGTCCTGGCTAATAAGCCTAGGCTTAAGCGCCATTGGTCGCTCTCTGAAACGATAAGAAACACGTTATGTGGATGGGAAGGGATAGTGGAGAAGGGATAACTATTTATCGAGATGCCAGCGACTCACCGACGCCCTCGAAAATAGAAAGGAATAAGGAATTTGGTAAAGGAATGGTCAGGAATTGAGTATGATTTTTATAGTACATGTAATTAAAGCACAAAAACATGAATATAATCTACTAATTTAACCATACATGTATGTATATTAGCATTATGGAAAAACAAAAATGTATATGCGAATACACTAGTCTGTTTAAGTTGCCAAATTCATAAATAAAAATGATAGCGGTTGTTGTAGCAAGTATGTTAAAAGGAATTGCCATAGAACATGGGGTAACAATAGCTGCACACGACAGCATAGTACACAAAAATCAGATGGATCTACCAAAATTGTATCTGGAAATTGCATGCAACCTTCATCCTCACGTTATGACAGGTGAAGGTTCTATCAAAGCAAGCACATGATCCCAGTCAGCATCGAAATCTGCCATGGTGACGTAGGTTTTTCATTTCTTCGGCTTGACAAAGTTTTCGACCGAAAATTTCAGTTAACAACTGTTCATTCACAACTATTGTATACATTGATTTCGAAAAATTTGGCCAATTTGCAATAACTTTTGTTCAAGCACTTTTTCGGGAAACGCTTTCTTGGCATAAAATAATAGTCGTTCACAGTTGTAAGAAGGAAAGAATTAAACAGCTCTATGGATGAGGCTAGTCCCTGGACTGTGCAACAATTCTTAGTTTACCGTATTGTAGATATTACGTTGTAATGCACTATTCACATCGGGAAGTACAAATAAATTGGATTATTCTTACCATAGTTTGAAGCGTCGAATCATGCTCCCATGACTCAAAAGCTACCTACTGCGCACTCGTCCGGATGCCACAATACGTTGTACGGTGGAAGAACTTCGCCTGCAAATCTGGTCACGAGTAACATCAGCATACTTGCAGTCAGATCCGAGACACCGTTTGGAAACCGGATCCTCCTGTAGCACTTGTTATACCAGTAAGTTGGCGAAAATATCTTGAAACACATTCTGCAGCTTTTGAAAGTGGGCGCTTCTGATCTTCGGGAATTTATTGTCCTTGTGGCTCCAACGTTCCGAAGCACTTATTTTCACCACTGAGCAACTTACTTGAAGAATAATCTGAACATTGCGAAAATAAATTATTCTTGAGTTTCACATATGCCCCAGTTTGTTTTAGCTCTATTAAGTTGACGTATTACTACTGTTACAAGTACTGTTAGCAATAATCAAACCTTGACTGTGCGTTTGATCCCAACATGGTGACACAGCTCGGATAAACTGTACAACCGTATTGGGATTTGTTCTCCAGACATCAAGGGGTTCTATCAGCCCCTTGTCGAAGAACCTAATTCTTTTAACAGCAATTGCCGGACAACGGCATAACAAATGTTCCGAGTCTTCTGTATCTATGTCGCAAAAACGACATACATCATTCTGAAGCTTTCCTATTAGCTTCATATGATAACGGCTCGGACAATGACCTGTTAGCAGGCCAGTAAAAGTACTTAGATCTCTTTTTGACAGCTCTAAGATTTTGCGAGTGTTTGAAAAGTTTGGCTTTGTGAAACGTTTTGACTGCCTCGCAAAAGTGGTATTTTCCCAGTTGGATATTATTTTTTCATGTTCCCATGTTTTAAACTCCATTCTGAGAGAACACCCAGACACACCACAAAACAGTTCTGGTCCTATGAATTGATGTGACGAACCAAGTCTTGCTAACATATCAGCTTGTTCGTTTCCATCAATTCCACAGTGCCCTGGAACCCAAAACAGTTTCACCTGATTACGGCAAGCAAATTGTTGGAGTGATAGGATACACTCCCAAACAAGTTTGGAAGAGCATGTTGCTGATTCCAAAGCATTTAGAGCTGCTTGACTATCAGGCATAATGCATATTTTTGAATATCTGTAATTTCTGCGTAAACAAATATTACAACATTCTAATATTGCCTGATTTTCAGCTTGAAAAACAGTTGGCCATTTGCCCATGTGAATTGATACGTTAATCCCGGGGCCAGTTACTCCTGCACCAACTTGGTCGTTCAGTTTCGAACCATTGGTGTAAAATAAGTTTGATCCTGGATATAGTTCTGGGCCCCCATTTGTCCACAGATATCGCCCAGGATTAATCACTTCAAAAGTGCGTTCAAAATTGTACCTTCTGCTCATCCAATCACTATTACTTGTGATTAACGAGTCGATACTAATTGATTTTAGAATACTTAGATGGCCTCTCAGGTCACCTTCAAAGAGGTTTGTACACTCCCGTTCAAAAGTTTGGGGTCACCCCCTCAAAAACATGTCATTTTTTTAGGCCCATATCTCCGCCAATTTGCGTCCGATTTCAAAACCCTAGGTTTCATTCAAAAGATAATAAGTCAAAGAAACTTTGAACATGATTTCAAATAAACTTTTTCAAAAAAAATTGTATGTAAACTTAACCCAAAGTTGCCAAATTTTCCAAAAAAATGAATATAAACTTACGGCAGTGTCGCTGGAAGTTGGGTCGACCAAATTTTAAGATGAGAGCGGTAATATGACCCATTTTCTATTAGCTTTCAACTGCTTTTTACAGAACTCAGCTAAAAAATCTAAAACAAAAAGTTATTAAGTAAATTAATCCTTGATGTCATCAACCAAAAGTTTGGGGTCACCCCTCAAAATGATGTATCGGCCAAAAGTTTGGGTTCACTATCGTAAAACATGGAAAAGTGATTTGTTGATATCTTTGTCATCTTTCATTCAATTTTAATTCTTCTTGGCTTATTTGAAACAAAATGGATGATACTTACTGCATAGACATTGAACCACACATATTTGTGCTGCTCGCGGCAGTAGCGGTCTCCATACTACGGTATGGCGCCGCTGCATGGTCGAAGGCGCTAGTGGTTAACCGAAACGTGAAGCGACTTGAAAGTACGCACAGGCTGATGTGCCTTAGGGTGGTGAGCGCATACCGCACGGTCTCAAAGGACGCGGTATGTGTGCTAGCGGGCATGATGCCCATAGCTTTAGTGGTGGCAGAGGATGAAGAATGCTTCGAGCGACGCGGCATAAGAGGTGCGAGGCGTATCGCCAGAACCTCGTCTATGCTGAAGTGGCAGAGCGAATGGGATTCCTCCAGCAAGGGTAGATGGACACACAGGCTCATACCGAGCGTGTCCAAGTGGACGAGCAGGCCCCATGGCGAGGTGAATTTTCACTTGACTCAATTTCTGTCAGGCCATGGGTGCTTTAGGTGGTATCTGCACAGATTCGGACACGCAGGCTCCCCTGCATGTCCGGAGTGTGCAGACTGCGACGAGACCGCGGAGCATGTGCTCTTTGAATGTCCACGTTTCGTGGAGCAAAGGTCGAGTATGCAGGAGGTATGCGGTAGAGATATCACGCCTGACAACATTGTTGAAAGGATGTGTATGGGGCGGACAAGTGGGACTCCGTTACTTCCACGGTTTCTCGAATCGTACTTGAACTACAGAGTAAATGGCGAGCCGAACAACAGCTAGTTGAGTTGCCCCCCCTTCCCCATCCAGGAGCTTGAGTTCAACGTGTAGTCTAAGTACTAGCCAGGACCCGAGCCTCCAGGGGAGAGTGAACAACTTAAGGCGGTAGCTGGTGGAACGCTTACTATTAGAGTGTACTCATGTACGGTCCCCCCTTCACGAAGTCATCCCTAACGGGCGTACCGCGAAGGTAAGGAAGAGAGAGAATGAGTTTTAAGTGGGTCGATCCCCACATCCCCCGAGGAACCACCTCTTGGGTATCTGTTGCAGATTTTCTCATTCTATAAAAAAAAACACATATTTGTTGAAATTTACATACTAAAACTTAACGTAAAGTTGCCTCATTTTTTGAAGCGTGGTAAAATGTGCTAACTTTACATAACATTTTTATATACATTAATCGTTAAATACGTTAAGTTAAAGACATCAAACGTAAATTTAGTTAATTATCTTTGAAATGAGCCAAAAATAATTGAAATTGAACTATAGATGACGAAGATATCACCAAATCACTTTTCCATGTTTTACGAAAGTGACCCCAAACTTTTGGCCGATACATCATATTGAGGGGTGACCCCAAACTTTTGGTCGATGACATCAAGGATTAATTTACTTAATAACTTTTTTTTCTAGATTTTTTAAGTTCTGTAAAAAGCAGTTGAAAGCTAATAGAAAATGGGTCATATTACCGCTCTCATCTTAAAATTTGGTCGACTCAACTTCCAGCGACACTGCCGTAAGTTCATATTCATTTTTTGGAAAATTTGGCAACTTTGGGTTAAGTTTACATACAATTTTTTTTTGAAAAAGTTTCTTTAAAATCATGTTCAAAGTTTCTTTGACTTATTATCTTTTGAATGAAACCTTGGGTTTTGAAATCGGACGCAAATTGGCGAAGATGTGGGCCTAAAAAATGACATGTTTTTGAGGGGGTGACCCCAAACTTTTGAACGGGAGTGTATGTAGTTCTTTTAACCTTCAAAGCACTCTTTGTAGCTTCTAATTGAACAAATTGGTGCAATGGAAGTAAGTAGAGTAAAGTGTCTAGCGCTTTAGTCGGCGTACTTCGCATTGCACCAGTAATTGAAAGACTAGCAAGTCTTTAAAGTTTTTCAAGCTTCTTCTGAGCTAGCTGAGCACAATTGCCGTGTAAATCCAATAGATCATTTTCGGCTTCAGTCCCCATTTTTTACCAAAAGTTTTTTTGCTTATCCATAGAGCATTTGTGACTTTTCCAATCACGTGCTCAAGATGCAAATTCCATTTAGCTTACTGTCAAGATGTATTCCGAGATACTTGACTGTGCTTGAAAGTTCCAAAAGAGTTCCTTTCAATTTTAGGTTATTTATTGAAATTTGTTTCTTTCGTGTAAATGGTACGACCGTGGTTTTAGAAGGATTGACATTTAAGCCTTCCTTATCGCACCATGAAGAGACCAAATTTAAGGCACTTTGCATTCTGTTACTGATAATATGGTCATATTTACCACGGACTACTATGACTATGTCATCAGCGAAGCCAATTATTTCAAAGCCCTGTTTGAGAAGATCATCAACTACCAAGGACCACAATAAAGGTGATAGGGATACAAGCATATTTTAGAAGTAAGAATGATGTGAATCAACACAAGAAGATGCAGCCATACTTATTTAACACAACAAATCTCAATTAAACTGTTAAATGGACATTTTTGTTTAATACTCGTTTCTTTTTGTACAAAATAAAACGGCTTCGTAGTTCACCAATACGGAGTCTCATATTTTTTTCTTTTGGTCATAGGTGCTACTAGAAATGGTGAGGACTGGAAACCAATTTGTTTCAACTTAACACCATTACTCGTTAAGATGAGACGAAATGACAATGAAATGACGTGCGTGCCAGCTGAAATGGACTTACGACACATAAGGGATCAGCAGAGAAGGATAAAGGACAGTTAATTCCAAAACATATGCTGTATTTGTTCAGTGTTAGTTGGTCTTTCAATCAATAAATTTACTTTTAAAATTCTTCCTACAGATGTGAAATGAATTCAATTTGATTTTGTATGAGAACTTATTGGACACGGTGTAAGATATCCCGACTTATCTGATACTGTATATTGAACTTTCAGAAGACTTACTGGACATGATAGTTTACAAATCGTAGCTATGTCTAATGAAATAAGCTACTGTACCCGTAGACTTTAGGATCTAAACTTAAGAACAGTTTGAATGACCTAGGATATTCCGACTGATCTGATACTGTCTATTGAACTTTTAGAAGACTTACTGGACATGATAGATTATATGATTTCACAAAAAAAAATCATTGTGGCTTCGTTCTTGAGTTATGATTTTTGAAAGTAGGTGGTGTCTATGGAAAATGTTGGTTTTCCACAGGAGTTTTCCAGATAATTGGGAGACCCTGATTTTATGTATTAGAATACGATAGGTGTGAGTCTCCAGTTAGCCTAGTGGTTAAGGCTATGGATCGCCAAGCCGGAGACGGTGGGTTCGATTCCTGTTCCGGTCGGGAAAATTTTCTCGACTCCCTGGGCATAGTGTACCATTGTACTTGCCACACAATGTACAAATTCATGCAATGGCAGGCAAAGAAAGCCCTTCAATTAATAACTGTGGAAGTGCTCTAAGAACACTAAGTTGAAGAGAGGTAGGCCAAGTTCCAATGCGAACGTCGAGCCATAAAGAAGAAGAAGGTGTGAGAATAAAGTTTGTTCTGCATATATTCCCAAAAGGTTGGTCTGCATAGTTGCGCTTATAACTTTTGGAACAGACTAGATATCGTATGTAACTCCGATATCCCCTATTTATGGAACTCATATGACGCAAGGTTGAGAGCAACTGGTTTAAATGCACACGTTTTCCTCCAAAAATAAACTTTTTTTTATGTAATGCAGGAGGATGTATACAAGTACGCAGAAAAGATGCTCGGTGACGGAAGAACATGACTGATAAGATATGATTTCAGAACGATGGTTCACAAAATCGGCTCCGATGGTTCTCCAAATATTTATGTGGGTGCGTTGAAAATTGCCTCTGGTTGAAGCTACTCACATGGTTGCAGATGCAGGCTTTGTTGTGATTTTATATGCTGAGTTACGTATTCCGCAGGTTCTACAAATTCGATCGTGATTTTCGCAGATTTGTCTAAATCACCTAAGTCCGCATGCAGGCTTTCCGATTTGGTAAGTAGGCTATCGAGCAAGTTAAACGGGTATTTTTCTTGCGTTAGTCATATTTTTTTCTATTTCCAGAGTTTTCAATAACTTGATTTTGAAGTTCAATTTTTCGATGCTGCAGATCGTTTGTAATTGAATGCGACCAGATTCTGATGGATTTGAACGGACATGTTCAAAACCGATGTTCGTTTGGTGTGCGCTTAGCTTAACGTGGAACGCTTCGTTTTTCGCTGGGATTAGGATTTTTGGAGTGCGTTGGAAATTTTAGCTGCAATTTTCAAAGGCGCATTTCATTTAGTTTTTTTTATCTGTATTATCGAGATTTTTAGCCCTAGGCTAGTTCATCTCAGGACCCAAGCTTTATTTCCCTTCCGAAGGAAGAACTCACATTTTACGAGTTTGTCGGGAGTGGGATTCGATCCCAGGTCCTCGGCGTGATAGTCAAGTATTTTAACCATCACACCAGGTCCGCTCCACATTTAGAATTGTTGTTTTACTGTAAATATAGAAAACGACAGGTCTCCGCTATAGTACCAGGCTCTGCCGCTTCCAAATCTGTAGGAAAATTCCCTGGTATTTCTGTATAGCATGCTTGAACATCCCGGGAGCCTCTGCAATAGTTACTTTTAAAGCCAGGTTCGGAACTCTGTCCAGACTTTGGAGCCCTAAATACCTACGCTAGGGACTTTGCTATCGCTGCAAGTTTCTCGTCGGTGATCCTCTCCTTTATCGCAAGCCCTAGTTCACAGATGTCTTACGAAAGGACGCCAAAGACAAGGATCATGCCGCTGAAAAAAAAAAACCTCTCGGTAATCTCCTCCACTATCTCTGAACACTGCTCTGTAGGTGCCATTACAACTCTTTGTCTTGGCCATCACGATCCTGTAGAAATCCCGCCTCCTAGTTCATAGGCAGCGCAGGTTCGCAATTGCTTGAGTCCACCAGTAAGCCGGTGGTTTCCCATTTCTAAGGTGGACTTGCCTAGGCATGCTCACATCGTACGCACGCGAGAGCACCACTACCCGCTGGTCTCCGCCTAGCGGAGCGCCTCCCTAAACACCTCGTCGTTGGAATATGATGTCTTCCACCTACGAGGGCTTGGTCTTGACCTAGCCGCCTGTTCCTCAACCTGCTGGCTGCTGTTGTTGTAGTCGATACTGCAGCGAACAGGCAGGTGATCGCTGTGAGTGTAGCCATCGTCTACCCTGCAGTTCGAACTCCTTTTTTTGACTAGGACTAAAAAAGGTAACGTCGATAATAAGGTACTAAAGGTAGGTACTTTTGGTACCGATATGAGCCAGATCGACATCTTGCATAGCCAGTGCCTCAAGCCGGATCTGACTCCGCTGGTTCGTAAAACGGCTTCTCCATCGCACGCATTCCAGCATCTGCGTAAACTGCTCGATCGACCACCGAAGAGGTGCATAACAGCTACAGAAGAAGACCCCGTTTACTGTGGCGACCACGAAACCCTCGTAGTTTTTTTTTTTATTCCTGTTCGGGTTTGTCACTGCGACCAGTTTTTAGATCTATTGTGACATTATCCGTATCATTAGTGTAGTGCATGTCGCATTACTCAATTGCCATTGAGGGGCAATAAAGTATCGATTTTGATACAGTTTTTGCTTTGTTTTCTTAGAAAACAAAACAAGAGCACTGATATTGGCCATGCATCGGAAACCTAGCATCACCCTTGTTTTACTGCTAAATTCTCCCCAGTAGGAAGTTTAGGACCCGGGTTTTAACATTAGCAGCAATATCATTCCAATAATGGAACATGTGTTCAGTAAAAGGATTCTAGTATGTTCCTTGCGTACTAGCACTTTCCAGTCTTCGAAGAATTAGTACATACATGGATCCCTAACTCAATTTGATTTCCTTTGCGTTGAGTTTAGCCTCAGATGGTGAGGTTTTTAACTATATGCAAAGTAAAGTTGGTAAACTCAGTTTTATTCAAAAACTGGAAGTCACCAAAACACCAGTAGGAAGGACTAAATACTATAATTCCTTGAATTACCAGAACACATACTCCAAAATTGAAAAAAAGGACGACACTAGATTTCGGTTTGGTAGATCTATCACCGCAACGCAACCCAAAAAGGCGATCTACCCACGCTACGGGCTCCGTTAAAGATCGAGCATCTTTTAAACCCCCTCAACCATTCATCCCTCAGCACGGGTCGCCTGACACCTTGGATTGGGGTTACCTGTTTGGTGGACTTTTACCACCGGAACAGGTGGTCCGTAGTGCTATTCTAAGCCGGCAGCTACACGGGCAACCCTCGTAGTTAGTAGACACCAACTCCTGGACGGAGTATTTACCCGTCGTCGATATCACCATTTTTCTAGACCCATCCGCGACCCAATTGTCTTTGCCGGTGGGTACTCGGTATGGCTCCGCTATGATGGCGATATCTGTCCTCTACTCAGAAACTGCCTGACAAAGCAGCTGCTGAGCTGCATCGCAGTGGTCCGCCATGGACTTGTTTCTTTGTTCACATCGCCGTTATTTTGAACCCATCCGTGGATCTACTTACCGTTACCGGCGGGTGTTCGATATGGGTCTGCTATGACGGCGATGTCCGTCCCCCACTCAGCGACTGCCTGATACAGAAGTTCCTGGGCTGCGTCACAATCGTTTAGGTTTAGCTCTGTTTAGCTGCGTTATCTGTACTGTGATTTGTCAGCGTCGAGCTTTTAAGGGGGGCTTCCCGCCGGGTGCTCACAGTTCGTGGATTTCCCGGAACAAATCAAGCATGCAGGAGAGTTTGTGCAGCCTTGCCCTTATGGCCGTCATATCCACATTGCCTACACAGTTTGCTCCTGGCAGGACCTTAACAGTTGCACGGCTTCTGTTGAAGCTATTTGAAGCAGATCTCCGATGGCTCGAGTAAGGGCTTTCTTAGCCTACATTTGAATATTATGAGGCAAGGACAATTATACACTATGCCCAGGGAGTCGAGAAAATGTTCACGACTGTCTCCTGATTGGCTATCCATAGCCTTAACCACTAGACTAACTGGGGACCCGTAGACGCTATCCTGTCGGTTACATAAACCACCGGGAAAGCACTCGAGCGTAGAAGAAAATATGGTGTTCGCTACTGTGCAGTAGTGACTCTGGATGTAAGGAATACGTTTATTAGCATCAGTTGACCGGTTATTGCCGATGCGCTCCTGCGTCTGGGGATACCCGGGTACCTGTACAAGACTATCGGAAGTTGCTTCCAAAATCGAGTACTAGTTTACGACACGGAGGTGGGTTGGAAGTGCTTTCACACAACCTCAGGAGTCCCGCAAGGTTCCATCCTGGGTCCGGTGTTATATAATGTCTTGTACGACGGGGTGTTGAGGTTAGATTTGCCGGTGAGAGTGAAGATCGTCGGCTTTGCTGACGATATTATGCTCGAAGTCTACGGTGAATTGACTCGAAGAAGTGGAGTTGACTACCACCCACTCGATTAAGGATTTGAGGCGTGGATGAGGTCCAGGAAACTTGAGTTGGCTCACCATAAAACTTGGGTGATGGTTGTGAACAACCGGAAGTCGGAGCAGCAATCGGTGATCAGTGTAGGCGATTGCACTATCACGTTGATTACGCCTGTAAAAGAGTCTCCAAAGATATAGTGGCACTGTCCAATAGCTCTGCGGTGTGCGCCAGTAAGCGCAAGCTTCTGGCTAGTGTCGCTACGTCCATACTAAGGTATGCCCGGCATGGGGCACTGCGCTACCGAAAGTTACCGTGGTAAGCTGGAAAGTACTTATGGGCTGATGTGCCTGAGGGTTGCGAGTGCGTACCGTACACTGCAAAATATTTTTGCTGGTAATCAGCAAACTTTGCTGATTTTTGGCGTGCTGATTGCATTCAGCAATACAAATTACTGAGTATCAGCAATTATTTTTCAATCTGCTGAACCATCCAGCAATTTTGACAGTTGATCAGCAAAGTTGTGCTGAAATTCAGCAAAAATGTTGCTGAAATTCAGCAATTTCTTTTGCTGATTTTTGGCGTGCTGGAAGCATTTCAAAAATTTTGGTGTGTACCGTGTCACATGACGCGCTCTGCGTCATCACTGATATGGTGCCTATCGGCATCCTTATCAGGCAGGACAAAGAGTGCTTTGAAATGCGCGGCACAAAGAGACATACGTAGGACTGCCAGGATGGCCTCCTTGGTCAAATGGGAGCGCGCATGGAGCAGTTCCACCAAAGGAAAGTGGACCCATAGGTGGATTCCGAGGGCATATAGATGGGTCCATATAGCCGAGGCGGTAAACGCACGGGTATTCAGCATGACCATGCTGAGGGTGACGGGTTCGATTCCCGGTCGGTCCAGGATCTTTTCGTAAAGGAGATTTCCTTGACTTCCTTGGGCATAGAGTATCTTCGTGCCTGCCACACGATATACGCATGCAAAATGGTCATTGGCAGAGGAAGCTCTCAGTTAATAACTGTGGAAGTGCTCATAGAACACTAAGCTGAGAAGCAAGCTTTGTCCCAGTGAGGACGTTACGCCAAGAAGAGGATAGATGGGTTAGTAGGTGCCATGGGGAAGTCAAATTCCACCTGACTCAGGTCCTTTCAGGCAATGGACAGTATCTACACCGTTTTGGGCATGCGGGTTCTCCCGAATGTCCGGTTTGAGCTGGTTTAAAGGAAACAGCGGAACATGTTTTGTTCGTGTACACGCGTTTTCGCACAATACGTGACCGCATGCTTGCCACATGCGGGGGGACACAACTCCGGGCAATCTTGTTCAGCGGATGTGTAAGGATGAGTTTGACTGGAATGCCGTTTCAACAGCTATCACCCACATCGTCTTGGAGCTACAGAGGAGATAGCGCGTGGAATCGGAGAATGGCTAGTTCAGATGCGGTACAAGAGGTGGTAGAAGGGTTCTGGAGTCGGATTTGCAGGTCATACCGATGCCCTTCGGTCGTAATCGACGCTTAGGTACAGTGTTTAGGTGGCCGCGAAGAGAACGTCCTGATAGTGTTGCTGTCGTGGCGTCGGTATACTAAGTTGCTGAGCCCACAGTTGGAAAGGGGTCCCTGGTTAGGGCCGGGGCAGGTGAAGATCCTACTATCAGCAACCTTCTGATGCTGCTGATGCGGCCTGAAGGCTAGGGATACCCCTTTCTTCAGCATGTGAGATCTGGTTGCACGTAGCTATCAGTTCTGCCTGCAAAACAGTTGGGCGCGGGCGTGGGGTTGGCCCTGCCCGCCTTCCGAGGACAAAGGAAGTGGTGAGGATCACTCGGGAAACTGGCTGAGCGCCAGCATGCTATCGTGATGGAATCTCCAAAGTGAGTCATCAGTGTTCGTTGCTGCTAGGCTACGCAGCTAACCTTGAAGGTGTGTTGTGCACTATCCCCTCTCTGAAGCAATGCCTTTTTGGTGGTTCCGGTCCGGAGAGACGAAGGGTTTGGCGACCATAGGAATATGTTGAGAGGGTCGAAGAGAGAGTAGTCCTGGCTTTCACTTTTGTTGTAAAAGACGGCCTTAACCCCACACTACCCGGATCTTCCTGTTCGGGTGTTTGTTGAGCAAATATTCCACCTATGGGCTAGAAGAAAAAAAAAACGGGGCAAGAACTTGTCCTGCAGATCCTTCTTGGTCGCTGTGTGAAAATTCACCCACAATACGTGATGGCAGCGAACTGAAGAAGGAGCACGCGTTTCCCACGAGGAAGAAAGCGTAAGCAAATCGAGGTAGCAGCACGCAATCTTCGCATGAAGGAAACCCCCCAAAAAGGAGCCAATCGCCACGCTGAGAAGGAGGAAAAAACCATCACCGTCGTCGACGCCGGCCGTCGAGGGCGAGAGAAAATAGAAGCGCTACTTGGTGGCGCGAAAATCAGTTTCAATACGCAACTCGGAGTGATTGGATCGCAGCAACCGAAGCTACAGATAAGTCAAGCCGGCAAGCCAAGCCCGGCAGAAGAAAGGTGTGGGCCGATGACGGCCAGGGTAAAAGTTATGTAAATAGTGTAAATAGTCAAACATTAAAATGAATTAGAACAAAATCAGTGTGTGTGTCGTTTGTCTCTGAGCCGGAAATTCCCTTGGTCCGCCAGTCGCCTGCGTGTCCGGTTGAGTCCTTTTTAGGGCTAGAGTTATTTGGAGATAGTTTTCCCACCCTATGGAGTTCGCCGCTGGTCCGTCGGTCGCTGCATGGCAGTTTCCATACACCGAATCCACTTGGGGAATCGGTGAGACCGGCGGGCGCGCTGCAATCAAGGCAGCCTGGAGAAGAAAAGCAGTTTTACAGTCCACTGCAACACGCCGCAACATGTTTTGGTCCTTCGAGCCGGATGGTTTGGTTCATCATCGCTGCTGGCTCGAACGCATCGCGACTGGGCGTGATTGAGTGGAGTGGCTGGCTTGGAGACAAAAACACACACCACAAGAAAAGTTGGAAAAAGTGAAGCAAAGCGAAGACTGGACAATCGAACAAGAGTGAAGTGATTAACTGCTAATGAACATTGGACAAAAGTGCTAGTGCAAGTGATTAATTAAGAATCATGCCGCCGAAGCGTACACCTGTGAAGAATATGGAAGGTGGTGGTAGCAATTCCGCCGCCGCCAGCAACGACGACGCAGTGGAAGAGTTCGACGCGCTGGTGCACATGCGTGGCTCAGCAAAGGCGAAGCTGACACGCGTCAAGCACATGATGGATCAAATCGTAGAGGAGGAGATCACGCTGCCGCAGGTCAAGGTGCACCAGAAGAAAGTGGAAGCTGCCTACAAGGAGTTTTCGGACTACCATGAACGCATCATGGCGGTCTGCCCACCGAGTAAGAGACAGGATCAAGACTGTAAGTACGTTGAATTTGAAACATTGTACGACGACATTTCCCTCGCTCTCGAAACATGGATCGAGCTGCTGAGTCAAACGAATCGTAACCAACAGCCGATTGTGGTTCAACCGTCGCTTCCTCGTGCCATTCCGCATTTCGATGGCAAATACGAGCAGTGGGAAAAATTTAAGGTCATGTTTAGGGACGTGGTCGACAGATCGAATGATCCGCCACGAATTAAGCTCTACCATTTGGAAAAGGCTCTAATTGGGGACGCAGCTGGCATAATTGATGCTAAAACCATCGCTGATGGCAATTATGACCATGCATGGGAAATTTTAGCAGAAAGGTTTGAAGACAAGCGACGAATGGTTGATCATCACATCTCTGGGCTACTCAACATGAGAAAAATGTCACATGAAAGCCACTCTGAGTTGAGAGAGTTGGTCGAGTCATGTGTTGGTCATGTCGAAAATTTGAAACATTTGGGTCTAGATTTTACTGGGGTATCAGATACAATCGTAACGCACATCCTATCCAATGCGTTGGACGATGAGACAAAGAAATTGTGGGAATCCTCGGTAGCCCATGGGGAATTGCCTGAATACGAGGACACTGTCAAATTTCTGAAAGGTCGCATTTCCGTACTTGAACGTTGTCAAAAGTCCACTAGTGATAGTAAGGTCAAACAATCCGCGCGTGGTGCAACCAAAGGACACGTGTCCGGCAAGCAGTCGTCGAACGTGAAGGTGAACGTGGTGTCATCAAGCAGCTGTGAGTTCTGTGCAGAAGACCATCTGGCGTTCAAGTGCTCTACGTTCAACGGATTGTCGGCGGAGGATCGATTGAGGATGGTGCGTGATAAACAGGTGTGCTTCAATTGCTTGCGACGTGGTCACCGAAGCGGAGAATGTAAATCGAACAAGACGTGTTCGAAGTGCAAGCGGAAGCATCACACGCTGCTCCATGTTGATGGTGGTTCAGTGCAAAATTCAAGTTCCAGAAATTCCAGTGGGACAGATCAGCAGCAGGTTCCAAAGCAAGCGGCGCAGCCAGACAACGCAAATGTTCCGGGTAGCAGTACACCTAACACCGTGGCTTCGAATGTGGTCGAGAAGCCAATTTCGCAAGTGCTGTTGCTAACTGCAATGGTCAACGTTTTGGACAAGCATGGGAACCCGCAATCATGTCGTGCTCTTTTGGACAGTGGGTCGCAGGTCAACTTCATCTCGGAGGCGATGTTGGAAAAGCTGCAAGTGGATCGAAAAGAAATCGACATTCCCATCACCGGAATCAACAGCGTCAGATCCAGCGTTCGACAACGGGCGAGGGTGGAGGTTCGTTCGAAGCAGAATGGTTTCAAGATAGAGTTGGATTGCTTGGTCTCGCCGAAGGTAACAGGAAACCTGCCGACCTTTGAGGTTGACGCAGCTATATGGAACATTCCCGCTGGAATCCAGTTGGCAGACCCTACGTTCTTCCGTCCAGGACAAGTGGATTTGCTGATTGGAATGGAATGGTACGACGATACACTCAAGGCCGGTCGTCTGAAGCTATCAGAAGATCTGCCTACGCTCCGAGATTCGCAATTTGGCTGGTTGGTTGGTGGAAAATATGCTAGTGCTTTTTGTGGAACAATTGTGAACTCTAATGTGGCAACACCATCAAGTGACTCTTTAAACGAACTGATGCAAAAGTTTTGGGAAGTTGAAAGTGTTTCCAGTGAGAAGTGCGTGATGACTGAAGCTGAACAGTGTGAGCAGCATTTCCAGTATACGGTTCGTCGAAATGAAGATGGTCGATACGTAGTACAGTTTCCACTTCGGGAATCAATCAGCAAGCTTGGAGATTCAAGACCAATGGCGCTGAGGAGATTCTACGCACTGGAGGCAAAATTGCAGAAGAACCCGGACATTAAGAAGCAGTACGACGAATTCGTGGATGAATACGAGCAGCTTGGACATTGCAAGGAAGTGCATGAAACAGAAGATCCTGTTGGTTTGCAGAGATGGTATCTACCGCACCACGAGGTACTCAAGCCGTCGAATACGACTACCAAGTGTTGCGTCGTGTTTGACGCATCGGCAAAGGTTGGTGGAATGGCATTGAACGACGTGATGATGGTTGGCCCTACAATTCAACCTGATTTGCTGACGATCATTTTGAAATTTCGTATGTATCGGTATGTGCTAAGCGCTGACATCGCTAAGATGTATCGGCAAGTGTTGAAGGACAAGTGTCATACTCCGCTACAACGCATTTTCTACAGAAAGAAGCCCAAAGAGCCACTGCGAGTCTTGGAGCTTCAAACTGTGACGTATGGTACAGCTGCAGCACCATTTCTGGCCATTCGTGCGCTGTATCAACTGGCAATCTACGAGGAAGCAGAATATCCTTTGGCAGCGGAGCTGGTGAAGAAGATGTTCTACGTGGACAACGTACTTTTTGGTGGAAACAATTTGGTAGAAGTGAGAGACCTCCAACGAGAGTTGATTTCGCTACTGCAACGCGGAGGTTTTCATCTACACAAGTGGGCCGCAAACGATGAACGACTCCTGGACTCTATTCCTGAGGAGGATCGAGATAAACTGGTGAAGATTGAAGACTCTAGTGCCAATGAGGTAATTAAGACCCTTGGGCTTATGTGGGATCCGGTCGGAGATGATTTTCTGTTCCGGGTACAATCTGACTGCAACAATCCAGCACCGACAAAACGGCAAGTTCTGTCAGTTATAGCAAGGCTTTTCGATCCCCTCGGCCTGCTGTCACCAGTAATCGTTCTCGCAAAGGTTTTGATGCAGAAGCTGTGGAAGAACAAGATGGATTGGGACGATCGGCTGGATGAAGAGCTACTCGACGACTGGAGATATTTTTTGAACGCGCTGCCATTTGCAGAGGACTTCCGAGTTCCACGGCGGGTAATTTCGGAGGAAGCGGCAAGGATTGAAATCCATGGATTTGCAGACACGTCAAATACAGCCTACGGAGCATGCGTGTACCTTCGGTCGGTGCATTCCGATGGTACTGCGAGTTCGAG
This sequence comes from Aedes albopictus, assembly GCF_035046485.1. Lineage (NCBI taxonomy): Eukaryota > Metazoa > Arthropoda > Insecta > Diptera > Culicidae > Aedes > Aedes albopictus. The sequence goes on along the minus strand of NC_085138.1, from coordinate 238,542,831 downwards.
CTTAGTTACAAGCAAGTCAAAAGTCTGTTCCATAACGCCTATGTCCATCCCGCGCAAGGAGCTGATGGCACCTCTACTCCTGCATCGATTGGTTAAGAAAGTGATTGACGCGATGGAATTAGAACACGTCTCGGTTACTCTCTGGTCCGACAGCCAGGTGGTCATTGCGTGGCTAAACAAGCCGTTGGACTGTCTGCAAGTATTCGTGAGGAATCGTGTAGCCGAGATTACAAGCGAAAGTGACCATGTTTGGAAGTACGTTCGCTCTTCAGACAACCCAGCAGATATTGTATCGCGAGGCATGCCAGCGAAAGCGCTCGCGACGAGCAGCCTATGGTGGAATGGACCGTTTTTCCTGTGCAGTGCAGCATATGACGAAGTGGTTCCTGCAGCTCTGGAAGATGGAGAGATTCCTGAACTGAAGCCGGCAGTATCTGTCAACGTAGCAGCTGTATACGAGGAGCTTCCGATATTGACAAAGTTTGAGTCATTTCGGAAGACACAAAGGATTATCGCCTACGTTTTAAGGTTCATCAACAACTGCCGTCAGATTGGTGAACGAAGCACTGCAACGACGCCCACGACTTCTGAACTGAAGAAGGCAAACAAGCGGATCATCCAAGCGATCCAGAGGAGCGAACTTCAGGATGAAATCGATCGCCTGCAAGCGGGGGAGCCATGCAAGAGAATCGGCAATCTGAACCCTTTCTTGGACGACGGATTACTACGAGTTGGAGGTAGAATTCGTCACAGCAAACTAGCATACGAGGTAAAGCATCAATGGATCGTTCCGGACAAGCACCCCGTAACGAGAAGACTCATCGCAACGGTACATAGAGAAAACCTGCATGCTGGTCCGAGTAGCGTGATCACAGCCCTAAGAGAGCGCTACTGGATACTGAACGCCAGATCGACGGTACGAAAGGTGACGAGAAGTTGCATCATCTGCTTCAAATCAAGCCCGAAGCTTGCTGAGCAGTTCATGGGAGACTTGCCCTCGTATCGCATCATCGCTGCACCTACGTTTTTGAAAGTTGGAGTAGACTTTGCTGGACCTATCTACATAAAGCAAACCGCCAGGAAAGCAGCTCCAGTGAAAGGCTACATATGCGTATTTGTCTGTATGGTTTCAAAGGCAATGCACTTGGAAGTGGTGGAGAACCTATCCACTGAAGCGTTTTTGGCAGCACTACAAAGATTCGTATCCAGAAGAGGAGTACCCGAGGAAGTGTATAGCGACAACGGAACGAATTTCATCGGCGCGCGATCAGAGCTTCGTGAGTTGTACGAGCTCTTCAAGTCCGACCTAACCAACGGTAAGCTATCACAGTTCTGTCAAGTCAAGGAGATTAAGTGGACCACGATTCCCCCAAATGCGCCTCACTTTGGAGGGCTATGGGAGGCGGGCGTTAAAAGCGTGAAGTCTGTTCTGAAGAAAGTCTATCAGTCCGCCTCTCTGACAATAATGGAATTTGCGACCTTGCTGTGTCAAATCGAGGCTATTCTAAACTCTAGACCTCTTTTTGCACATTCCTCTGACCCTAATGACCCAACCGTTTTGACTCCTGGCCATTTAATGATCAATAGACCTTTAACTGCTATCCCTGAGCCTAGTCTTCATGACATCCCCATCAACCGCCTGTCAAAATGGCAGCACATTCAGCTTCTTCGACAGCATTTTTGGCAACGCTGGTCGAAAGAATATTTGGTAGAGCTTCAATGTCGTTCGAAGTGGACGAAGAAGCACGTCAATGTAGTCCCTAACATGATCGTCCTGTTGAAGGAAGATAACGTACCACCTCAACAGTGGAAAATGGGTAGAATCGTCAAAACCTATCCAGGTCCCGATGATCTCACTCGTGTCGTCGACGTTCGTGTGGGCAACAGCGTTTTCAAGCGGCCAATTCATAAGTTGGCACCCCTGCCCATCCTCGAAGAAGAACCAGTACGTTCAACACATCAGGACGAAGATTCCAAGGAGCCACCAGTGTCACTCTTTTCCCGGGTGGCAGCATGTTCAGTCCGCAACGCAGCGAACTGAAGAAGGAGCACGCGTTTCCCACGAGGAAGAAAGCGTAAGCAAATCGAGGTAGCAGAACGCAATCTTCGCATGAAGGAAACCCCCCAAAAAGGAGCCAATCGCCACGCTGAGAAGGAGGAAAAAACCATCACCGTCGTCGACGCCGGCCGTCGAGGGCGAGAGAAAATAGAAGCGCTACTTGGTGGCGCGAAAATCAGTTTCAATACGCAACTCGGAGTGATTGGATCGCAGCAACCGAAGCTACAGATAAGTCAAGCCGGCAAGCCAAGCCCGGCAGAAGAAAGGTGTGGGCCGATGACGGCCAGAGTAAAAGTTATGTAAATAGTGTAAATAGTCAAACATTAAAATGAATTAGAACAAAATCAGTGTGTGTGTCGTTTGTCTCTGAGCCGGAAATTCCCTTGGTCCGCCAGTCGCCTGCGTGTCCGGTTGAGTCCTTTTTAGGGCTAGAGTTATTTGGAGATAGTTTTCCCACCCTATGGAGTTCGCCGCTGGTCCGTCGGTCGCTGCATGGCAGTTTCCATACACCGAATCCACTTGGGGAATCGGTGAGACCGGCGGGCGCGCTGCAATCAAGGCAGCCTGGAGAAGAAAAGCAGTTTTACAGTCCACTGCAACACGCCGCAACAGTTCACATCGCCGTTATTTTGAACCCATCCGTGGATCTACTTACCGTTACCGGCGGGTGTTCGATATGGGTCTGCTATGACGGCGATGTCCGTCCCCCACTCAGCGACTGCCTGATACAGAAGTTCCTGGGCTGCGTCACAATCGTTTAGGTTTAGCTCTGTTTAGCTGCGTTATCTGTACTGTGATTTGTCAGCGTCGAGCTTTTAAGGGGGGCTTCCCGCCGGGTGCTCACAGTTCGTGGATTTCCCGGAACAAATCAAGCATGCAGGAGAGTTTGTGCAGCCTTGCCCTTATGGCCGTCATATCCACATTGCCTACACAGTTTGCTCCTGGCAGGACCTTAACAGTTGCACGGCTTCTGTTGAAGCTATTTGAAGCAGATCTCCGATGGCTCGAGTAAGGGCTTTCTTAGCCTACATTTGAATATTATGAGGCAAGGACAATTATACACTATGCCCAGGGAGTCGAGAAAATGTTCACGACTGTCTCCTGATTGGCTATCCATAGCCTTAACCACTAGACTAACTGGGGACCCGTAGACGCTATCCTGTCGGTTACATAAACCACCGGGAAAGCACTCGAGCGTAGAAGAAAATATGGTGTTCGCTACTGTGCAGTAGTGACTCTGGATGTAAGGAATACGTTTATTAGCATCAGTTGACCGGTTATTGTCGATGCGCTCCTGCGTCTGGGGATACCCGGGTACCTGTACAAGACTATCGGAAGTTGCTTCCAAAATCGAGTACTAGTTTACGACACGGAGGTGGGTTGGAAGTGCTTTCACACAACCTCAGGAGTCCCGCAAGGTTCCATCCTGGGTCCGGTGTTATATAATGTCTTGTACGACGGGGTGTTGAGGTTAGATTTGCCGGTGAGAGTGAAGATCGTCGGCTTTGCTGACGATATTATGCTCGAAGTCTACGGTGAATTGACTCGAAGAAGTGGAGTTGACTACCACCCACTCGATTAAGGATTTGAGGCGTGGATGAGGTCCAGGAAACTTGAGTTGGCTCACCATAAAACTTGGGTGATGGTTGTGAACAACCGGAAGTCGGAGCAGCAATCGGTGATCAGTGTAGGCGATTGCACTATCACGTTGATTACGCCTGTAAAAGAGTCTCCAAAGATATAGTGGCACTGTCCAATAGCTCTGCGGTGTGCGCCAGTAAGCGCAAGCTTCTGGCTAGTGTCGCTACGTCCATACTAAGGTATGCCCGGCATGGGGCACTGCGCTACCGAAAGTTACCGTGGTAAGCTGGAAAGTACTTATGGGCTGATGTGCCTGAGGGTTGCGAGTGCGTACCGTACACTGCAAAATATTTTTGCTGGTAATCAGCAAACTTTGCTGATTTTTGGCGTGCTGATTGCATTCAGCAATACAAATTACTGAGTATCAGCAATTATTTTTCAATCTGCTGAACCATCCAGCAATTTTGACAGTTGATCAGCAAAGTTGTGCTGAAATTCAGCAAAAATGTTGCTGAAATTCAGCAATTTCTTTTGCTGATTTTTGGCGTGCTGGAAGCATTTCAAAAATTTTGGTGTGTACCGTGTCACATGACGCGCTCTGCGTCATCACTGATATGGTGCCTATCGGCATCCTTATCAGGCAGGACAAAGAGTGCTTTGAAATGCGCGGCACAAAGAGACATACGTAGGACTGCCAGGATGGCCTCCTTGGTCAAATGGGAGCGCGCATGGAGCAGTTCCACCAAAGGAAAGTGGACCCATAGGTGGATTCCGAGGGCATATAGATGGGTCCATATAGCCGAGGCGGTAAACGCACGGGTATTCAGCATGACCATGCTGAGGGTGACGGGTTCGATTCCCGGTCGGTCCAGGATCTTTTCGTAAAGGAAATTTCCTTGACTTCCTTGGGCATAGAGTATCTTCGTGCCTGCCACACGATATACGCATGCAAAATGGTCATTGGCAGAGGAAGCTCTCAGTTAATAACTGTGGAAGTGCTCATAGAACACTAAGCTGAGAAGCAAGCTTTGTCCCAGTGAGGACGTTACGCCAAGAAGAGGATAGATGGGTTAGTAGGTGCCATGGGGAAGTCAAATTCCACCTGACTCAGGTCCTTTCAGGCTATGGACAGTATCTACACCGTTTTGGGCATGCGGGTTCTCCCGAATGTCCGGTTTGAGCTGGTTTAAAGGAAACAGCGGAACATGTTTTGTTCGTGTACACGCGTTTTCGCACAATACGTGACCGCATGCTTGCCACATGCGGGGGGACACAACTCCGGGCAAACTTGTTCAGCGGATGTGTAAGGATGAGTTTGACTGGAATGCCGTTTCAACAGCTATCACCCACATCGTCTTGGAGCTACAGAGGAGATAGCGCGTGGAATCGGAGAATGGCTAGTTCAGATGCGGTACAAGAGGTGGTAGAAGGGTTCTGGAGTCGGATTTGCAGGTCATACCGATGCCCTTCGGTCGTAATCGACGCTTAGGTACAGTGTTTAGGTGGCCGCGAAGAGAACGTCCTGATAGTGTTGCTGTCGTGGCGTCGGTATACTAAGTTGCTGAGCCCACAGTTGGAAAGGGGTCCCTGGTTAGGGCCGGGGCAGGTGAAGATCCTACTATCAGCAACCTTCTGATGCTGCTGATGCGGCCTGAAGGCTAGGGATACCCCTTTCTTCAGCATGTGAGATCTGGTTGCACGTAGCTATCAGTTCTGCCTGCAAAACAGTTGGGCGCGGGCGTGGGGTTGGCCCTGCCCGCCTTCCGAGGACAAAGGAAGTGGTGAGGATCACTCGGGAAACTGGCTGAGCGCCAGCATGCTATCGTGATGGAATCTCCAAAGTGAGTCATCAGTGTTCGTTGCTGCTAGGCTACGCAGCTAACCTTGAAGGTGTGTTGTGCACTATCCCCTCTCTGAAGCAATGCCTTTTTGGTGGTTCCGGTCCGGAGAGACGAAGGGTTTGGCGACCATAGGAATATGTTGAGAGGGTCGAAGAGAGAGTAGTCCTGGCTTTCACTTTTGTTGTAAAAGACGGCCTTAACCCCACACTACCCGGATCTTCCTGTACGGGTGTTTGTTGAGCAAATATTCCACCTATGGGCTAGAAGAAAAAAAAACGGTGCAAGAACTTGTCCTGCAGATCCTTCTTGGTCGCTGTGTGAAAATTCCTAGTTCAAATTTGAGTTCGTTATACGCGTCTTAAACTGGTTGGACGATTCGTTGACCTTTTTTTTTTGAGTGAACCCTCCGCTCTCCCCCACACCAAAAAGCTCGCATTGGAGCCCCTGGTAGTGGACACTCAATTCTCAGCCATGGCAACACATTACAAAATAAAACAAATTATACTAAAGTAGTTATAGAAATAAATCCAAAGATGAAAAAAATATTTGAGAGAACAAAACAACAATAAAAACTTATGGACATCTTCAACTGCCGAGAATATACGGACCTGATGTGTATGATCTACAACTACATGCAACAGGCCGTCGAGGATGCTACTTGCGAACTAACGGTTAAATCGGATGAAAATCATCACGTCGGGGAGAAGTACAGACAAAATAACATGTAGCAGAAAGGTTTTGCACGAATCGGGTCATGAAAGAACCTCTGAAGTCCGTACAAACCTAGAGAAATGTATAATTTTCCAGCTAGTTTTTGCTATCAATAGAGTTCAAGTTATTTATTCACTTGGATTATTTATATTACATCAACTCTAGATTATACGAAATTTATCTGCTGCGGCTGTTTACGCTGCCATGCATCTGGCCCGTTGAGGAAAATCACACCAGCTGTTCTGGACACTCCAGTGTTGTCCCAAGGGGCATTGTTTCTCGACTGCATCGGGTCCAACACAGACGTAGTATTTGGTACAATCTCTGGAGTGGGCAAGCAGTACCGGATGGTTGGGGTCGAACCGTTGCGGGCACCTCGAATCCGAGTAAGTTACCGGACCGTACGGCATGAATTCCTGCTCTCGTGGTACTATTGGATCTGGAATAGGATTTTGCGGGAATGGGATCGGTTCTTCGGGAAGCGGTACAACCGGAAGCTGTGGCATAGGCACAACGGATTCAGCGGGAAGTTCTGGTTCCATTGGAATTGAAATGATCGGTGATTCAGGGGCTGGTTGAGGTAGTGGTAGGTCCGGCATGTTCCATACTGGGTGGGCATTTGGCAGACTTTCAAACGGTACAACTTCTGGTAGTTGTTGGGTGTTTGTAGCCTCTGGAACATCAACTGGTTTCACAGGCATCGGGATTTCATTGGATTTGCAATTGACAACTTCCTTAAATTCACACTTTTTGTTTCGTTGATCATAGGCTAAACCTTCCGGGCATGTCAGAATGATTGGTTTGTTTTGTAAGCATACTACGTACGAGAAGCAGTCATCTACTAATGGGAAGGTCAATCCTGATGGTTGATCCACACAAGCCTGAAAGAAGGAATCCATATTATTGGTTACATAATTCGATTAGATTGTCGTCGCAAAATCTACCATTTTCAGGAAGTCTTGCTCATTTTTGAATCCATTGTCGATGATGATGGGCTGTTCATCAACAGGAAGTTCTTCTTTGGGTTCTTCGTGAACATTGTTCTCTTCTCCGGTACAACCTGATGAATCGAACGAGCAGACTCCTTCTTCAGTGCTGTAGAAAAGCTTTGCTGGACATCGCATCTCCAGAGCATTTCCTTCCGCGTCACAGATGTAGAACTTCGTGCAATCCGTTCTGTGAGGCAAGGTCATTGCCTGTGCTCCCGCGCTGTACTGTATGCATCGCGAATCTTTAACTGCTGCGGCCGATGCCACAAGAATGGGAAGTAAGAAAATCAGCATTTTGGAGCAAAAACAATAACCGGTTCGACGGTTAATACTGATGAAACTCCATTAACGTTCCATAGTTTATATACTAAGAATGCACAAAGAATGCTTGTTATCAATATCAAATGGCTTCGGGTTGCTTTATCAGCTTTTAAAAATACTACGCTGTGTGGAATTATCTTAATGGAAATCACGTGCAGCTTTTCAACGTGTGCTTTGTGGGGATACCAAATGAACGAACTATATGACTGTTAATTGTTCTTGAGTTTTTTTTGCTGTATTAGTTTGCTTTCAAGGTAGAGGCTTCGGTGCACAAGTAGTAAACATCAGTTTTTAATTTAGGGAAAGTAAAACGTACAAAATCTTAAGAACAAACGTCTTGAAATCCCGCTTCAACAGTGCATTAGAACTTCAAACGCACAAATCTCAAGAAGCAAGCTTCCAACAACAGTGCATTTTATAATTCGGTTCTTGCTCACTTGTAATAAGCTTGAAATCAGAAGATCAGTTGCGCTGGTTTTGTTTACGAAGAGATTTGTACGCTCAAAATCGTGAGTAGGTGCCAAAGTCGGCCGTTGTGGCGGCCATTTTGATATTTTAACAAGTCTAAAAGGAAATGGCTGAAATTTTGCACACAAACCTCTCAATCTACATTTGTTGCATAGGCAAAATTTCAAAAAAATCGATGCACTATCAACGATTTTATAGTCGAAACATGTATTGGGATTGAACGTGATTTTAGCACCTCAAACAGCATTTAGTCAGCTCCCTTTATTGTTTCGATTGTACTATTGAAAGTTCTTTTATTTATTTATTTGTCGTCAATCAATACGTAGACCAAATTTTACAGTAAAATTTATAATAAATAACGTCTGTGACAATGAAATTCTTAATTTCTATTTTCACCTGTCTTATTGCCTTATGTATCTTGAAATAAAACATGTTTAAGTTTCGATCTATTCATTGTTATATCAATTGCTTCACAATAACTATTATAGCACGACATCATTCTATTAATAGGCCCTGTTTCGTCTGGGGCTAGGATTCTATGTTGTGTTGGATTGGAGGGGAGGGGGGGGGACTCCAGGCGGCGACGAAGAACAACTACTTTTGGAATTCAAACTATATATTTGCCATCGAGACAGACGGCGTGTCTGCTCGATGGGGAACGATGAAACTTATACCTAGGTACACATTCGCTGTTGCCTTTTATAGGCGACACACAGTACGGAGATGAATATTATAACAATTAAAACCTATTGATGTGAACACCGCAGTGCGCTGGACGTTGCTTACACGGTGCCTGTCGTGTCGTCGGGCTGACGATGCGATAGATGGATGGAAGTGAACAATGGGCAGCAAGTTGAATGATTCAACTTGCCTTTGCTGCACTGCGCTGCTTGGGATAGGATAAAGCCAAAGTAGCGCCGTTCTCGATGCGAGATACAACATCCCGGCGCCTCAAAACGAAATAAATTTTCGTTTTTAATTTTCTGATTACTTGGGTGCTCTTGATCGGATGGATAATCGGTGTCGTCTATGCTCCTCTAAGCCAATCGGTGGTGCGTCGACGACTGATACTGGATGGAATAGTTGGTCGTTGATTGATGCACCTGTTTGTAGGATTTCTTTGCTGGCGTTGTCCGTTTGGAATTGGTTGGTTGATGATGCTGGTCGTTGGGAGGCTCCTGTTGCTGGACGACAACGTGACCTGGCTGCGCCGAGTGACAGGTCGGATTTCCCAGGTGCCAGTGGATACTGCCGTTGGTCGAATCGGAGGGAAGGACTGAGCTTCGGAGGTTCCACGCGCCGGTGGAAGGAATAACCAGATGATTCGACCAGTGGGAATGGATGGATGGGCCGTCGAACTAGATGCCACTAGTTCGAATGTGGACGCGCCGGTCCGGAGGATGGATGGTTAGTTGATGAATTGGAAACGCCGTTCCGGAATTTGAAATACGGGTGCGGATGGAAAATGCACTGGTCCGTATGGATGACTCGCCGATCCGTGGAATGGACACACGCCGGTCCGGATTTGCTTGACTGAGCTCGCCGGCTCGGATGGACACGCCGGTCCGGAGATGGATTCACAGGTCCGTTGTCTTCATCGTCTTGGCTTGGGGTCCCGTCGGAAGAGGATGATGTTGTCCTCGATCGCTCCCTTGCGAGCGGTCCTGGGAATGGTCGGTTCGCGGTCGCTCTCTGGTGGCCAATCCTGGTCACGGCACCATGTTTCGTCTAGGGTTGTGTGGTGGAAGAGGGGGATCCAGGCGACGACAAACAACTCAGTTTAAAACTTTGGATTTATTAGCCCCCGAGAGGCGCACGCCTGCTCGGGAGAAAACTTCAACTACTATTCTACATTACATCAATTCGCGTGCACCTTTACGGACGAACAAATAAAATATAATTATTCAATTGGAGCGCGCACGGCAGTGCGCTGGATGATGATTCAACGGTGCCCACCGCGTCGTCGGGCTGACGATGAGTTTAAACAATGTGCAGCGTGGTTGAATAGAACAATTCACATCACACGCTGTTTGGATGTACCTAATGAGTGGACAATATTTGGCGCGCTCTCGGCGCGAGATCAAACATCCCGGCGCCTCAAAACGAAATTGTTTCGTTTTCAAATTTTCTGATCTGATGCTTGCCGTAGGTACGTTGGATGGAATGGTGACAATTTACTGCCGTCGTCGGTGCTATTGCCACAGCCGCAGGTAGGATGCCGCATGGAAAGATCATCGTGGATATGCGGAACGTTGAATGGTGATTGATCCGGTGGTTAGGTGGCTCGTTGGTTGGTTGAATTGTGGCTGGTCGTTGGGAGGCTCCTGTTGCCGGACGACAACGTGACCTGGCTGCGCCGAGTGGCAGGTCGGATTTCCCAGTTGCAGCGCATACTGCCGTTGGCCGAGTCGGAGTGAAGCCCATGCTTCGGAAGATCCACGCCGCCGGTGGATGGAATGCCGTTTGACTCGCCAGTAGGATGGTGTTGGATGGGCCGTCGGACTGATACCATCAGTCCGAGTGTGGACGCGCCGGTCCGGAGGGTGGTTGATTGGTGTGGAGCTGGCTTCACCGGTTTCTGATGTGGACGCACGGTACGGATTTGCGATGTACCGGTCCGGATTGGAAGTTTAGCCGATCCGTGGTATGGACACGCCGGTCCGGAGGAAGAATTCACTGTTCCTGTACGGGGACACGCCGGTCCGGAAGGAGGGTGGATGTTTTCGCTGTGTCTATCGTCGTCCCGGAGTGGTTCGCGATCGCTTGCCTGGCGATCTTTCCTGGAGTTTCCATTCCTTGGGATGGTTCGGCATGGTCACGGCACCATGTTTCGTCTGGGGCTAGGATTCTATGTTGTGTTGGATTGGAGGGGAGGGGGGGGGACTCCAGGCGGCGACGAAGAACAACTACTTTTGGAATTCAAACTATATATTTGCCATCGAGACAGACGGCGTGTCTGCTCGATGGGGAACGATGAAACTTATACCTAGGTACACATTCGCTGTTGCCTTTTATAGGCGACACACAGTACGGAGATGAATATTATAACAATTAAAACCTATTGATGTGAACACCGCAGTGCGCTGGACGTTGCTTACACGGTGCCTGTCGTGTCGTCGGGCTGACGATGCGATAGATGGATGGAAGTGAACAATGGGCAGCAAGTTGAATGATTCAACTTGCCTTTGCTGCACTGCGCTGCTTGGGATAGGATAAAGCCAAAGTAGCGCCGTTCTCGATGCGAGATACAACAGGCCCATTAATGCCATAGTCAGTTTTTTGGTATTTAATATAAAATAGATTTCTATTTCTTAGTTGACGAGTGGGAGCGTAAAAAATTAGATTTTCTAGCATAACTGCGCTGTCGACTTTCTGTGATATAACATCGTTGGTGAAGGCTATCATGGCAAATTCTCTTCTTTTTTTTGAGACCAACCAAATTTATTAGCAAACATCGCGATTCATAAGAGGGCAAAGGTAGTGTCGTCCAGCCAAGCTTACGAAGCGCAAAAAGCAAAAACTGTTTTTGAACAGACTCTATACGATTAATATGCGTTTCATGATATGGAGCCCAAACAATACTACAATATTCAAGAAGTGGTCTAACATATGTAATAAACAATGTCTTGACCCAAGTAACACAACTTGTTATATAACAGTTAAAATTACACGTTTCATACTCGATCTGTTGTATGTTTCTTGCATTATTTACATAATATGGCACACTTATATAATCAAAACAGCGCAAAAAATGGCGGCTTATAAAACATCTTATAAGTTATATAAGATGTATGCAAATACACGTATAGTACTAATAATGTCGTTCTAGGTACGTTCTATTCAGCCACTAAATGTTAATTGGTTGCAAATAAGATATTTGTCTTCATTGACAACTAGCAAAATACCCATTTAATGCAGCCACTATCATCGGTTGCAATAAGGTATTTTTCAAGGAATACAGCTTACAGAATGCTGTTATAGAACATACCATTAGCATTAGTTGGAATTAAGTTATTTGAAGGTAATATAGCTTTTGAGATCCCATAATAAAAAACAAAATTGAATATTGACACCACATGAATAAGTACATGTGCCGTATCAACGGACAGAACACAATTGTACTGATAACTGCAACAACATGATATTTTTTTCCAATTGATGGTTGCTATGATACATTACAGCTTATAAACTATGTCGATAGTATAATTTATTAAATGGGAACTATTCAATGGAAGCGGTGCTATTTCACATGCGCGGCTAGATTCACTGCGAAACTTCTTGTTTTACTTCATCATAATTCAAGCGCCATTGTATCAAATTAGAAAATGTATATAAAAATTATGAAAATTTGTGATATTTCTTCAAAATCATCTCGAAAAACAATATGGCAGCTTTCCATGAGGATTACAGTACCGGTTGAAAGTATTAGGAATAATTAAAATTTCAACCATAATTACAGTTCAGCCTGTAACTCAAACAACTGATCATACTTCAATTGCGAACCGAATGTGTTTATATTTCAGAAAAAAATTTCTACCAATTGATAAAAAAATGAAAAGAAAAATATATAAATTTTTGTCGCATTTTCCTTTGTGTACTTATATTTTTAGGCGGTACTGTGATCTGCATAATTTTATTTAGTGAAATACAAACCGCAATTCAAATCTAGTGTTGCCATTGTAAATAAGTTGAAATTACGTAAAAAACACTTTTCGCGAACTACTTCGCAACAGATTCATAATTTAGTTATAGAAAGTATTTTGCTACACTGATTTAACTCTTTTACAGCTAATCATTTCACGCGATTTAACTATATCTGTCAAATGTCAAAATGTAATAACAACAATCGCGCTGTTTGTCTGTTTTGGTCCGTCGGAGTTTTGTCGTCCCCACGGGATTCCTGGTGGTCGATGATTTACCCGACCACCTCGTGTTCGAAGTTAGTTTTCTGCCGCGCAAAGGATAAACGATTTTACGATCTATATTCCGGCCTCCAGCATCTGTTAGCAGCTCCGGCATTTACGATGGCGTCCGAGAAGCTTTCACGGTGTCTAGAGCGCAAGCTGTGTGGTGTGGTATTATTTGCATTATTTGGGAAGTGGGATCAGGATTGCGAACAAAACTGGCGCAAAAGACCGCAGACGGTGCATTGTTTTTCCGAAAGGTTGAATTAGTTGATCAATGGTTTATTAAAGTGCTCAGAACATGGCGATGGCCTAACATGACGTGGTAATACGAGAACTAAGATCGGTGAATACTTAATTCTTTATGGAGATATTACTGCTGGTCAGTCTACCGAAATCATTGACAACAATCCATAAAAGACTGCGAAACTGATCATCAATAAATCAACTTGAATTTGTTGTTTTTGTAGTGCTATATAATTGTAAAAGTAGCAAATTTTATGCATGCTTATGTCAATGTGATTTTTATTGATGTTTGTTTTTGGTCAACTTAACTTTAGCTAAATAATAACATAAGAAGTTGTCAGGTCCGCTTATAATACTACTATAAAACATCTTCTGTAATTTTTATTTCTGAAGATGTTTTCTGTGTTACTTGGGGATTGTGTAAGGGTCATTGAAATGGTAAATGAATCTCTTTATGAATCCTAGCTTGTTACTTGCTTTGTATATGATGTTGTTGTAGTGATCATTAAAACACAATTTAGAGTCAAGAATTATACCTAAATCTCTAACCTGCTTACATCGTTCAACTGGTATTTTATTAAGGTAAATAGCTGTTGGCTCAACCGTATATTTTCTTGTAAATGAAATAGAAACGCATTTTTTAACATTAATTTCAAGCAAGTTTTTCTGACACCAGTTATGGAAAACATCTATTTTATTTTGAAATACATCAAGATCTGCTGAATTACATATCTCAAGAAACAGTTTCATATCATCAGCATATATTAGAACATTGAGGCGATTCAAGACATGTTCTACATCATTGACAAATAAAATGAACAATAGAGGACCAAGATGAGATCCTTGTGGTACCCCGGATGTAACCTCAATTATTTTTGTGGATATACTATGTTCAAATCTCAATCTTTGGGTTCTATCGGATAGGTACGATTGTATCCACTTTAACAATCCAGGATTGAAATCAAGCCTACCTAATTTAAATAGTAATAAAGCAATATCAACTCTATCGAATGCCTTACTGAAATCAGTGTACAGTGTTTCAACATAATGCTCTCTATCCATGGCGTTAATTGAAAATGTTACAAATTGCAATAGATTAGTGGTCGTTGATCGTCCTTTGAAAAAACCATGTTGATTACAAGTTCTATACCAATATTCATCAAATTTTGCAGGTATAATATACACATAATCAAAAACCTTTTGTGAAAATTTCATGAAAATTGGCAGAGAAACGCAAAAGTTATGATAAGGCAAACATCGCACATGAAAAACAGGAAAAATATTCATTAACACTTAACCCTATCAACACCAGTAGCTTTCAAACCAATTGATAAAAGTTGATGAAATTTTGCAAGAAAATGTGTCTTACACTATCATAACTACTAACGAAATTTCATAATAATCATCACAGAACTTTGAAGTGTACCGTGAAAGAACCATCTATTATGCGAATGAAAATTGGTCATGATTGTACAAAATGCTTAAAACCACGTCTGTTTGTTTTTCATCCACAGCTGTACTTACGAACAATTAATGTGATTACATAATTTGAGGAGCTCCTTGACTTTTTTATGTAAACAAACGATTTTCCCCTTATCTTACTAAGCGCCTCTACAATTGGGGGTAATCCGAATTAGCCTACATAATGCACCATCTTTGAATCTTGAATCATGATAATTAAAGCTTTTTACGGTATCTGCTACTAAAGCGAATATTCGCTTCATCCTATATTCGCACTAGCTGTGATAACGGTGATACTTTTTCTGCTGCGATGCTGCAGAATTGACAGTTTTTTATCACTTCAAAAACGTGAGGGTCAAAATAACCGATAATCAAAAAGTCAATGAGTCGTTTAAAAGTTTAGCGAAGCATCATGAAACCTTAAGGTGATAATGTACCATACTCACATCACACACCTTAAAATTCTATGCACCTTCTTGGTGTGTATTGGATGATCCAGGCATCTTATATGCCACAATTGAGTTTTATGCACCATTTTTGTAACTCGTGCATCAAAATAGCATTCTATGGACCATTTTGAGAATCACTTAACCACCTGGAGGAATTCCTGAAGAAATCCATGGAGGCATTCCAGAAGAAATCCCTGCAGGAACTTCAGGAGAAATCCCTCAAGGACCTTCTGTAGGTATCCCGGAAGGCATTACTAATGAAATGCTTGGAAGAATTCTTGGAGGAAGCTCTCGAAAACTCCCGAAGAAATCCCAGGTGGAATTTGTAGGAAAAAATCATTTAGAATTTCCTGGAGGAACTACTGAAGGAATTGCTGCAGAAATTATTTCTGGAGGAGTCCCTGGCGACATTCCTAAAAGAATCCTTGGTGGATTTCTTGGAGAAATCCGTAGAGAAATTCCTGAAGGAATTCTTGGCGGAATCCCTAGAAGACTTTCTGGAGAAATCCCTGGAGGCAGTGACACCCCGCATAGAAAAAAACAACTTGACAAATTGTTTTTTTTTTATCTGTATTAACGAGATTTTAAGCCCTTGGCTAGTTCATCTCGGGATCCACGCTTTTCTTCCCTTCCGAAGGAAGAACTTACATGTTTATTGTGAGTTTGTCGGGAGTGGGATTCGACCCCAGGTCCTCGGCGTGATAGTCACGTGCTTTAACCATCACACCAGGTCCGCTCTACAACAAACAAATTGTTCCTACCATATACTTGTTTTTTGCCATGTTGTTGATATATGTGTAAAAAGTGTCCTATTATCAAACATTAATAATGACCGCTATCAAAAATATATAGAACTTCTTTACAACCATCTCTCAAATTGTTGATACATATCACATAGTTCATTTACAATTGTTTGTGTTTCATAATCAAAGTAGTTTTCAACTGTAAACACCAAGGAATAGTAACTCAACAATCCCACATAGAATAACATTATGACATAGAGCTCAATTATAACTGATTATTGTCCGTATCGAAAGCGAACCAAACATGATGTCACGCACACATTCTAGAAAATTATTGTTCAATGTTAACTGAATGATTTGCAGAGTTTGGAATTTCATCGCGAACCACTGAACGGTCTATACTCAGCTTGTGCTACACTCGTGAATGTAGCAGTTCGTGAACCAACATGCTCGGTAACGCTTTCCGAAATACTACTCATGCTCTTCCCGGTTCGATACGAGAGCGCAACCCAAGCAACACACATGTTATAATAGAGTTACGACAGCGCAAGTTTTGGTTGTATAGAAGTTTATTTTACGTAATTCTAACATTGTGTTGAAATAACGTAAAATAAACTTCTATACAACCAAAACTTGCGCTGTCGTAACTTTTATATAACATGTGTGTTACTTGGGAATCAAGAGAGAGGATACTCGGCCATGTTAATGAAAGCGAAGCATTCGGCAACAATGTTTTTTTGACAGAATAGTGTTCTAACTCTTGATTTTTATGGCAACGCAACCTGAAACATCATTAATACAATTAAACTAAATGGTATGTTACGTTTTGAGAGCGAAAATGCGATAAATAATGATAAAAATAATGAATGTTCACAGCTGTTCCAAGCCAACGATGAGAGGGGTTCAGTAAGTGTTACATTTAGTGATGACCGCTCCTCGTCGCAGCTTTTGTATATCGGAGCATCTTCTTCGTATTCGTTCGTGAACCATGCTACTCGACGAGAGAACAAATTCGCGCGTGGCAACTGAAACAGAACCAACAGAAGGGAATAAAAACTGCCGAGTGGTTCATTTATCACTTCGGCGTCCAAACACTGATGATTTGTGATAATGTTGCGCAAGCTTTGTGTGAGTATCGGCTCGAATCTCGGTAAGCTCGGGTGAGAACTTGAGTGGAATTGAAAAGAAAAGTCGGGAGGAGATTTCGGCAATTAATTATTATTTGAGCTAGACCGGTGAGTAGTGAGATTATTTTCTATGAATATTCTATAATGATGGTAATATCTATTTCTACAGATAACCAATGTTCACGGATGTTTCCATGGTGTCTACGATTGCCAATCGGAACAATTGGAAACATCATTCCAACGGCCGCCAGCAGGATCGGTTTAGTCAAGTCATCCGTGGAGGATAAATCCGGCAAATGCTATTGCCGCTGGTCGCACAGCTTATCAACGGCCAAATTAACAACATCCCCTCAGCTCCTCCCGGAGAAAAGTTCTCCACGAGTACCGATCACGCTAGGAGCTCTCGCGACAGCACGCGGCGCTGACCGGGGATACTGGTAAGAAATGCTGAAACAGCAGCTGGATTTCACCGACGGGTACAAACCGATGGATAACCAACTCAATAATGCATAGGGTAAACAGGTATAATAGGCCCCCCTAAGCAGAATTGTAAATATATCTGAAACTGAGGCCTTATTTTATCTATTGTTCATTGCAAATCGTTGTTACTAAAGTTAGTGAAGTGTTGCATGCGAACTTGGAGAGGTGGCTATGGAAGCTTGGAAACGTTTTTCGTAAACGTTCCAAAATTTGCCTTTTCAAAACAAACAAGTGTTTAAAGTCTTTAAACAAGTGTTTAACTGCATAAAAGTGGCAAAGTAACACAAGCGAACAGAACTAGCTTCGTTTACAATGAAGTCAGCTTATAAGAGGTAAAATATTACGCCAAAAGCCTCGATTTCAGACTTTTTGATATTTTTAATGCATTTCTGTACCAATTCACTAACGGACCAGCTTGAAAACAATTATTATTCAATATTTGAGATTTCTAATCGATCACGCATGCGAAAAGCGCTTGAATCGCTAGAAAATCAAGGGGGGCGTTTTGCCCCGGTGGGGCGCATTATACCCTTTTACCCTATGTCGGCACAGGATATGTGGTTAATGACTGCCGGAGGTCCCCTCGGAAACTTGATAGAGATGCAACGCCATCAATGCAAGTCTTGTTATAAGCTATTATAAAAAAATAGATTTTTCCAATAGGATAGGAATCAATAAAACTGGGTGTACTATTGCAATTTTATTTGTTTTCTTATTTCGTCGTCAATATAACAAATGAAAGGGAACCGTATTACATACATATTAACGTGAAACACAAAAAGACATTTTACTCCTGTACACTTTTTGAGTTCCATTTTGGTCCCATATCACATGTGCAAAATTTCAGATCGATCGGAGAAACTATATTTTAGCGCCAGCCATTTTAAGTTTTCATACGATTTAGTATGGGGAAAATCACTTTTTCAAAGAAAAATCGCCACAGGTTGCACCTTAACCCTTAAAAATAAATCGATGAATAATTTCTATTGGAAATTTTACGAGGAACCAACTCTCCGAAGACCGCAAAGCGATCTGAGGCATGTGAAAAAAGTTATTGACTGAAAACCGAATGGCATGCAAACGCTGTTTAACATGTAAGGAATAACAATAAATAATAAAATCTCGTTATTTTATTGATCGGGTGAAGCCTAATAACTTTTTCCACGAACGTTGCATCGATTTGCTGTCTTCAGAGGTCTGATTCCTAGTGAAGTTTTCTACAGAAATCATTCGTTGACTTATTTTTAGGGATCTAGGGGTGACTCCTAGCGATTTTTCTTTGCAGGAGTAATATTTCCCCATAGTAAATCGTATGAAAAACTAAGAATGGCGGGCGCTAAAATATAGTTTTTTCGATCGATCTGAAATTTTGCACAGTTGATATGGGACCAAAGTGGAACTCAAAAAGTATACAGGAACTTGAGTTTTTCCATTTTTTGTATTTTCCCATACAAACCGTGTACCAGGCTAATACATATTGTCATTGCAACTATAAACGAACAATATACCATAAGACCAGGCATCATGATGCACATGTATGGTTCAACAATTTTACAACAATAAGTCTTAAAATTATCGCTGCAAAAAATGAACAATAAGTCAACACATTGGCTTATTGTTTTGCGAAAATTTTGTTCGAGAAAAAAGCTGTTTTTTTATTGTAACCTAACCTAACAGCCTATTCGTCATATTGTGAAACAGCCCATTACAATTTGCCAAGTGGTATACTACAATATATTAACACTACCATTTGAAGTTAGGCTGGGTATCATGTCATATTGTTCGGGAATAGTAGCAAGTGGTTGCGGACAGCATATCAGATAGTACGCTTTTTGTTCACAACTATGCGGAATTTTACCAGATTTTCTGGCATGTCTGAAACAAACTGGAAAAAACTTGTAGAAATTATAAGACATGAAATGTTGCTAATTGACAAATCTCATCTCTCAATTTATCAATTAGCAACATTAGCAATCCGCGGAAGAATGCCTGGTGGTTTCCATGGAGAAATTCCTGTAGGAATTCTTGAAGGCATTCCAGGAGGAATTCCTGGAGAAATCCCTGATGGAATTCTTGGATGAATTCCTGAAGGAATCCATGAAGGAATTCCAGGATGAATCCCTGGAGAGATTACAGGAGGAATCTCTGTAGGAATCCATGAAATAATTCCTAGAGGAATCCGTGAAGGGATTTCTGGATAAATTGTTGGAGGAATTCCTTTCAGAATCCCTGAAAGAATTTCAGGATTCCTGGAGAAGTTTCTGGAGAAATCCCTGGAAGGAATCTATAATCAATGGAAGAATTTCCGGAGGAATCCATGGAGGAATTCCAGGAGGCATTTCTGGAGGAATCCGTGGAGAAATCCCTAGAGGCACTCCTAAATGAACTCTTGGAGTTCCTGGACGAATTGCTGGAGAAAGCTCTGAAAAATTCCTGCAGAAAATCCCTGAAGGAATTCCTGAAGGAATCCGTGAAGGAATTCCAGGATTAATCCCTGGAGGGCTTACAAGAGACATCCCTGAAAGCATTAGTGGAGTTATTCCTGGAGAAATTTCTGGAGGAATCCCTGGAAAGATCTCCGGCGGAATCTCTGCAAGAAATTCAGGAGGAATCCGTGAAGAAATTTCGGGAGCAATCCTTGGAGGCATTCTTGAAAGAATCCTTGGCAAAATTCCTGGAGAAATCCTAAGGAATTCCTCTAAGGATTCCTGGAGGTATTTCTGGATGAATCCGTGAAGGAATTGCAGATGAAATTCCTGGAGGAATCCCTGGAAAAAATCCTGTAGGAGTCTCGTGAGAAATTCTAGCAGGAATCCCTGTTGGATTTTCTTGAGGTATTTCTGGAGGATTTTTTTTTATTTCTGAAGAAATTCATGGATGAAACTTTGGAGGAATTCCTGAAGAAATTGCTGGAGAAATTCTTGGAGAAACCCATGGAGGAATCCCTGGAGGAATTCCTCGAGGAATTCCTTTAAGAGAAATTTCCCGGGAGGAATTCCATTAAGATTTTAAGGATTTTAAGACTTTAAGGAATCCCTAGAAGAAATCTTGCAGGCAGAAATTCCTAAAGCGTTTTCTGGATGAATTCCTGGAGAAATTTCTGGAGCAATGCATGGAGGAATTCTTTAAGGAATTTCTGTAGAATTTTTTAGGCTTTCTGTAGGGTCTGGAGGAACTCAACGAGGAATTTCAAAAGGAGTGTCTGGAGGATTTTTGTAGGACTTTCTGGAGAAATTCAAGGATGAATTCCGTGGAGGAATTATTGAAGGAATTGTTGAAGAATTTCTTAAGAAATTCATGGGGAAAGTCCATGGATGAATCTCTGGAGGAATTTCTCGAGGACCTCCTGCAGGAATTCCGGGAGAGATTCCTTTAGAATTTGCTGGAGGAATCCCTAGAGGAAATCTTGGAGAAATGCTGACAGAAATTCCTAGAAAAAAAAATTCCTGAAGGAAGAATCATGGATGCGAACGGTTTTTTGGGAAGCTGGCCAGACTGATAAAAGCAACGATGGATAGTGTGTGAAACTGCGTGAGTTTTGGGTGATCTATCCTGTTTATCTCACTGGGGACCGCGACAAGGTGACGGACTCTCATGCCTATTCTTCAACATCGTTCTGGAAGGTGTGTAACGCGACGACGGGCTCACTAAACAGCCGGGGTAAGATTTTCACGAAATCCGGTCAATTTGTGGACAACATGGAAATTATCACCAGAACATTTGGAACGGTGACATACCTGACAAGAATTTGGTGAACATGATCGATGATAGAGAGCGGTAGTCGCAAACTGAGTATTGTGACGTAAAATTGTTGGTTATGTACAGTCTTTAATTCGATGTTTTTACTCAACTTTTTACTTAATAACTGTATGTATGTAGATGACTGGATAGAAAAAGCAAAGTTTATTCAGCTTGTAAAGTATAATTCAATATTACACAAAAATTCACTTGTCATCGCGTCGTGTAATTGAAATGAGCACCTACATATTACTCATGAGAGCAGTACGCTTATCAGACGAAGGTTGAAATGAACCGTGGTAGACTGATATGCAGCTCTCAATGGTTATTTTGCAGCTCCGGCGCAGTCACCGCTTACGGGCCATTCACAGCGATTCATCGCACTGCTCCAGTGCAGTCCGGGTGGGCAATGCATTTCGCACGCATATCCGTGGGTACATTTGTAGAACATTCCGCAATCGTCCGGATGCGGCAGCAGCACGGGATTACACTCCTGGCATGGATCAATCGGACACCTGGTGTCCGGTTTACAAACACCTGGCGGGCATATCGGACATGGAGGTAGCTCTGTTGTTATTGGTGGAACTGCGGTTGTTATGGGCGATGTAGGACTCGTTACTGGTGTCGTAGGGGTTGTGATAGGGGTCGTGATAGGACTTGTTATAGGAGTAGTAATGACAGGAGTCGTTATGGGTGTCGTAGGTGTTGTTATAGGCGATGTAGCAGGACTCGTTATCGGTGTCGTAGGACTTGTAATAGGGGTCGTTACAGGGCTTGTTATGGGCGTTGTAATGGGAGTCGTTATGGGAGTAGTAGGAGTTGTAACATCAGTCGTTTTATCAGTATCCTGGAAACAAAAAGAAGAGGTTTGAGTGTTTCTCATATTAGTAAAATTACTTTTACTTCAAAAAGGCAACTTTTGGTATCAATAGATGAACGCATTTGTTGTTGTCTTAGAACACAGGGTACTACAAATAATACTTTTTAAATGGCTTCCGGTGACGTAATCATGTGTTATGACAAGTGACGAAAGTGATGGATATTGTCAAGCTAATGAAATACGGCAGGCGACGTTGCCCTTGTTACGTCACACGGCTCGGTATCCGATAGACAAAGATAATACTCAGCAGAGAGTTAGAAACAGGTCGGGCACTCTGTGACAGGCCGTACCTAGGTCAGTGGCTATAGGAAGGGACGACCTGCACAAACTCTCGTAGATGGAAAACCTTTGTACTTTGAGTGGTGACCGTTCTCGTGTGAATTCGATGCCACCATGCCTAGTAAATTGCTATCTTGGGAATAGGAGACACTAGCGTCTCGGTCAACTTAGGCAATCGCGATCCTGCGCCGCTCCTGCATACGGGCAAGATGACGGATGCAGTGAGCACAATCAGAAAACGTGCGACGCTTGCGACTACGAAAGTCGTCTGCAAGACCGAAATAAGCGCAAGAAAAAATACCTACTTCAAATATCTGATCTGGAGTGCCAACATGAACCTTTGGGGCATTCCTCAATATATAGAAAGATATATTTTGATAAGTTAACAATAACAAATTATGATATAAAAACAGGTTATGTGATTCTTTTGTTATAAATTTGCTATTCTCCTCTGCTCGGGATGCATCAACGAGCGATAAACCCAATGGCATGAAGGATGAGTTCTATAAGAGCCTTGATAAGGTCTACACGGAGAGACGAAACTACCCAAAAGTGAGTTCTTTCCACCCAACTTCGGGGTTGCGTGCGTTAAGCCAATTTTGAGTTGATGGAATCGATGTTTTTGTTGGGTTGTTCCCGCTTGCTTCCATGTGAAAAAAATACCTAATTTTAAGTTTTTTCCACCCAACCGAAATTTTGACTAGGTTGTATTCACTCAAATTTGAGTACTGTGCTAGAAACTCAGTGTTGGCTTGACGCACGGAACTGCAAAAGTTGGGGTGTTTCTCTCTTCACTCTCTGATAACAATAGAAAGAGCGCATGAAAAGGGAGATGAAAAAGAACTCAAAATTGAGTTTAAATGTACCTAGTTTTGAGTTTTTCAGTTTCTCTGTGTACGGATAGTACCCAAAATAAGATGTCAAAATAGTCAACGGAGATGCAAATGCGCAGATCGGTAGAAAAAGTTTCTTTCGAACTGTCGTTGAAAGCCTTCATTCCATTACCAACAATAATGGTCTGCGCCTTGTGACATTCGCTGCTGCTAGAGGGGTGGCTATCAGCAGTAAGGACTGTATCGGAAATTAACTATAAACATACAAAATGCTCTATCTTGACGCACAGTTGATCTTTTCATTCCGGTTCTTCTATGAAATCTTCACAATATAGTTAAGTTTAGAACAGCTTGAAGAAATTTGGAAAATGTTTTGTATTATTGAAAATATGGCTCTATGAGTATACCACACAAAATAACAATCTGTACACACAGCATTTTGATTTTAATTTTTTTAACGTTTCAAACATCTCTAGCGAAAAAAATTTGTACGGAAAAAAATCTGGAAAATAATGAATATTACTAGCAGTTATGTACACATAACATATCACTCAAAACCGACTTTTAAAATTTTTATCTTGGATAGAAAAACCTTCAACATTAAGAATATGGTCTATCCCAAATAAACACCTACTTTTTGGTCGAACTTTGACGCTCTGTTTTAAATATCTTTAGATGTTATAAAATTCCGTTCTCTGGCAAAATTACTTCTTCAATAGATTTAAATACATACCCAATCGAAAAAAATGCAAATTTTTCAACTTTATGTATTTTTTATTTGCGTAATCGTTCTTTGAAGACGCATAAAAAAAGAGTTCCTCGAAAAATGGCCTTTTTTCATTTTTAAGAATTGCCCTAAACTGCGGAGGAAATTTTTCTTGATAAAAATAATTTTCCCATATCATGAGCATTCTGGAAAAGAATATATTTGCGCAAAAATAAGTGAAAAAATTAAATATTTTCCCACAGCTTTCGCAATTTTAAATTTTTGGGAGGTGTCCAAAATTTTAGAAGCATGTGTGCAATCTTTGAGATAAAAGTCCAAATTAAATGATTATTTTTTGAAAATTAGAACTGCCATTCTTTATTTAAGAGATTTATATAGCATCTCCAAAAATAAAGTTATGTTTATTTCGATCAGATTATTTTTCAGGCAATTGTGAACGTTTATAGTTAATTTCCGATACAGTCCTTACCTACTTTGCACGTGGGAATATCCGCAAACCCACCTGGTTATCCGAATGGTGACACTTGTTCTCAGATAGATCACCTGCTGGTCGACGGGCGACGTTTTTCGAACATTGACTCGGATCATTACCTTTGTAGCCGCGCGTGATCATCCAGCGTACCGAGTTCAAAAAACAACAATTGCTGCACAGTATCAGGTATCAGTAGGTCGGCTCTAGAGGCACGTTCTCCTCCATTCGGGAAATTTGTGCCATCGCCATGAACACGAGCCTATTCATCATTTACCTGACGGAGAAGGGAAGGAAAAAGGATAGGACATGGGAAAGGGCAGGTGAGGGAATAGGATCGTCATACTCGAAAAAGCGTAACACAATGGGTTCACATAGCGTTCTGAAAAGGTCACTGTAATAACGCATAAGCGTGCCACAATGGGTTCGAACAGCGCCCTGAGAAGGGCACTGTGATAATGCATAAAGCGTAAAGAGAGCCTATAGCTCTTTACCACAGCGGGTCAAGAACAACAGAACGTCCTGAAGATTCAGGTTTCTGAAGTCAGTTTCACTTAATAAGTGTTTCCCGAGTACTCGGAAACGCAATTGCGCAAAAACTGGACAGTTACATATTAAATGATACGAAGTTCCATAATCGGATTCACAACTATCACATGCAAATGAATCAGCTTGCTGAATATTCGCCATGTGATAACTGAGTCGGCAGTGGCCAGTCAATGCTTTGACCAGCATGCTGCAATTCTGCTTTGACAGATTTGTTAGATACTTTGCCACCCGTAGAGATGGCTCAGTACAATACAATTTTGTTTGACGACATGACTCCAAACTATTCCAGTATTGTTTGTGCTGAGTGGCAGCCCAGGTGTTAATCTGAAGCTTCACCCAACACTTGGATACCGGAATAGCTGGCTCAGGGCCAATGAAGTCATGTGATGCTCCAGTGCGAGCTAACTCATCAGCCAATTCATTTCCAGCGATGGAAGAATGGCCAGGTACCCATACAAGGTGAACAGCGTTTGCTGAATTCAGCTCCTCAATTTGAGTTCGACAAGCGATAACTATCTTCGACCTGGAGTTGGCCGAAGCAAGTGCTTTAATAGCAGCCTGGCTATCTGAACAGAAGTATATTACTTTGCCCATTACGTGCTGCTGAAGTGCTGATTGCACTCCGCACATAAGAGCAAAGATTTCGGCCTGAAAAACGGTGCAGTGTCTACCAAGTGAATAAGACTGATACAGCCTTAGCTCACGAGAATAAACACCAGCACCTGCTCGACCTTCGAGAAGGGAGCCATCAGTGTAACATACGATGCCGTCTGAAATACTTCTCTCCAGATAACCCGATGTCCACTCTTCCCGGGAAGGAAATTTCGTGGAAAATGTCCTATATGGAAAATTACAAGCAATTGTAAGATCACTTGGAGCAAGGACAACTTTGTCCCAATTCACCAAAAGTGGAAACAACGAGGTGTGTGTTGAACTGCGGTTCACAGGAGTTTCCTCTAGTAAACCGAGTACCTATAGGCGGTAAGTGCAAGAAAGTGCTTCTTGTTTGAGATGAATGTGTAGTGGGGCAACGTCAAAGAGAACTTCGAGCGCTGCCGTGGGAGTTGAAGAGAACGCTCCAGACATCGCCATTAAGCACATCCTTTGGAGATGGCCTAACTTTGATTGGACCGTTCTCACTTCGCTTTTTTTGCCACCACACAAGACATCCATAGGCCAATATTGGCCGAACAACAGTTGTGTAGATCCATTTGATATACTTGGGTTTTAGACCCCAAGTTGTACCAAAGGTTCGCCGGCATTGCCCAAAGGCCATACAAGCTTTCTTGATTCTGAACTCAACATGAGGTGTCCAGGAAAGCTTGGAATCAAGAATGACTCCAACGTACTTTACCTGTTCAGTCACATTGATTTCAGAATCAAAGAGACGTAAAGTTCGAACACCATTACGGTTTCGCTTTTCCGTGAAAAGAACAATAGATGTTTTACTCGGATTTACCGAAAGGCCATATTGGCGACACCAACCCTCAACTACCTGAAGAGCGTTTTGCATCAGGTCGAAAAGGGTGCTGATGCACATACCGACTAACAATGTTAGGTAGTCGTCGGCAAAACCATAAGTAGGAAAACCGCTATTATTGAGTTGCCTCAATAGCGTATCTGCTACGAGATTCCATAAAAGTGGTGATAAGACTCCCCCTTGGGGGCATCCACAAACACTCAATTTCCTAATCGCCGCTTGACGCAATGTCGAGAAGAGATGTCGGTTTTTGAGCATTTGGTGAATCCAATTGGAAATCATTGGAGATATACCATGGCCCCGTGCGGCTTCCAATATGGCATCGAAAGGCACGTTGTCAAAGGCACCCTCGATATCTAAGAAAACACCCAAGCATGATTGCTTTTGAGCGAATGCCTTCTCGATATCGTAAACAACTTTGTGTAAAAGAGTCACAGTGGACTTTCCAGATTGGTAAGCATGTTGGTTCACATGAAGAGGCATATTGGCCAGATGAACATCACGGATGTGATGATCGACTATGCGTTCTAAGCATTTCAGAAGAAAAGAGGTCAAACTGATAGGTCTGAAGCTCTTTGCTTATTCATACGACGCGCGACCCACTTTCGGAATAAACTTCACAGTAATATCCCGCCAGGATTTGGGAATATACCCTGTAGCAAAACTGCAAACAAGTAGTTGTTTCAAAACATGTTTGAAATGATCAAATTCCTTCTGAAGCAAAATAGGATAAATCCCATCTGCCCCAGGAGGTTTGAAAGGAGCAAAGCTATTGAGTGCCCATTCAATCGATTCTAAAGTTATGATACTCCGAGCCGAAGCTAAAGAATCATAACTACAAGAAAAGACATCAGGTTCATCCGAAGATGTAATATCCACACATCCGGGGAAGTGTGTATTGAATAAACATTCTAAAACTTCCTCATCAGAGGAAGTGAAATCACCATTTGGCAAACGAAGTTCGTTCACTTGAAAATCCTTAGATTTTGCAAGGATTTTGTTCAATCGACTGGCTTCACTCAGACTGGAAACATTTGTACAAAGGTTTTTCCAGCCGGATCGTTCAGCAGACCGAAGAGCTTTCTGGTAGGCCTTGCGAGCCGACTTGAAAGCCTCCGATCCAGCCGAACGTCGTCTGTTCCAACTCTTTCTACATTGTTTCCTGAGCTTCGCCAGATCAGAGTTCCACCAAGGGGTTCCTCTTGTGGTCTTCACAGACCGCAGAGAGCAAGCTTCTTCAAAAGCTTCCATGATGAAGGCCGTTGTAGTATCAACGGCATCATCTAAATCACTTGGAGTGTCAATTTATGGTGAGTATCCATGAAATTTGGCTGCAACCAAATCGGTAAAGAGATCCCAGTTGGTTGACCGGGGTTTCCTGAAACGCAAAGTATGCGAAGTAACATTCGCATGTTCAAACAAGATGTAACGATGGTCAGATAAAGATTCTTCATCTGACACATGCCAATTGGTCAGCTCATGACTAATTCTGCTAGAGCAAAGCGTTATGTCTAACACTTCCTCTCTACCAGATACCATGAAGGTTGGGCGGTTGCCTATGTTAAGTAATCCAAGATCTGTACTTCTTAAGTATTCCATCAAACTGGAGCCTCTCAAATTGATGTCTGAGCTGCCCCAGATTATATGGTGGGCATTAGCATCACTACCAACAATTAGCGGAAGGCCTTTTGAAGTGCAGTATGCAATGACTTGCTTGAAAGCATCCGTAGGGGATGGTTCATCATGCGGTAAATAAACCGAACAATAAACGTATTTCCTGTTGAGGTTTCCAACAGATACATCTATTGTGATAGCACATACATCTCTGGTAGTTAGTTCAGAGATGAGTGTAGCAACGATTGCGTTGTTGACAAGCACACATGCTCGAGGCATGACACGTGAGTTTGCCATTTCATTTTTACTGAAAGTAGCAAACACCGGATTCACAAGCTTTCCTAAATAGAAATTCCCCTTACGAAAGTAAGGTTCTTGGACTAACGCCACTTGGGCGTACCATTTTGCATAAGTCTACAAAAATTGATCGTTGCTGTTCTTTTGTGCTGAAGATTGATCTGAGCTATCCTAACCGTAGTCACTACCCAAACTAGGTAAGATTAAACTCTCAACAATCACAGCACAAAAAAGAACAGCAACAATAAAGCCAGGTCGGTATCGATTTGAGTGCGCCAAAGGCGAGGATGCACAGAATACATTGTGTAAAACGCATAATGCGAAACCATATAGGTGAAAATCTAAACTAATTAATAACATCTTCATAATCCCGCCCTTATTCAGCCTCAAGTATGAGATTGAAGAAGGGCAGCTGATTGTCTCGGAGAAACACAAGGTCCACCGCGCTATTGCTCCGGTTAGCACAGTAAGGGCAAATACTGTGGAGGGTGCCCTGGTACTCCACAGGCTCCGTTTGCGATTAGGTTTTTATAAGACCCCCCTAACCATTCATTCCTAGGCACGGTAAGCGTAAAGCCGCATAACACCATGAATTAGGGGTCACCTGATTAGTGGATTCATACCACTGGAACAGGCGGTCCGTAGTGCTATTCTTAGCCAGTTGAACTAACCGCTACCAACACTACACAGCTATCTAGGCTGATCGGGAAAAGAAGTTAATATTGGTGATCAACTTCATACGGGCCCGAAAAGCCGGCATTATAGATCACCTGCTGGTCGACGGGCGACGTTTTTCGAACATTGACTCGGATCATTACCTTTGTAGCCGCGCGTGATCATCCAGCGTACCGAGTTCAAGAAACAACAGTTGCTGCACAGTAGCATCAGAAGTTGGACGAGAGGATAGGAGAGACCAACGGATCTGGGGATGTCAAGCAGTATATGGGGGTTTATCCATGAAGCAGTGACAATAACAGCACAAAAGGTGTTAAGGTACCATTCAGCGAAGCCAAACGTAATGGTACGTTCGACGAGGAGTGTCGAAGAGTGACGACAGAAAACGATGCCGCCAGAAGTCGAATGTTAGTGGCCGATACCCGGCTCAACAGGGAGCAGTACAGGGTGGCAGACGCAGAAGAAAGACGAATCCGACGCAAAACGGCAACACGATGAGAGTGTGATTGCTGAAGCGCAGGATAGTATGGTCAGGAACAATATGAGGAAGTTATATGTAACTGCCCAAGGAAGTTATATGTAACTGCGCCAGTGCCCATCATTTCCTGGAAGGAAATTTGCTGACAGACAAAACAATGGTGGCAGTCAGGTGAAAGGAGCACTCCGAAGATTCGTTGAATGGTAGCAGTGAAGGAGCATCCTGGAACAGGATTATTATAATGGATGATGGTCAAGCAGTGGAACCACTAACCCTGCCTGATGAGAATAAGAAGGAGCTAAAATACAGCGGGGCTGCAGGGAAGGACGAGATTCTGGTCGAACTTCTTAAGCTCGGAAGCGAGCAGCTACATCAATCAATCCATCAGCCTATTGTAAAGATTTGGGATGCTGAAGCCTACCAGCTGGTTGATTGGCTTCATAAGTATATCCAATCTACAAGAAAGGGCACAAACTAGAGTGTGCCAGTTAAAGAGGGATTACCCTTTTAAGTCCGGCGTATAAGATACTGTCGCGTGTCCTGTTTACTAGACTGAGACCACTTGAGGAGTCCTTAGTCGGTGAATACCTGGCTGATTTTTTTGTAAGGGCCGATCATCGACGGATCAAATTTTCAACCTGTGGATGATTCTAGATAAATTCCTGGAATATAATTTGCAGACTCGCCATCTGTTCATTGATTTTGAAACAGCGTACGATTCAGTGAAAAGAAATGAGCTTTGGCAGATAATTTTATAACATATTCTTCCGGCGAAACTAAGTAGGCTGATACGCGCAACGCTGGTCGGATCAAACTCAATTATTCGGATCGCAGACAAAGTGTTTACCTCGTTCGTGACCTTAGATGGGTTGAAGCAGAGCGATACTCTTTAAAATTTACTGTTCAATATTGCACTCGAAGGAGCGATTAGGAGGTCTGGCGTGCAGAGGGATGGCACTATCATCACACACGGCCGCATATGCTCTTCTACTTTCCGGACGATATTGTTCTTATCGGCATCGATCGTAGGGCAGTGAAGGAAGCTTATGCTTCTCTGAAGAGAGAGAGAGAGAGACGGCGGAGATATGCTTGACGATTAATTCTACCAAGACGAAGTACATGATAGCTGGTGGAGGCAAAGGCAGGCCTAGTGGTGCTAGGTCTCAGCTAAAGACACTATATGCAAAGACACGAAATATTCCAATTGGAATTCCAAATTTGCTGTCAATGTCATTCC
The DNA here is from genome assembly GCF_035046485.1 of Aedes albopictus. Taxonomy (NCBI): domain Eukaryota; kingdom Metazoa; phylum Arthropoda; class Insecta; order Diptera; family Culicidae; genus Aedes; species Aedes albopictus. The sequence goes on along the minus strand of NC_085138.1, from coordinate 238,512,195 downwards.
AATCGAGCAGGAGATGTGTCGAACGCGCTTTAAAAGCATTGCTCGACAGCATCATCGTCATGACGCGACAATTATCATCATCAGCAACAATCATCAGATTTCGTGTCTTTAGCATACGTCTTTAGTCTCAGCACAAGTGATTGATGGGGATGTGTTTGAAGTTGTTGAAATTTGTTTATCTTGGAACACATGTGAAAATGCGTATTGTAGCTGTGAATAGGGCCTATTACGGATTGCGTAACCAGCTTATTTCCTGTAACTTGCAAACGCATACGAAATTCGATCTACATACTTAAGGCGCTGATTCTTTCGGTTGCCCTCTACGGTCGTGGACGTTAAAGGAGGTAGATCGAAAAGCTTTCGGAGTTTTTGTGCGCAGTGCTGCGGACAATTCTCGGTGGGAAACAAGTAAATGGAGAGTGGCGCAAACGCATGAATCACGATTTGTGCCAAGTCGGAAGAAAGAATATCGAAAACAATATTCAGCAGGGTACCAGATAGAGATCGGTGACTTCGTAAGCGGCCGCGAACGCACTAGCTACACGCGGTTGAAGAAGTTCTGCAATCCCTACACGTTCAGGGAAACTGGGGGAACATCTTCTGGACCGACGAAGATGGTACTCTACTATACGCTCGGTGTTGGAGTACTTTGCAGCCAACAAGGTGTCAAGGTAGGTAGGTATAGCTGTGATAAGTTCCTTGTGTATTCAGAATCGTCTTCCTTCACGGCCGATTTGGAAATAAAAACGCCGTACGAGCTGTGGATGACCAGGTATTCTAAACTTGATTACGAAGTGGGGAAATTCTCGTTCATTGGGTATGCAGAAGAACATGAAGCGTATCGCTTCTCCGATCTCTCGAACGCCCTTTGCAGCGAAGGATGACAGTGACGATAGCGACTCCAATTTTGCATGTTTCGTTAGCGTTAATGATAGTTTGCAGAATTATGGCTCAGAGGGCGACCGGGTAGACGATAACGGGTGCCGTAGTACCGTAATCCGGGGTCAAATTGATCACTTTAAAACAATTTTTGCGGATAACATCGGTGCCTGTTCAAATATTGCCAAAAGAATTTCTGTAAAACCAGTACCCAGTGGATCTCCATGGAACCATGTGACAGAATTTTGTTCAACAAATTTAAACTTTAAGTTAAATAACTTCAAATATCAAAATATTGGAAATGCTACTCTGGGGCGAAATTGATCAGTATACAATTAAGCATCGGTTGGAAAGGAAAATTTCCTTCACCGCTTAATTTTGCTCTTCTAAAACCGAATAACGCGTCTAAAATCTTACAACTAGTGAATTTAATACTTTAAATGCAAAATTAAATTTCGAAATTTCCCCTTAAACGCCTAAAGGTAGGCAATTTCATTTAAAATAAGTGATTTCTATTACAATAAATGACTATTTCTTCATAAAATAAACTTTTTATAACAATTTCATGTTCTGATTAGCTGCATAACATCCCAACCAAGGCTCCACAAAAATGTTAAAACAGATAATTCACGGGAAGTCCAATTAGCAATTGATTGTTTAGCAGCAATGATTTCAGCTAAATGAGAAATACATTGCAAATTCCTTGAAAAAATAAGGCAAAACTAAATTTTTATAAAAAATTAAAAGTCTACACTCATCTCTAGACATCTACGAATCAGATGACGTAAAAAGTTTAAGATCATTACGACGCTTAAGAGTTCCTCGTATGGAACTACAATGTAGTACCCGAGTGATCAATTTCACCCCGCTGATCAATTTGACCCCGGTTTACGGTACCGTACTTTGGTTTCACAGAACCCCCCCTGTTTTGGAACTGAACTTCAGTTCTGGCGGTCAGGAAGCCACCCAAAACTTAACCCTCTCATACGCTGGAGAGCTCCGGCAAGTTCCGTGATCGACTAAGGATTAGGCCCAGAAGGGTTTGCGAATGTTGCCAAGACATACAGGGTGAGTTGCGCTGTGTGGTGTTGAAAGTGGGAACATTCCATGCCCACGATAGACTGGCCGAGGAAGCCTGCCATGGCTTGCAAGCTTGAGCTTTGAGGTATCGCTTTAGTCAGGGTTCCATCTGAGCGCTTCTCGGGCGGAAAGCGAGTACCAAGAGGGTGACAATATATCTTATTTTTAATCTAAAGGTGGTTGACAGAACCTCTTTGAGAACTCGAACGCCAACTGGACCAGTGACCAGGAGACTCTCCAGTGGGGAGTCGGTGTTCCACATCAGGATTACGTGCTCTTCTTTTGGTGAAGGGCTGCATAATAGTGACTCGACAACTTGGAGCATCCAACATAGCGCATGGTCCTCACGAGTTTCGATCTCATCCTTCCATGGGTCAATTATGACACAGACCGCCAGCAACGAGTTTTATGCTTAGCTAATAGGGCAGCCTGAACACTACTGTTGTCCTTCTGACTTCAGCTAGGTTGAGAAGGTGCATGCCGTGCGTCTGTCCAACAAGGAGATACGTCTCTAACAGTTTCCATTTTGACATCCAGCGATTGAATAAGAAACTCTGTATCGCATCAGCTGTAAGCTGACAGTCCCATCAACGCGATGTAGGGTGCGCGGCCCTGGTAAGGTAGCCAGTCGAAGCCTATATCACCACGAACAATGAAGATAGATTTGGTGGTGGCTTTATTGCTTGGGCCAGCCACAAGTAATCCTATGTAAGCCTGTCCTCTATGGAGGCAGAGAAATCTTGCAATACCTAAGAACTTACCCAGCTTCGAAGAGCAATGGTAGAGCTTATTGAACAAATGAGTATACAAACTTAGTAGACTCTAAGGGGGAGACAGGGGTCTGGCCAAAGTCCAAAGTTCAAACAAATTTTGAAAGTCCGAGATGAGGGTTCATTCAAATATTACGTAACGCAAAATTTCACAATTTTAGACCCTCTCCCACCCCCACGTAACAACTTTTGTATGAGAAATTTTAAAATTTTGTGTGAAGCGTAACACAGTGCTAGACCCCCTCCCTCCCCCATAGCGTTACGTAATATTTGAACGAGCCCTGACTAAAATTGATTTAACGTAGTTTATGGTAGACAGTGCCTACGAAGATCATGGACTGAACGGCAATGTTTCAGATACGGACGAGTGTGGAGTCTGGATGACCGCAGGGTTAAACTCGACCTCCGGTGTGGCAGCGACATGAAACCTCCAATGCAGACACCACGTAGAGTCGTAGAATATGTACTAAAGTCTGTCATTAGCAGTTGCCTAGAAAGGGATCGACTGGAAGCTATGGGAGAAAACCGTCGAGGAGGAAATGAATTCTAGTCCACACCTGAACTCTGTTGAAGCTTGCGGCGAACCGAACACCAATCACAGGTAAGTGGGTGTTTAATAAGCTAGGAGCGAACGGCGAACCTGATAAGACCATTTTGATGCTTGAGGTATCAACCAGCGATACAACTTTAAATTGACGTGGACAGCGCTGATGATAGTGAATAAAATATCGTTCCTTAATGGAAGATCTACATATGTGATTCATTCCGAAAGATTTAACCCTCTAATACCCAAATTTTTGATTTTGATCTAAATATCATTTTTCGTCATCTAAAATCGATTTAAACATGTTTTGGAAGATGATTCTTTTTAATTCTCGATTTCGTCAATTTCAGTTTTTGAATTTTCTAATTTTTATTTTTGAACATCCCCACACTTTTATATTTTTCCTGGAAGCCAATTCGGGGAACGGATTTTTTGAGATGAAAACATTTTGAGATTTTATGATTATTGTTGAAATATTATTATTTTAATTTTTTTTTCACAGAAAATTTTATTTTCCGTGTAATTTTAAGGAAAATAATTTTAGAGTGTATTCGATTCCCTTAAACTATTAAACAAGGGGGAAAAATTTAAAATATGTCAATTGTAGCGATTTAATACAAAATAAACAATAACTTCTAAAAGGTGACTAAAACATCATTTTTTCAATGATTTTTAAAAAATGTAAATAAGCTTCAAAATACACCAAAAACCATTTTGAGATATACAGAACAGCCCTAAATATCAGCCAAAAATATAAAAAATTTGATTTTCCACGAAACAAAAATTTCAAAAATGATCAAACTATACCCCGTCTAAAGGCGGGATTGGGTATTAGAGGGTTAAGGATGGTACAAATAAGTTGACTGCAGATCATGAAATCATAGAATAACTGTTTTATGGATTCAAGGTGCACTAGATTGATTTCCAAGCCAGCCTTGCTTTGGCACACGTATTTAGAATCAGGACCAAGACTATCAATGTCGTGCTGTACGAATACGGAGTGGCGTATGGAGTGATGGGCTGCAAAACGACGAGTCGCTAAGGAGAGTGTCCAACATAACTCCGGTCCTCACAAGTTCCTACCTCAAGCTTCCACGGGCCAAGCGATGACAAAGACCACCAGCTAGGAGTTGTGCGCTTAGCTGATGGTGCAGCCTGGACACTGTTGTCCTTCTGACTTCAGCTAGATTGATGAGGTACGTACCGAGCATCTGTTCACCAGGAAGGTGCGACGCAAAAAGCGTCTGTTATGGCATCCAGCGGCTGCGTATGAAATGCTTCTCCACCGGAAGCTATTCCTATGGTGGCAGCCCCACCACGGTGGATAGCAGACCTTAGGTCAACAAACCGTAACAGAAACCGAAAATGAAAGATTACGAACTGATTCAACGGCGACGACTTTTAACGCGAAACAACGGCCTAGAATTGGAACTTGGAATGTACTATCCATATTCCAGTAGGGTAAACTGGCACAACTAGCCAATGAGGCATGCCGTATGAAGCTTGAGATCCTAGGACTGAGCGAAGTCCGTTAGCCGAACTTTGGAAAACACAGACTGTCGTCGGGTCAAATTCTGTTATACCCTGGCCTACGAGATGAACACGCTCCTCGCCACCGTGGAGTTGGTTTCCTGCTCAGCTATCACAACCACGCGCGCTGCGCTCATGAAGTGGGAAGCTATTAATGGGAGGATAATTGTAGCCAGATTCAGAACACGGGTTCGAAACCTTACCATGATCCAATGTGACGCACCAATCGATGTAGCCGAAATGCAAGACAAGGTTGGGCATGCATGGACAAGGTTCCAAAAGGTGATATCGAGATCCTCATGTGAAGGTTGGATCCGACAACTCGAACTATAAGCACGTAATGGGACGCCATGGTATCGGAGAAATGAGCGAGAAGGGAGAGCTGTTTGTAGAGTTTTGTGGCAACAATGACATGGTGATTGGGGGATCGCTCTTTCCTCATCGACCAGTGCACAAGGTGGCATGGGTGTTCCGTCATGGTGTCACGGAAAATCAAATCGACCACATCTACATCAGCCGAAAATTGACGCTGAGCTTTCTTGATGTGCGGAACAAACGTAGGGCCGACATTGCGTCCGACCATCACCTCCTGATCGGCGAGATCTGGCTGCGCACTGCTAGGATCCATTGACAGGAAGAGACATTAACCTGCCGCAGGTTGAACACACGCCGCCTGGAAGACGCTGCGGTGAAATGGTCCTTCGTCGAGAAGCTGCCGACATTCCGGAAGGTGGAAGCGTAGAAGATCAATTGGGTGAGCTACGCATCCGAAGAAAGCAGTGGATCACAGATGATACCTGGAGGAAGATAGAGGAGAGAAGGATCGCCAAAGGCGCGATAGAGCGATCGAAAACACGAGGAGCCAAAGCCAAAGCCCGTCAGCGCTATTTGGCTCTCGAGATGAAAGTGAAACGCTCATGTGGACGAGGTAAAAGAGCGTGGGCGGACTCCCTAGCCAACGAAGGCAAGAAAGCCTCTAACACCGGTAACATCCAATGTTTCACACGATGCCCGTGAAGAACACGTCTGAACAGTTATTGACCGACCTAGCTGACCTGTTGAAACGCTGGTTCAAGAACTATGGAAACCTTTTTCAAGTGTCGGCCACGCCATCAACACACCGGCATGATCCGCCAAGGGTTCGACACATTACCCGTGTCAACACCAAAGCTCCATCAGTGCATGGGATAGAAGCAATTATCCGTAGCATGAAATCGATTCTTAGCAGGGTCAATCGCATATTCAGCTGAGATGTTCAAAGCTGACCCCGTAGTATCCGCACAACTGCTGCATCAATCATTCTGCAACATATGGGAAACCGCGACATTTTCGAGGAACAGGATGCAAGGCGTTTTAGTGAAAGTATCCAAAAAGAGTGACCTGACTGTATGCGATAATTGCAAGGCCATCATGTTGCGGTGCATCGTTCTCAAAGTCCTGTGCAAAGTGATCCTTAACCAGATGCAGGAGAAGATTGACGCAACTTTCCGACGACAGCAAACAGAATTTCGTGCTGGACGATCTTGTGTGAACCATATTGTCACGCTCCGAATCATCCTGGAGAAAATCAATAAATTCCAAAAGTCTCTCTATCTGGCGTTCATTGATTACGAAAAAGCTTTTGACCGTCTCAATAACCAAAACATGTAGGAAACCCTCCGACACAAGGGTGTCCCTGAGAAAATCATCGGCCTCATTGAAGCACAGTACAGGGTACTGAGTTCGTGGGAAGTTACCAAGCCGGTTTCATCGACGGCCGGTCGACAACGGACCAGATCTTCACCGTACGGCAAATCCTCCAGAAATGCCGTGAATACCAGGTCCCAACACATCACCTGTTCATCGACTTCAAAGCGGCATACGACAGTATCGACCGCACAGAGCTATGGAAAATCATGGACGAGAACAGCTTTCCCGGGAAGCTGACTAGACTGATAAGAGCAACGATGGACGGTGTGCAGAACAGCGTAAGGATTTCGGGTGAACTATCCAGTTCATTCGAATCTCGTCGGGGACTACGACAAGGTGATGGACTTTCCTGCCTACTATTCAACATCGCCCTGCAAGGTGTGATGCGACGAGCCGGGCTCAACAACCGGGGTACGATCTTCACGAAATTCAGCCAATTTGTCTGTTTTGCGGATGACATGGATATTATTGCTAGAACATTTGGAGCGGTGGTAGAACAGTAAACCCGCCTGAAACGTGAATCAGCAAAGGTAGGACTGGTGGTGAATGCGGCTAAGACAAAGTACATACTGGTAGGTGGGACTGAGCGAGACAGGACAAGCCTTGGCAGCAATGTTACGATAGACGGGGATACTTTTGAGGTGATAGAAGAATTCGTCTACCTCGGTTCCTTGCTAACGGCTCACAATAACGTGAGCCGTGAAATACGAAGGCGCATCATCAGTGGAAGTCGTGCCTACTATGGGCTCCAGAAGAAACTGCGGTCAAAAAAATTCACCCCCGCACCAAATGTATCATGTATAAGACGTTAATAAGACCGGTGGTTCTCTACGGACACGAGACATGGACGATGCTCGAGGAGGACCTGCAAGCACTCGGAGTTTTCGAGCGACGGGTGTTAAGGACGATCTTCGGCGGCGTGCAGGAGAACGGTGTGTGGCGGAGAAGGATGAACCACGAGCTCGCTGCACTTTACGGCGAACCCAGCATCCAGAAAGTGGTCAAAGCCGGAAGGATACGGTGGGCAGGGCATGTTTCAAGAATGCCGGACAACAACCCTGCAAAGTTGGTGTTTGCTAACCATCCGGTTGGCACAAGAAGGCGTGGAGCGCAGAGAGCACGATGGGCGGGCCAGGTGGAGTGTGATCTGGCGAGTGTTGGGCGTGACCGACGTTGGAGAGCTGCAGCTGCAAATCGAGTATTATGGCGGCAATTGTTGATTCAGTATTATCATGAATTTGATGTTAACTAAATAAATGAAAATGAAATGAGGGTACTGCACAACGATGAGTTGTTCGATCCCATCCGGTTCGTTGCTGGAATGAGGTAAGGAAAAAGATCGTAATCGAATCCTACTAGGTGCGCTGTGGCAGCCCATTACTATGAAGCACATAAATGACTTCAAATTGGCTAATGATGTTGCTCTCCTTGCTCAACGGCGCTCTAATAGTCAGAGCTAGCTCAATTATCTTGCCAATCGCTCCTCGGCGGCAGATCTTACCATCAATGTTAACAAGACCAAATCGTTTGATGTAAACACGGTCAACCCTTCATTACGGTCCCCAGCTTTACGGTAGCTGGTGTGGGCACGCAGAACAGGAAGGTCAGCCACGTTGCCACAAATGGCAACGGAAAGAAACAGCTCTACCAAAGAAAGGTGAACTGCGATTGTGTCTAGATGGCAAAGTGGAAAGCATGAAGAGGTTAACTTAAACTTAGGTTAATTTGTTTTTCTAATGTGACATGGCTACTTCAGACGAACACGCGGCTTCTCCAACTTGTCTGTTTTTGAGGCACTGATCCTGATAACTTGATCGTGAGGATGTGTGCCGATGACGGGCAATAGGTCGTTTCGAATGATAGCAGCGATTTCCAAGATATAGCAGGAACTGCATCAAAGGTAGAATGTAGAGCAACAAGCAGCTTACGGGTGGAGTGCTGAATAAAGGTGGGTGCGTATCCCATGGTGGCTCCTGAGAGGATTACGACCTGTGTCCAATGGGAAATTGAGTGGGTCGGCGGGTGACACTCAATCTCACTGAACCGATTCTTAAAGCTACTTAAAAATATACAGTAATGTTCGGGAATCCCAATTTTGCCCATTTTTGTTCCAGAAAATTCAGATTGATCAGGATTGTAAATTATTCATAACGAGTTTGAAAAACATAATATCGATTTAATTGGGTGGTACTTAGTTGTAATACTTTGAATGTGTAGCCTCAGATACCCATAAACAACATCCATAAATTATGTCACATTAAAATCGGCTCGTTGAATCCTACCACCCTCTACATGTCATTATTTTTTCTAAATACCCTCTCCACGACGTTACGTATAGACGATCCCATGCAAGCGAGCAAATTCGTAGAAGCATTTCATGGCAACCGGTAGGTTTGGAGCGTAGCTATCTTGCACCTGCAGCACAGTCACCATTTATGGGCCATTCACAGCGATTCATTGCACTGCTCCAGTGCAGTCCGGGAGGGCAGTGCATTTCGCACGCAAATCCATGGGTACATTTGTAGAACATTCCGCAATCGTCGGGATTCGGCAATAGCACGGGGTTACACTCCTGACAGGGATCAATCGGACATCTGTCGTCAGGTTTGCAGACACCAGGAGGACATATCGGGCATAGAGGCGGCTCTGTTGTCACAGGAGTTGTGTCAGGAGTTATAGGAGACGTATCAGGATCGATAGGAGTCGTATCAGGTGTGTCAGGAGTTATAGGAGACGTTTCAGGAGTGATAGGAGTCGTTTCAGGTGTGTCAGGAGTTATAGGAGGCGTATCAGGAGTGATAGGAGTCGTTTCAGGTGTGTCAGGAGTTATAGGAGACGTTTCAGGAGTGATAGGAGTCGTTTCAGGTGTGTCAGGAGTTATAGGAGGCGTATCAGGAGTGATAGGAGTCGTATCAGGTGTGTCAGGAGTTATAGGAGTTGTTACAGGAGTTGTATCAGGAGTATCGTCGGTCGTTATATCCTGGAAATAATACAGTGAAAATATTAGCATACCATCAAGATTGGCTCTGAAGATACCCCGTAACGTGGGTAGATCACCTTAGAATGGTTTTTTGTGTTTTGTAGGATTTTTGTTTCAATGTTCTGCTAATTATAATTTTAATTCAGCAGGATTCAGGTAAATGTATCGAATGAGCGTATGTAGCGTATGTAGCGTATCACTAATATGTAGCTTATTTGACGTACTATGTTACGTGTTACGATGTTACGTGGGCAGACAACTGTTTTGAAGAAGTCTAACAATGGTGTGCGTGAACGTTGACCAAGCGTATCCTTTTCAGATTACCCTTCTACTAACAACATCCAAATTCCCATGACACGTAGGCCTGAGAGATCGTATAGCTGTCTACATTTTTCATAGGTCTCCAAAACTAACCGTAACCATCCTTTCCCATCCCTCAGCAGTCGCAAGGACGTGGGCAGGACAGTGCTCGATCATTGGAGGATTACGTCAGTCTTGTCTAAGAGTCTGAGATTAGTCCCAAATCTTAGCGCTTTGGTTCGGACGAGAAGGAGGCAACCCTCAAAACAGCGGTCTAGGACTGTACCACCTACGAATTTGTGCGACTCGCTTAACGCTAATGTTAATGCTAATATCAAGATTGGCTCTGAAGATAACTTTTTCAACCTCTGTGTTCGGCGGAATATAGATTGCTGTAAATCAAGCTGAATATAATTACATTCTCATCTGTTTTAACAACAGATTGTCGACCGGAGGAAAATTTCTATGTTTTTGGATGTTGCTTTTCTCCGTCTAGGTTCAATTTAAACGACCCGAAATTTCGGCCAGCTGTTTTTGGCTTTTATCAAGGTAAACAATAATTTTAGGCTATGACAAGATTATAAGAAAAAAAATTAATAAATAATGGAAACATTCACGCTCCTGTAAAACTTTTGGTTCAACATTTCGGGCACCTATCCCGATCAGAAAGGCATAACAAAATTATAACCGATTGAGTTATTTATTTCAAAGATTTTGCATAACAGAATGAGTTATAAAATTCACCGGTTAGGTGTTAAAATAACTAAAATTGATCTGACCATAACATAATTATAACAGGTCTTGATACAATTATAACAAGCTTATAACAAAATGAGATATAAAAATCAAGAAAGGAAAATCAAATTATATCACATGTTGTTATAAAGCAGTTATGAATATAATGGGTAAAAATTAAGTAGTGTAAAAATTAACTCATTTTTGGGTAATCAATTTAAAGAGTGACATTTTATCTATCTATCTATATATATAAAAATGCAGTGGCATACGTGGGACCGCGCATATCTTGCGAACGGATGGTCCGATTTGAGTCGTCTGAGTTTTGTACTGTTAGTTTTCACCCAAAGAAGGTTTATGAGGCAAAAAACCTGAGAAAATTGAGAGTTTTCGATAATCGGGGTTTCACATATTCTGAACGGGGACTTGGACTAGGCTAGGGACTTAATACGTCAAAAAACGTAGTAGGCAAGACAAAGTTTGCCGGGTATGGCTAGTTTTTAGTACTAGCATCAAAAGACTTCTCCACATAGTATACATAAAACCTAGGACGGCTAGAACCTAGAAAAGGAGCTCGTCGTTTTTACCAGTGAGGCCATCGCAGCACTTGAAGTGAGGGGCTATGTATCGCTTGGTAACTTTGAGTAAAATTTGGTGAAATTGAGATTTTATTATTGATGTTATTCCTTTACTACATGTTAAATGTTAAGCACCACCGGGCAATCTGTACGTTATAACTTTTTCACAAGTGTCGGATCACTTTGCGGTCTTCGGCAAAGTTTTTCGGCATATCCTAGGCTATACTTCAACGTCATTAGTTAGATCGTTTTAGACAAAAAAATCAATTTAGGAGAGAAATGCAAAAAAACACGTTTCCAATACTAAATTCCATACAAATTTCAATCGCAATGCGGAATTCGGGGACGCAACCAATCGCTCCCAAATTTTGCACAGTTGTTTTGGACGCCAAAAGGAATCGAAAAAGCTTTGTTCCAGAAAATCGACTTTGTTGACCCAGTCTAATATATAGATAAATGCAAAATATCATTGATCTAATTCAATGGTAATTTTGCTTAAAAAAGAGAATAACGTCGAAACCGTTTTTCAATCTACTCTATACAACATAAATTACCGCAATTAATCTAAACCTTCTCACATACTTAGACATACTTAGAGAAGAGAAAAACGTCAAACGTTACAGCTTTTTTCTGTATTAAAGAGATTTTTAGCCCTAAGCTAGTTCATCTAGGGACCCACGCCTTATTTCCCACGCCTTAGGTCCTCGGCGTGATAGTCACGCGCTTTAACCACAGACAAACAGACGTAACTCTTAGAGGAAACTCATCAAAAACCTTTGACCGGTGTCTTTTCCATGAGCTCATTGCCATCTGTTGGTAGAACCGCGCGCGACACTATCGGCATTGATGGATTTCGATTTGACGTTTGCTGACACGCACACTACTACACAAATCGCCTGTAATTTTCGTTTGCATCTCTTCAGCAACGTGTACACTGGCAAACGTCAAAGCGATCGAACACTAACGCCTCTGGTGGAAGGATCGCGTAAATCAAATGAAATTTTAATTCATCGTTAAATGCATGTGGCAAGCCGTTTTAAGGAGTGTTACGTCTGTTTGTCTGTGTTAGTACCGTCGATTACAAAACGGTGCTAAAAATAGATTTTTGTTTCGGTTTTTCGTAATGCACGAATTAAGGATGTGCAAATGCACATGCATTTATGTAACTTTAGCAATGGCAGTCAACGTGCTGCAAAATGTGGCACTAATTTGATTTTAGTGAGGCCCTTTTCGATTTCAATATTGCTTCAATGAGGTGTTTAAAGTAATGCATTATTATATTCACAATTTTATATATCACTATATGGCATTGATGCACTTATATACGGCTTCGTGGTCACTTGGGAAGTTATGCCAAATGTCTTTTTATTTTTGAGTTACAACACTTTTTGTATGTGTGTGTCTTATTCGAACTCTTGCCCCACCACTGGGGCAAAAGTTCGAATCTAGTGTTTGTGGAATTTTGCTAACTGTAGCACACTTTTTTGATACTTTGGTAATAGGCATACCTAAAACCAATTAAGATTTGATGTTGGAACTAGAAAACACTTTAAAATTCAATCTGGATTTTACCCAAATCAGGGTTAAATTAACTACACTCAAAATAAGTAGTTTTTCGCCAAATTCAGATAAAACAATTTTTTTCAACTTTGATCGAATTTTCTCTTTAATTCCATCATTTTTAGTGATAAAATGTATTTTTTTCAGAATTTTAGGTGTTTACCTAAAGTTGGCACATGACTCGAACTCTTGCCCCACAATTCGAACTTTTGCCCCACTATGTGTAAAATATGATTTCCAAATCATTTTTCCAAAAAGTTATACATGCTAAAGCATCTTCAAAATATACCTAGTTACGCCCAAAAATAAAATATCGAGTTCGATTTCATTACAATTCCATTCCATGCGTTGGAAGGACCATCGAATATTACAATTTTTTTTTATTAAAATCAACATTTTGTCATAACTTTTCGAGATATTGATCAATTTTCATAATTTTTGGAGTGAAAGACTCTTTTTCAAAAAGGCTTCGAACAGCCTTGACACCTAAAAGAAATAATTTGAATTGAGCTCAAAAACTTCAAAAGAAACTCTTGCCCCACTTTACTCTATTATAGAAAATTTTGTCTACACCAAGAGTCGCACGTCTTGCTTATTCCTGTTTGACTTTATTTCCGTTTGATCGCGATAAATATCAAAATTAAATGGTAGATAATTTATTTTCCCCTATACAAACAAAAATACAGGTTACCTAAAAATTACTTCAAAAGAAAGCAAAAGTAAGTAAACCACTCGTACTTTTTACCCAGCAGAGGGTAGTTTCCTCGCTCTCCCCTACGCAATGTTGTCAAAAATCAAGCAAGAAGCAGCGACCTAGTCGATAATGTCCGAGCGAGAAGCCAAATTGTTTTTTTTTGTGTTTATCTAAAAGTGGGCTTGCTGCAACTCACTAGGGTACTTTAGAAGTCAACGCTGGGTAGAAATAACTTTGCTATGGGTTGCTATTTTCTGTCGGAATCAAAATGAAGCCATCCCCTCATAGCTTAAAGCAGTTTAGCCAAAATTGGGGTGATCGCACGGGAAGAGACGATATGACCGAAAAAAAAAACCTATATGGGTTCGATCCCAGCCACGGCACTTCGTCAGTTGCTCTTCTCCCCAAGAGCGGCTGGCACTTGACCCTCTTCTGAGCTCTCATAGCTCAAACGGACCCGAATAATTGGATATCGGCAAACGGCAACCCATAATGGACGACTAACAATCGGACTGGAAAAGGAACAGCAGCCATACATCATTTCATCATCGTGCTCATCATACTAAGGACAGGGTAGAAAAGTGAAAGCAGTACAAAGGCAAACCAGTTCGATATAGTAGAATAAAAATATAATAGAATACATTTAGGCGCTGTATAAAATAAAAGTGCAGCCGCCAATTGGAAACGCTCATGTAGTGCCCTATTTGGTGGACAAAAGATCTGTAAAATAGGTTCAGTGGTTAGGAATGTAAAACATCAATTCGAAAAAATGATTTGGGTTGATTTCTGGTTCCGTGTAACCGGGGCCGGATTAACAAATGCGGAGGCCCTTCATATAGGGGGTATATACAGACAGGGTGTTAGGTTCGTGAGTGTAAACTTTTTAGAGGGTGATAGAGGACCATAAATGGTGAAAAAAATTGTTCTTCGCATATGGTCAAATCTCAACCGTTACGTAGTTGTAGTACTTTCCATGTTTTTTATTATTATTACCTTATCTGGCTATAACTTTAAAATGGTCAAACTTGTCGCAGTTTTTTACCCTTATTCGGAAGATTATTGAATTTTCTATCAAGTGGCATCTTTGAATCGATTGGTTTAGTTAAATAACTATGATTTCTAGAGGAAATAGCTCAAAAGTAGTGTGTTTTAATTTGTTTTTGTCAATTATCTTCGAAAAATGCGTAATAAATTAAAATTATTTCTTAGACAAAGTTGTGGTTCCTGTTCTACATTACAATTCGTTTTTGACACCAAACTTCTAGCTCCTATCGTTCTCTTGCATTTTCTCTTGCAACATTGATTTAAAATGTGATGTTTAAATCGAAATTGCAAAAAAAAAAATCATAAGAGATGGACGTTTGATGTCAAAGAACGAATTGTAATGTAGAACAGGGACCACAACTTTGTCCAGAAAAGAATTTTAATTTATTACGCATTTTTCAAAGATAATTGACAAAAACAAATTAAAACACACTACTTTTGAGCTATTTCCTCTAGAAAACTTAGTTATTTAACTAAACCAATCGATTCAAAGATGCCACTTGATAGAAAATTCTATAATCTTCCGAATAAGGGTAAAAAAACTGCGACAAGTTTGACCATTTTAAAGTTATAGCCAGATAAGGTAATAATAATAAAAAACATGGAAAGTACTATAACTACGTAACGGTTGAGATTTGACCATATGCGTAGAACAACTTTTTTCGTGATTTATGGTCCTCTATCACCCTTTAAAAAGTTTGCACTCAGGAACCTGACACCCTGTATTTATCCATTTAATATAAAAAAATCTTAAAAATACATATCGTTCTGACAAAAATGAATTACTGAAGTTATTAATGCCGTTGAAAAAAAAATTAAATATAGAACTATAGGCAGAGCTGTGAATAATGTTGATATTCATTAAATTTATTTATAACAGATTTGAAATTCTAGCGTGAAAACAATGATAAAAGAAATGTATATGACACATTCTACATTCTATTCCTTGTTAAAAATCCAGTAAATATGATCTGTTGAACATTTAGTTTTTATTGGGAAAGCTTACTTGAAATAGGAAATAGTAGCGTGACGTTACAACGTTGTAACGTCAAGCTACTAATTCCTATTTTGAACATACTTTTCAATGAAGACTAAATGTTCATCAGATACTGGAAACTTTACAATGAATCCGAATATGCAAAAATATTTCAGGTTTACGGTACGCATTTATGACTTATAGTAAAAAAAAAGCTGTCCAAAAAGGCGTCAACGTTGTAACGTCATGGTTGAATGTGTCATAAAAAAGTTAAAAATGCTTTTCGGGAGTGTACTCGCGACATTATATCCCAGATCTAGTACAAGTTAATGGCAAAGTTCATTGCGAAACCGCAGAAAGAATTTATAGCTGAAGTTTTCGAGAAGTTTTTAGTAAAACTTTCCACCGATAGTGCTATCGTTTTAGCGAAATCCGAAGAGAATTTCTAGGGGATCCCTGATGCAATCTGTGGAGAAGTTGATGGCCTATCACCATAAAGAATATACACTTAACAAAAATTTATTGTAACGCAAATGGTTCTGGTGGCCTCCCAAAAGAATTTTCACAAAATTCTGAAATCAAGGATGGAATTCTAATAGAAAAATGAAGAAATTTTAGCGGGAGCCTTATGATAAGTTTCTGATGAAATTTTTAATTTTCTTTTTATTTTTTCTATGAAAATCTTTAGCGGAAAACCCGAACAAATTTTTAGTCGATTTTTTCACAAATTTCTTCTGTAATTTTCTCAATGGATTTTTATCAGGAGTTCGCCGTTAATTGATCCTTATTTCAATTAGCAAGCAAATCCCAAGAACTTTGAACTTCTTCAAAATAATCTACCTAATGCTAGATTACCTCAAACATAAGTTTCAACACTTTGGATGCTCTCTGATTTGAGTAATTGGTAAGCTGTTTATGTAAAATCAAACTTAAAAGATCCAAAAATACTTCCAAATTTAAAAAAAAAACAACCTATAATTTTTCCAAGAACTCTGTTGAAAAATTCTTGAAAATGTTTTTAAACACATTAGACAGCAAAAACCAAAAAAAAAATAAATAAGTAAAACCAGCAGAAACTCTTTGATTTTTATTTTATAGGGTTTTGAAGTTCCTCTAGAATTCAGTCGAAGGTATTATTCAGGATTTCCTCCGGTAATATACCATCTTGAGGAACTGCACAAATTCAAACAAATAATAACCAGTTCTGAAAAAATTAAAATTTTATCAATGCTGGATAAATAGTTGCAGTCTTTCTCAAAAGAATCATAACATATCCCATATATCTTGCATCTACACAGTAATGTGAAGTTCTTTTCACAAAAATCAAATCGAAGGAAGTTTCTTGCACTACACTTTTTTCTTGCTTCACATTTTTTTGTGTAGTGAAATTTTGTGGGGCCCCGTGGTCCACCTGCCACCCCCACTAAATCAGGCACTGCGTGTAACAGAGTTCATGCTTTATGCAAGTTTTGTTTAACTAATGAAACCTCAAATTAAGCTTCAACGACGCAAGTGTTTTGGATGCGTCAATGCTTAAAGAGAGCCTTATTTGAGTTTTAGGTTAACCATACGATATTTCCACACTTTCAAAAATACTTACGCACAATTAAGTTACAAAGTAAGTATGTACCTCAGTTCCTCCGGTTGTGCCAGTTGTGCCAACAGTGCAATCCCCCGCGATGTCACACACTTCAGTTTCGGAGTTGTACTCAAGGCCCTCTGGGCATTCCACTACGCAGGCTTGACCTTGATGGCATTTCAGGTACGCATCGCATCTGTCCGGGTGTGGAAGGCGTATGGGGTTGTTGGGATCGTCTTCCGGTGGGCACTGTGGATGATCCACGCAGTCGTGGTCCGGGCATTCGGGCCGCTCGACCTCGGTACACTCCGATCGGTAACGTTCTACGCATCGTCCAAGGTTCGTACTCCAGTACAGGCCGATCGGGCATTCTTCGAAACAAGCGCAACCACCGATGCAACGAAGGAACGCGTCGCACATACTTGGGTGTGGCAGCACAGTGGTGTTTAGATCAGGTTCACAATCCAGCGGGCAGCGTTTGTCTGGGAAGCAATTTTCTGCACATTGAGTCGAATTGCCATCTTCGCCATTTCCGCTATCACCACATTCAACAAACTGCGGCCAATTGCAAACAAGTCGTGTTGGACAGAACAGGAGGTTGGCCGGGCACTCAAATAGAATTGGGCCAGAAGGAGAACAGTGGTAGAACATATTGCAGTAATCTGGATGTGGCAACTTTGCTCCCAAAGGATTCTGGTTACATGTTTCGATCGTAACCAAAACTCCTGGCGTTGATTCCAATACTCTCTGCTGTCCAAAAAAATGCACTTCAGCTTCCAGGTCAACGGCACATTCTGCGTACATAGCGAAGTCGCACACCAATGTTTCCGAGTTGAAGTAGCTGCGATCTGGACACTCGAAGATCACTGTACTGCTTTCTCCACATTCAACAAACTTCCGACAGTCGGACCAATGCCTGCGAATGGTCGCATTGCCACATATTCCAGCTGCATCAATTGCACTTTGGAAACATATTATGAAGGCTACCGCACTCCACACCTTGCAGCCTAACATGTCTTCTTCCGCTGCCTATCTATCCTATCGTATCCGATTGTGTATGACACGGTTCAATCAACCTTATACCTCTAGTCGAACTTTTTCAATTGGCCGCCCAATTCGCTACTTACCGCAACCGATGAAGGCCAATTGCTTTTATACAAAATTAAATGCCATCATGCTGGAATGTCCCGATAAAGAGATACATATAATTGAAATGTTAACTGTCAACTCCGCCGTGGCTTGACATGGAAGCTCGTGTTTCCGTCACATTTGAACCGTTTGTATATGAGAAACCGCATACGCCTAAGAGAGGTTACTTTCGACAGTGATGAGGCTTTTTCGCGGAATTGTTTTGATTTCTCAGCTAATTTAAATAAAACGGGATTAAGTAATTCAAAATTCTCTTTTTAATTTATGTATTTCCCCAACATTCATCTGGTTTGACATTAATGCAATTAAAAATAAAACAACACACTTGATTATTTGTTACGCGGGGGATGTGTACTAAGAATATGCGTTATACCGAACGATTTCGCCAGCTACATATCGAAATTTAATTTCGTTGAAATCCACGAACAATAGGCATCCGAAAAAGGTTCTGTGATTTACCTCAAGATGCTCATGAATTCGGAGTCCAAGTGGATTTATTAGCTTGCTTCAACCCTCTAATTCCCAAATATTTATTTTGATCTAAATATCATGTTTCGCCATTGAAAAACAAAATAAAAATGGTTTTGGAAGATGATTCTTTTTAAATCTCGATTTTGTAAATTTAGATTTTTGATTTTTCTAGCTTTAATTTTTGAACATCTCAAACACTTTTGTTATTTTCCTGGAAGCCTAATTGGGATACGGATTTTTTAAGACGAAAATAATTTCAGATTTCATAATGATTGTCAAAATATTTTTTTTCATCGGAAATTTTATTTTTCATGTTATTTTAAGGTATATAATTTTAGAGTGTATTCGGCTCTCCAAACAATGATTTGAGAGAAATTTAAAATGTCAATTGTAGTGATTCAATACAAAATAAACAATGACTTTTAAATAAAAGATGACTAAATTTTTCAATGATTTTTTTTTTAAATGTATATACGCTTCAAAAGACGCCAAAAACCATTTTGAGATGTACAGAACAGTCCTAAATATCAGCCGAAATATAAACATTTTGATTGTTCACGAAACAAAAATTACAAAAATGTTCAAACTACAACGCCACAACGAAGAAAGGGTAGCAAACCTATCACTCCAACTTCCAAGTGCAATTTTGGCCGTGATGGATAACGCGCAGGTTCTCAAGACTGCATAAAAAAGAAGTTGGTTGGTTTCGATTTTTTGCCTTTTTGTTCGTTCTCGCTTCCAACCGCTTGTCGAGTGTCTAAAAATAGATTTCCGAGCTGCCCCAGGAGCTGCTGTCACAAACACAATCACTTCCCGGCTTTGTTAGTGGCTAATGTGCAGTCGTTTAAAACAATCTGTTATTTTATGTTGAAACTACCAAATCTCTGTTTGTTCTAACAAACTGTCAAAAATTTCGGCAAATGAAAAAAAAATTATGATCAAACAATGGAACAGTTCAGTTTAAACTAGAAGTCAGTTTGTCGCTATAACAAACTGAAAAATCGGTTGAATTGAACTAGAATTTAATTGTGTTTACTAATTATTTATCTGCGTGCAATCAGGTCGCAAAATTTTCGAGCAGATGCGCTGAAGTTCACCGGGCGGCAATCTTCATTCACTTGCCTGCATATTGTGAATTTAGAAGAAAATTGGTGTCGAAAGTAACTTCATTGACTTCCGCTGCCTTATGCGTTAAACATAACGTCGGAAGTATAGCGCTGTATAGCAAATCTGATACTCTTTTCAGCGCACTACTTCCGACGCTATGTTTAACGCACAGGAAAAGCAGCGGAAGTCAATGAAATTATTTCCGACACCAATTTGGTGCTAAATCCACAATATTCACAGTCAGCTGCTCGATTCTCGTTTGTCAACTGAATGAAAGTCAATGAATATTAGTAAACAAGTTACAAAGTGTGAAATTGCTGATTAAATATTAACGTTTCGATTACATTTGATGGTGCTTTACACAGATCTTGTTCCTTTTGATTGTCGTGGAGTGTTTTTGGTGGGAATCGTAGCCATAAACGTTAGATGTTTCTCGATCGACTTCATATTCAATGACCACGAAATGACTAGGGTGCCTGTACCAGTTATCGCACTACCTAAGAAGAACTATTTCCACAAAAATAAGAAAAAGACCATCGAATATCATCGATATGTTAAATGATTGATTGGTTTTCATACTTTACAGGAAAAATATAGAAACGGGTTTAAAACTACTTTTAGTATTTATTACGGCGTGTGCCAATGATAGGAACCCTGTACCAGTTATGGACACATTTGTTAATTCGGGTTCCACTTCGCACTATTTACATGCATTCCTTATGGGATTAGCCATAACTGGTACACTATGGCGAAATAGGGTGCAAGGAAGTCGAAAAATTAAGAAAAATAATTTATTTCTATCGTAATTTGAGCAAATTGTGAAGTTTGAATGATTGCAATCATCTTTTGTGAACGTGATCTGTTGTTCACCAAATTTTTCTTGTTGATTTGCATCATTAAAGGTTCAAAATCGACTATGGCGAATTTGAGGTACTATAGCCATAACTGGTACACTGAGCCTATCTGTGTGAAGAGAAAGAGCGAAAATGAAAATGTTTGTTTTGAATATTGCAGAAATAATTAAATTCGCCCTGTTTTCAGTCAATGACTTTGAACATTTTGCACCCTGCTCACAATGCTACGAGTAACTTGATATTGTGGTAGTTGGACATTCCGTGAAATAGAAATGGCCTCCAATACACTTTGAAGTTCGGATTACGATATCTACATACAGTATCATGCTTTGATTGTAAAAAATATTCGTGGAATGTAGTCTATACGGCTGATAGAACCTCAGTGCACAGCTATAATGCTTTTGGTACATTCATGGGATATTCCAGACTTTCCAAGCTATTATGGAATTACACGCAAAAAAATCCGTTCCGATATACGTGCACTCCCAGTCACGGCAACGGGAACAAACGAGAACTATGCATAGCAACGATAACAACAATAAGAAATGTACACCGTGAACTAGATTTCACGTTTTCCAGAACGCCAGTTCCAGTTCACGGTGTATATTTGCTTGTTCTCATATTTGCGTTTGTTTGTTCACGTTTATCAGAACGGCTTTCTGAGCGTGTAGGACCTTCAAGGTCTACAGGCTCTACTCTTATTTCTCTTCACCCTATCGGCATAATTCTTTCACGATAATGTCTGTTGCACCTCATTATATTACGAGTACCTCTATGTGTTGCTATTTGGGTGTCTACTGGCATACAAATGGACCCAATGTATTTTGAAGTATGGGTACTCACGACAGCATCTACAAAAAGTTGATCGGTTTCGCCTTTTTTTGTCTTTTTTTTTAGTCATTCTCCTCCCCATCCGCTTACCGACGGTCTAAAAATAGATTTCCGAGCTGCCGCAGTTGCTGCCGTCACCAACACTATCACATTCCGGGTTTGTTAGTGGCAAAAGTGCAGTCGTTTAAATCAATCCATTATTTCATGTTGAAAATACCAAATCTCTGTTTGTTTTAACAAACTGTCAAAAATTTCGACAAATGAAAATATTTGTATTATCAAACAATAGAACAGTTCAGTTTAAACTAGAAATCAGTTTGTCGCAGTAAACTGAAAAATCTAGAACTAGAACTTAATTGTGTTTACAATTTATTTTTCTGCGTGACTATTAGAACCTCAGAGTGCAGTTCTGATAACTAAGCAACATTCACTTGGTGATCTAGATTCTAGATCATTCCAACTATTATGGAGTTAAGACGTTCTAGCTTCAATCGCCTACAAAATCCATTGCATCATTTTTTACACGTTTTGTTTTTTTTTATTCATGAGTTTTCAGGCGTTTTAAGTTGAATTTTCGATATGTGAGATTGTAAGTTTATCGGAACTTGATTGAATCCATTCAGTTATCAACTCAGTTACGCAAATGATTTTTGAATTCACTCTCTATGTATCTGAAGGTGATTAGCACTACATCCGGAATCTACATCGCAAGGTGAAATAAAACAGTTCACAATACAAACAATTTTCGTCACTTTATTCGCAAACACATCTCTAAAACAATCACAATCCAACCGTAACGGTAGAAAACATTGTTGGTGCCGACGGAACCGATGGTGTGCCATCGGTTGGCGCCGTTGGAACGACGATGCACATCTTAAGTTTATTGTTCCACTGTTGGCCCTCGTCCTTATTGCAGACCAGTCTCATGAGCAGGCCATACACATGTTCCACTTGAGGTTCTTCACCCGTTTCGATATTGCGACGGTGTTGTGTTAGGTCAACTTTCCCAAAAGCATCGGCAATTACTAAAACTGCCGATAGAAACAGGACAGCAGATAATCTGGACATTTTTCAAGACGACACCTGTAGTTCGTTGTTACTGGTAGTTGGACACAGAATGACGAATTGGTGATGGGACAGGTTTGAATCGGACTATCGAAAGTAGAGCAGAGAGATTAAAAATTGATAATGATTATTATGGCTGTATAAATACCTAAGGAAATTTCAAACCGGATACTGAAGGTTGTTATTGATATCGAACATATTGCGCATGATGAATAAATGCGAAGAAGACGACAACTCTATCTGATGTCATCGCACACTTTTTCGTGCGATATCGCACGAGGGTACCATTCTGGAGGGATCCATTCAAGGAACAATTCAAATTGATGCATATTCAAAAATTAATTAAAAATGCAGTTTTCTCATTCATTTTAAGATCAAATTACAGTGACCCCACAATTTATGATTCATAAATAGTGTACAAAATTAAGGTGATTCATCGGTGTGGGGAAAATGATCAGAATATTCCATAAGCCTATAAAAACCCGCAAATTGTTTTTTTAAATCGGAATTAAAAAATAGATTTTAAGGGCTAGGTGGAGCTGTAAGCGTTCAATCATTACAATTACTTTTTGCTTGAAGATAGAATAGTATCCACTCTGAAGCAAACTACCGAAATTTATCAAAATACCTTATGAAATTTAGCTATAACTGTTAAATATGGATGTCATAAGAATACCTTATGAAAACACTAGTTTACAAAATAAAACGAAAGTCGTGAACTTCTGTCAACGACCAAAATTTTTTAAGCACAATTAAGCGCTGATTTCGAAACCGACCTTCAAAAAATTTTAAGTAGAACAGTTTTTGAGTTTTAGCTCAATATTGAGTTTTACAACTTTTCAAAATATGTAATTTACTAAAATTCAAATATATTGCGTTTTGTTCAACCACATTTAAATCTTTTTCCATAAATTAAAAGCTGTATACAATACCATTCGATCATCTGAATACAGGTTTTGCGTCAGATTGATGAATTTCAAGATACTGGCGAGTTTTAGGAACGATCTCCTTAAATTTTAGCAAAATTTTCAAATTTTTTTGAAGAAATGTATTTTTTTCAATAAGAAAAACCCTATTTAAAAATTCTTTTTCGACGTTTATTTGACATATCATGTGTAGGCGAGTTACAGTAAAAATTTCAGCTCAATCGGAGCATTGATTACGGAGAATGAGATGTTTGAAGTGAGCGACTTTGCTTAAAAATAGAACAAAAATCGATTTCAAATCATCACCCTTGTATGGAAAGTCGAAAAAAATTCCACTCTACTGTAATTTTTTTCTTTTGCGTTTTCGAACTCAGGGCTTGATTCTACACCAAAAATGATCATCAGCTTACCGAGTTCAAAAATGCTGTAAACTAGTGAAATTTATGATGCTTGTTATGACCTTATTACACAAGATGAACTTATGAAAAGAACAGAAAAATCGTAAAATCATACAGACTGGAATCGATCCATGAACGTCGACGAGATCACCGAGCTCGTGCCTGTGGTATCCTGACATGAGTGTTGAGTGGATGAATCAGTAGAGAGGTAGTTCTCGGTGTGGTGAGAGTGGTGTGCCTCAGACGTGGCATTGGAGTAAGTTTGGTAAGTGTATAAAAGGCTACAACCGGGAGTATTTGGAACGTGCCACCATAGGATATCACATTGGCGATCCTGCCATGTTGATGGCGAAAAAAATTCAGGTGAAATATATAGGGAAAACTTTTTAGAAAGTGAAAAAAAAAACGTATTTTACATTGTGTTATGGAAGTCTCCATGGAGATAGTGAGTGCTAAGAAGAGAGAGCCTTGTAAGAGAAATGAAGGTTCTTGCGGCAAGGTTGCCAGAATCAATGTAATTACCAAAACGATCTCTTAAATCGGCTTTTAGCTCATCCACCAGATGTACAATAAAGCATTGAATCGGGTGAAGCCCAAGGTCAATGTAAGTATTGCGTCGAGTATAGCTCATGGCCAATACAAGTACACATGGATGAAATTGCTTGCGCAGAGTTTGAGCTCATTGCCAAGCGTAATTAATGTTGCGTCGGGTTTAGCCCATGGCCAACACAAGTATTGAGTCGAGTTTAGCTCAAGGCCAGTACAAGAGCATATAAAGTGATACCTTGCGCAGAGTTATAGCTCATTGCCAAGTCGGTTGAAAAGTTGCGTCGGGTAAAGCCCATGGCCAACGTACGCATCGCGTCGAGTAAAGCTCATGACCGATACGATTAAAAAAAAAATTGTGCTGAAAGCTCATCTAGTTATTTATTTGTTACATTGAGAAGTGCAACAAAGTACTAATTGAAAGATACACACAAAAGAAAGTTGCGGTAGAAATTACCATTTCAGGGGGTTAAATTGACCGCAAAGCACCCACAATTTTCAGCAGACAACATTACAGTATTATTTCAGCAATGAACGCAGTTAATTTTACCATGGCATAATTTTCACGCTTCTTGGTATTTTCTACCATGTTTGTAGTATTTCTAGGTCCCAATGTTTTACCATGCTAGTAGTAAAATTAACGGATTATGCATTACCGTGGCCATAGTAAAATTGACCACGACTGAAGTTAGTTTGCATATGCCCTGGTACTACTTTATAGGTTCTTTTTTCGTTGAAATATATAACAATTAGAGTGAATTCCATAAACTCGCTCAATGGCGCGGTATCGATTCAAAGTTTGAATTGTATACATATTTATCCATAACATATTCTTGTACGTTGATGGCCGTGTGGATTATGTACAAATTTAGTGATCTCATCATTCTCAAATTCATAAAGTACTTTGTATACTTTTGCTAATTTACTGAGTGTATAGATGGCGGCTTGAACGGTAATCCATGCTTGGATAGGGCAAAACAAAAACGAAGTATGCGTGTCGTATTCACAAAAATAACTTGGTACGTTTGAGTTGAGTCATTGAGTACTGATGTTCATTCATGAACATCAGTACTCAATGCGCTTGATTAGAGCAATCCTAACAGCAACCACTATTTTATCAACTAACTCAACATTTTTGTTTTGATTAATTTAAAAGCCCAAATATAGTATTACTTTTTGAGGGTTATTAATCGAGGATGATTTAGGGAACCATACAAGCGCTCAGTGATCTAATCAGCATCTATAAAATATGGTAATACTGTGATACATTTCTCGGCATTTAAGTAATCGGAAAAGAAAATCAAGTTGCTGCTAAATTATATGTCAAGAAATTGCTCTTTTCAATATTAAATTGCTTTCAATCTAAAAATGGATATTCAAACCTGATAATCAAATGGAACACCATAGGGTTAGTCTTTGAAGAGCCAGCGAGGATAATTACAAAAGAAGTTACGGGAACTTGGTGTCGAAATTTCAGGATCCCACCAGGGAATATTCTACACTTGGTTACGGATGTTAAAAGTCTCTGAAGCCGTAAATGTTAATTTTTTTTGGTTCCAGGGAGAGGAAGTAGAAAAAAGGGATTTTGAAAGTCTACTCGAAAATGATGATAGTTTAGTTTAGAAGTATATAATGTAGTTTCTCATGTTTTGGAATGATATTACACGGGTTTTGAATCATTTTCTGCAAAGGGAGGATGTGGTATCCTGACATGAGTGTTGAGTGGATGAATCAGTAGAGAGGTAGTTCTCGGTGTGGTGAGAGTGGTGTGCCTCAGACGTGGCATTGGAGTAAGTTTGGTAAGTGTATAAAAGGCTACAACCGGGAGTATTTGGAACGTGCCACCATAGGATATCACAGTGCCCAACCCACACGGCTATCGATGCTTCGTGTTCACTATCGCCAGGCCGGGAGTCGATTCTGCGTCATTAAGCGACCTTATGAAATTCATTCTAGTCGTTATGAATTGTGTAAAAGGCCATTTCATAAGTTAAAACTTATGATAATCTTAGGTTTATTTGGCTGTGTGTAAGGGAACGTTCAAAAATTACGTCCAACATTTGGGGGAGGGGGGGTCTAGAAAAGTGTGACACTACGTGTATTGGGTATAGGTAAATTGCGTGACAGAGGGGGGAGGGGGGGTCTAGAAATCCCGAAAAACGATGGACGTAATATTTGAATCTTCCCTAAGTCAAAAAACTTTGTCGATAATCGCAAAACAATCTGAGGCTTTACATTACTTGTCCCAAAAATTGCCTAATCCACTCTGACTTAACGCCGACCATATAACAAGCATTGTTCGAAAACTCTGAGTATTTGCAAGTCCTCCTTGAGCACAAATTTGTACATACCTGCGAGGTTCACCGGTCTTGACTGTACATTCATTTTTACGTGTAAGAGCAACTGTAATGGTGGCTACTATTCCTTGTTCTACAAGGAGGCCAAATTTGTTTTTGTGATTTATCTATTATTATTTCACCATTACTTAGTTGCGATGGGGATCTTGATCGGGTGGCATCGATCGGCGAAAAAAAAACGAAAAGTGACGAGTGTCTGGGGCAGTTGCGATAGGGATCTCGGTCGCGTTGCATTGTTCGAAGGAAAAAGCAAAAAATGACGCGTGTTAAGGGCAGTTGTGATGGAGATCTCGATCGGGTTGCATTGTTCGGCGAAAAAAAAACGAAAAGTGACGCAGCAGTTGCGATGGAAATTGCGGTTGCGTTGCATTGATCGAAGGAAAAAGAAAAAAGTGACACGTGTTTGGGGCAGGTTCACATTGTCCTTTCTCGTGAAGTGATGAAAATTGATGCAGACTTGGTAGCACAGTATTGCAGAAAATTGAAGGAGTCAAGGAGTAATTGTGGTCATCTGACGATATGGAACTGGGTGAGATCATTCCGATTTTTTTTTTCACATCCTAGAAGGATTTGGGGTTATTTCGCCAATGCGTTTTTATGAGAAATCCTGGAGCCTGGTAATATTTGCAAATTAATCTTGTAGCTCTGGTGCTGGCCTAATATTGAAGCGATAAAAATGTTAAAAGAAAGTAATTGCAGTTCACAACAATCATTGAGCATATTAAAAATAATTGGCTTATTCAACGGCTGGCACTACTCTATGTAAAATACATACTTCGAAAATAGCTATCTAAGATTGACAGTTTATTCTCCGTATACTCTAATTTCAATACTGTGAGAAACACGGGACTAAAGGTCCTATCTGCAGAAGAGAGGCTTTCTTTGGTTTTCCTCTCTTTCGTTAATATCTCAGCTGTTTATTTGTGTTATGATTGTCTCCTTGCATTGAACTAGACCATCGTCTATTGATTTGTACTGCAAAAATAGTTTAAAAGTGTACCATTACATTGCAATAATTGAAAAAGAAAGTGAACAAAGAGAGCCTCTCAAATGCAGATAAAACCTATTGAAATGTTTGGCCTAAACTGTGGGGATGCTGTGGATTTCACTGTTTCTAATAACAACGGTTGTCGAACTAACATTCCTTCCCTTTCCCCGATGACCGTAAGGAAGTGGCCGGTGCCGTTATTGACTTCAAAATATTGAACTCTCAAATTGTGCACATTGAGAGTGTGTAGCTAGTCCCAAGCACCATTCATTGGTTCTCTGTGCAACTTCGATTGTTCTGGTCAATAACGGAGTAGCAACTACGATGTGTACGGTTATCGTTGCTTTGTTTTGCTTGCTTTATCTATCATTATTTGGCCCTAATATGTCCTATCTTTTTGCACAGTACCTACGTAGTGGAAACTACACTGAGAAAAATTTTATAGTATGTGCAACCATGCAGTAGTTCTTATTTCTACCATGCCAAAACATGGTAAAATTACCCATAATTTATGTTAAGTACACCAAAAAATAGTTAGGATTACTATGGTTTGGCATTTCGTCAAATGGTAATCATCACAAAAACACATGGTCAGAGCTAATATGTGTTTGTGTTTAATTTGACTGCCTACGCATATCATTTCCACCATGTTTTAGTGAATTTTACCATGTTCACCTTTTTGACAGCTCACATTCGCAATGTTTAATTTTGCATATTTTTTCTTATTTTATAAGACAGAAGCAGACCTCTTCAGGAACATCCATTTGCAAGTAAATTATAATCAATAATCAGCATGCAATAGACCATAAATCGAAAAATAAATACTGTTTTTGTTAAAAGATACAAATAGATTTTTAAATGAGTGCATCAAATGCTGGGCCACGCTTCAAGCCGTGGAAAGTTGTTCATGTTAGGACAAACGAGAGGACAGGAAAAGGCAAGGCAAGAGGTGAGTTGGAAGATTTAATAGCTGAATGGCCATACAAGTACTAATAACTATAAATATACTTTATTCACAGATCTCCCTAAAGTTCTGCAAAAAAAAAAGTTACAGAATCATTCTGCGCGAATCTGCACCAGGGTACTCGGCAGCGTCAACGATCGATGCCCCTGTTTGCAACAGTCTTTCAGCGGGAGCACATCGTATTGCGCAATAATGTCCTCGGAAAACCACTTCCGGTGCTGTTTCTTCAAGGAGATTACACTGGGGAGACCGGAGAGACTCTTCCAATGTTTCGGTCGGTGTTCGGAACTTTCACGCAGGGAGTGGTTTATTTATTTCAAAGCTCAGTCACGAAGGATGGAATGTCCCCCAAGGCTCGGCTCAAAGGAACCCAAACTTCTACACCTGAGAAATGCTAATGTCCTTATTATATCTATATTTTTACGAATATTGTAACATAAATCTACAGGAACATAAATATATCATTTAATTTTTACTTTTTTTCTTTCGAAAATGTAAACAATCCTCAATAAAACCGCTAATTGTAGTCAACCATAAAAATAGTAAAAACGTCTTTTCAATGGTTACGTTTACCATGCTGATTATCATTGCACATAGTAAAAATGACTGAAAAATATGGTTGGGAAAAACAAAAATATGTCAATAATAGTTGCATGGTAAATTCAACCCCATCCATGGTAGTCTCAAGCAGGAATCATGGTCTACCAAAATCAAGTAGTAAAAGTGTTTTAATTTCACCCTCGATACGGTCAAAACTACCATGCCCGTTTTTTCAGTGTAGCTATAACATGGCGGAGTAGAAATAACTTAAATTCACACAAATAAAAATAAAAGCCTATGGTAACGGTCGAATTTTGGACCCCTAGAGGACATTAGTTTGAATTTAAGTCAAGATCAAATACATTCAGCCGGTGTTACACATTATGATGATGTTAGTATCATCGTAAAAGCCCTTACTGTCCGTTTAAAATACCCACAAGGTCATTTCTGGCTGGAAATTTGATGAAAATAACTTATTTTTGAAGCATCCGTTTTCACTGTTTTGGACACTCCAATGTATTTTGGACCCTCTTCAGTATATATTTTGGACACCCGGTGTTTAAATCCGTTTGAAACTACTTTCAAAGAATCTGCCACTTAAATATGCTGGATCATTTCCTAATTACTTGATTGACAATGGCTGATTAGACGAAATTTGCGAATTTAGTGCGCTAGAATGAAAAACGTTTTTGTTTACATCTGCAAGTTTTCTCAGCGCCACATTCTCTTTTTGTAAACATGTTGCGACACTTGCACGAATGACGAAATTGAAAAAAGTTAATTTCAAGGCAAATAATGATATTTCCAGTGAGTAAATGATTGCTGCCCGTGCAGAGCAATCTAACTTAACTAACGATTCTAAAAATTTTCGTCATTTCTTCATTAAATCTGTGAAAGCTGCGATAATGCGATCCAGGGGATCCAAAATATATGGGGATCCAAATTATATTGGTTGTAATGAACAAATATCTACAAAATACATACAAGACCAGAACGAATAAGTTAATATAAGTTACTTTGACAAAATTATGAAAAAGTTCAAATATGTACATGTAAGTAAACTCCAGTTCCCCCGAAGAAAAGTTGGGCAATTAATAAACATCGCTTCATTATCAAAAGACTGCGTAGCCGTTTTAAAGAGAAAATAAAAAATAGATAATATAGTGAAGCTCAGTTTTTTCATCTCTGTCACTGCTGCTCAGCCACGTTTATTTTCACCACATCCATAAAGCTACCACAAAACTCACCGTAAAGCTATTGCGTGCAGTGCATTTCCCGGTAGATAAAGCTTCACCACAGTGTCCTGGGCGCACCAGATCATTTTGACCAATTCAATATTATCGCATTAGTATATACCCGAGCAAAGTCCAACAACAAAATCACAGCAAATCGAAAACATGATTTGTATTCAGCAACAAATTGATATCACATTTTGATATCAGTTTATCTTCACTTAATTTGATTTCAAATTTTGTATTCAGTTTGCTGTCATTTTAAAATAATGTGAATATTTAGTGCTAGAATAGTTTTAATTTTTTAATGCAATTCAGTATCATAATTTACATTTTATATAACTAATTTTGGTATCATAATGGCCAATTTTTCCGAACTGGTTCATTATACAACTGAAATGTAGACGGGCTTGGTGGTCTAGTGGCTACCGCTTCTGATTTATATGCAGAAGGTCCTGGGTTCAATCCCTGGCCCGTCCCTTTCCTCCTACTTTGTATCTTTCTATATACTTTCTCTCTGCTCTCTACATATACAACTCATGTATATAAACATGTTCATAGCCGTCGCTAGAACAGAAACGGGTTGAAAAAGCCGTTTCTCTTCCTTCCAAACTTTCACAGCACAGTGTCACAATCCTATTAGAAAACGCCTACAAGTTATGCAATCAAGCGAGCTGTGCCGCACATCTTCAAAATAATAAAAACACACAATTCTATCACCTTCCAATGTGTGAACCTTCTGCCAACCAATTTCCACCAACACTCCAACATCCGCATGAATTTGTGCTGGCGCAGAGGTATATTCGGCCAGATGTCGATACAAACGATTGCAATCATCACTTCCTTACCCTTCCCCACATTGACCTGCAACCTGACGTGGCAGGCGCCATTGTCGCCTAAAAATAGAAGATCACCAACGCTCACACACTGAAGATGCTTGCTAGTCCCCGGCAGTTATCTCATTGGTCCTTGTGTGAGTGTAGCTGGTCTGGCGATACTGGAGTAGCATCCACGGGCGGTCAATCAAGCTCAGCTCAGCTCACCTCACTGGTTCATTATACAACTGAAATGAGTTGCATAATGGAAAATAGTTGTATAATGTTCATAATGCAACTCATTTGAGTTGCATTATGAACATTATGCAACTCAAATGGGTTGCATTATGAAAAAATCATTGCATAAAATTTTGTATGGAACTCGTTGCAAAACTCGATTTTTTCAGCACTCTTCGTTTTTATCCAACTCGGCAAGCCTCGTTGGATAAATGTACGCCTCGTGCTGAAAAAATCAACTTTTTGCAACTCGTTACATAAATAACTATTAGTAAACTATGTTAGCTAATTCTAGGGATATATCATTATACAATCGCATTAATGATTTGATATCAACCAAAAAACTCTACATTTAACGATTTTTCATTTTTCTTGCGCTGATAACAAAAACAGTTATGAATTTGCTATCACCGATAGCAGGAATTGTTTTCAATTTGCTGTCACAGGAACATTTTTCTGCTCTCATTTTTGATGTTTTAACCGTTAAAACGACCAAAACGACAACAACCTGAGTTATCAACATTTGCAATATCTCAACATCAAAATTAGTTTTCAATTTGCTATCAGGCTTTGCTCGGGTACCCAATCCCGATAGCCTGATAAAGCTCTGCCAATCACTTGATGCTGATAAGCATGGTAAAACACTAGCTTTCAAACCTCACGAGATTACAGCATAATCAATTGAAGGTAGGCTCATGCGCTCGGATCAGTAGGGGATTTTCTAGTTCCTTATCCTAATTTACAGCTCATCTGCCAACTAGGGCACGACGTAAGCGATATACACTAATTGCACAATTATGGGTCACTCAAGGAACAATCATTTCATAATATGAATCGTTTTTCATACAAAAATAACACTTTCATTATTTTTATTTCATATTTTCTTCATTAAAACTCCTTTTTATTGTTTTATATAAAAATCGGCTTGTAAAATTCACTTTAGGCGGTGAAAATTACTGAAATGTTGATGAATAATGAAAACCACAATTATGGGTCAAAATTGGCTGTGTAACAATTATGGGTCAATTTGTTGCCTATTATGGGTCACTCAAGAGGAATCGGCTCAACAATAATGTTTTGTCTATTTTTTCAATGAATGGTCACTTATTCTAGATAGATCAACTATAGTAGAATCTAAAACTGGTCTCAAACCTCAAACCTCAAGCGTGTTTTCACGATTTGGAATCAATTTTCCAAAATTGGAACAAAATCTCCAACACAACCACTGATAAACGCCTAAAAGTATGCAATGCCCATATACGCAGAACTGCCAATATTAGGCTGCACAAAAAGTGACCCATAATTGTGTGATTTTCGGTGTTCCTTGTCACAATAATGAGTCATTTAAATTTTGCCTGAAATAAGCTTTAATTAGCTGAAGTCACATGAATTTCTATATTTTGAACGTAAATTATACCTTTGTTCTGGTGACGATACCATTTCGCACTCGAAAATCACTAAAGCACGCCTTTACAGAGCTTACGAAAGCAGCGCACGCACTTTCTGATGTTCACAATCGAAGCGTTACTTTGACAGATGGTTTTACGCCGAACAAAACATTAGGGTTTGTTCACAAATGTCATAACGCTAGAGGGGGTGGGTGGGTGTCCTTCATGGTGTTACAGCTCGAACAAATAATTTTTCTTCCCATACAAACAGTGTTACGAAGGGGTGGGTGGGTGTCAAAACAGGTCAATTTTGGCGTTATGAGATTTGTGAATGAACCCTTACTGAAAATATGTATGTTTGACGTATAAGCCCATGTGCGATACGTATAGTGACAGAAAATAAATCAACTCATCAACGAAAAATGATAATGGCTAATAAAATCTTGAAATTAATTAGTATTTAGGTATCTATTAAAGTGGAAAGTGACTAATAATTGTGTGAGACCCATAATTGTGCAATGAGTATACCTACACAGTGACTTTTGAGCTGCTCGCAAGTCACTGATAAAATGTAAATGTAATGTGTACCATGGCAAATGATGGTTAAATTGTCCAAATTTTTTTTTGCCTAGACTTGGTTATAGTAACAAGGTTTTGACATGGTATTGATTTAATTCTCATCGTATGATACGTAGCACCGACCAATTAAACGCATCCACTGTTTTCTAAGTATTATTAAGCAAAAAGATGTAGAATATCGACAATTTCCGGGGCCCGTAGCGTAGTGGCTACACGTTCGCTTCATAAGTGGATGGTCATGGGTTCGATCCCAGCCCCGGCACTTGCAATTTTTCGTCAGTTGCTCTTTCCAAGGAGAGTAGCTTGACACCTGACCCTCTCCTGAGCATATGCTCTAACGGGCTCGGAAACATGGATGTCGGCTAACGGCAACTCATAATGGACCCCCAATCAAACTGGAGAAGGAACAAAAGCCACATATCAACATTCAACATCCTCGTGATGTTTGAGTATTAGCTTCTTTTTGGACAAATATTTGACCCTGTGTACTAACAGCTTTAGTGGAATTGGAATAGAATACATTTAGGCGCTGTACAAAGTGTAAGTGCAGCCGCCAATTGGAATCGCTCACGCAGTGCCCTAGTGGACAAAAGAGCTGTAAATTAGGCTAAGTGGTTGAAGAATAAAAAAAACTGAACCAAGCCCCATCATGCGTCAAATCAAACTGCGGCGATTTTTGTAAACTTTAGCATGATTCACGAATTTTGTGCGGAAATCAACACTGGAGACCAGAAATACCACGGCCCAAAACTCAAGTTGGCAGTCTAATATTCAAGATGGCGGCTCCAAATTCAGGATGGCGGCTGTTTAATAGAGTTTAAAGCATGAAATATGGGTATATTTGGAATGAAGAAGATGTCCAGAGTCCAAAAATGACGACCAGAATATCCAAGATGGCGGTCTAAGATCTGTTACCGTTTGTAACAGTAAGTCTGTGTATTTGTCTTAATTTGTTTATTCTATTTGTAAAAAAAATATATATTGCATGTCTCCTTGTTATTTATTCAAAAATTTAAATTAGCCTAATGCCATAAAAATACCCCTACACGCATTCATACATATTCACCACACTACAATAAAAGCACCAATAACTATAGTTCAGTGGAAAAGGAGAATTAAAAGGGAAAAGCGAAATTTCTCGAAAGAACCTCATTCGAAAAAGACGTTGAAAAGTCGATGAAGATATAAAGTCCAAAAGTTTTTTGAGTACTGAATTTAGTGAGAAGTTTGTAAACCCTTTTTAAACACGCTTTGTGAGAATCAGGTATGGAAAACCTAAGTGAAAGGATACAGTATTTTTAGAAATCTAAGGTGGCATTTTTCCGAACTAGGACCCGTTAGTTTTAACTCGGAATCCGATTTTGTCCGGTGTTACGGATACAGCCGGCTTCCCGGAGTTCCCGGACGTGCTGAGGTGGCCCGCAGAGCTTGGCCGACGCAACATACCGTAGGGCTTGCTGAGAGTTCCGCCACCGTGAAGCTCCAGAACGAATAGGGCTAGTGGACATTACCTCATTTTGTCCCCACACCGCGAATTACACCGAGTTTCGGACGTCATTGAGTTCTGCCGTAACCCCTCTACGCCAGGCATCCGTAGTTGTCGCTGGTCCAACTCGTAGATCGAGACCAGTAACCACCAAGCGCTCCCGCCAATTCTCCAGCAGTTCCCGGCCGGCTCCATAGGTATTTATTTAATAAGTGCACAACCCACACACACACACACACACACACACACACACTCATTCACACAGCTCTGTAATTGCTAGGGTAATAAATCTTGAAATTGTAATTCACCAGCTTTTGCATTACACCCATATATCCGTGGTCTGATTAGCCGACTAGATTCCACTCCAGCCGACCTTGAGACCAGACTGGTGCTCCAGATCGCGCTAGCCAGGAAATGAGGTTGTTGTAGAACCCGGCCTCACACGACAAGCCGTTGCTCTGCCAAGCTTGCCGAGGTCTTTTGTCCTGGTAGCACGTGTGCTACCCTACCTACCAGTAACAGATCCAAGATGGCGTATGTTTTGGAGTTTTCAGCAGGGAGGATGTAGGCACGTCAAACTCAAATAAACTACGCCTACCAGCGCCTACCTAACATGCATCGAGCGGGCCTTCCCAAACAACACAATGCGATTTCGCGGGCCATCCCCATCGGCAACACAAACCGGTTTTTAAGCAGGATTCGACTAAGCCTCAGATTGCATGCCAGTCGACACTAACACACTCGCAAAAGATGATACCTTGCCGCTTGCGGATCCCCTGGTATTAGGCCTAAAACCATGCAATATGGGTACCGTGAAATTGATCACTTTTCGCAGTTTTTTGCGTCTAATTTTTGAATGTTTGTCGATATGGTTAAATTCAATGCTTTAAAACAAGTACGACCATGGTTTTCATCAGTCAACGAGGTTGAAACTTTTACAGCAAATCATTTTATTATAATAAATCATTTTAAATAAAAAAATCAAAAATATCACTTTCGGGGTGAAATTGATCAGTCAGTGAAATGCCATTGTAAAAGCTGAAAATTATTTTCCCATCTAAATTAACCACCCTAGAATGCGAAAAACTATGCAAAACTTTTACAAGTTTAGTATTTTTTTAATTATTTAAGTTTAAAGTTTAATAAATCGAAAGAAAACGCCTAAAAGTATGCAATTTTCTCACTAATTATGTGTATCAATATTGCACTTCCAAAAAAGTGCAATTTTATGCATAAATTACAATATTTATAGAATTTTTGATGACGAAATTGGGTTTAGTGAACACTTGGCAGCTATAAACATTCATTCGAATATTCATTACATGTGTGATACAACTACGGTAACAAAAGTTTGGAAGTGTCTATGAAGATCGCCTAACACGCAGTTTTGGAAAATATTGACTTTAATACCGAAATATGTAACTAATTAGCTGTAAAACATGTAAACTCAACATTCAATTACCCTTGAGCAAGGTGATGGCCATTTTCCACAAATTGTTTAAAGTTTAAAGCGTTATTTTTAACAAATAAAAATGGACCTCTCGTCGATCAATTTCACCCCACTGATCAATTTCACCCGAAATCACGGTATACACTCCCGTTCAAAAGTTTGGGGCCACCCCCTCAAAAACATGTCATTTTTTAGGCCCATATCTCCGCCAATTTGCGTCCGATTTCAAAACCCTAGGTTTCATTCAAAAGATAATAAGTCAAAGAAACTTTGAACATGATTTAAAAGCAACTTTTTCAAAAAAAAAAATGTATGTAAACTTAGCCCAAAGTTGCCAATTTTTTTTAAAAATGAATATAAACTTACGGCAGTGTCGCTGGAAGTTGGGTCGACCAAATTTTAAGATGAGAGCGGTAATATGACCATTTTCTATTAGCTTTCAACTGCTTTTAACAGAACTTAGCTAAAAAATCTAGAAAAAAAAGTTAAAAAGTAAATAAATCCTTGATGTCATCGACCAAAAGTTTGGGGTCACCCCTCAATATGATGTATCGGCCAAAAGTTTGGGGTCACTTTTGTAAAACATGGAAAAGTGATTTGGTGATATCTTCGTCATCTATAGTTCAATTTTAATTATTTTTGGCTCATTTCAAAGATAATTAACTAAATTTACGTTTGATGTCTTCAACTTAACGTAGGGTAAGAAATCAAACTTTGAACTAGTCAAATTGTAATCTTAATTTGAACCATTTCAAAATTCATTAAAACGACGTACTTTTCAGGCAAATATTGTCCCGAAAAAGATGTTAAACAGCTTTCCGTAATATAACCTGATAACATGGATTTTAGAGGCATTGAAAAAAGCGTTTTTGTAATGGAAAACAGGCAATTGAAAAATCACTGTGATTTTACCCATTTCCCCCAAGAGAAAGCACATTTTCGGGGCACTCGTACAGCTCATGCATTGTATCACACGCAATATGTGAACACGTCAAATGAAAGCTTATTTATCGTAGAATCGACCAACAGAATAATATTCCGCATTATTTGTCATAAAATTATCAAATTTAAGTGATTCTTACTTGGAGAATGTTATCTTAAGTTGAACCATTTGTAATCTAAATTTGAACTAGTAAACGGGGGTGAGCTTCTAGTGTTGGCCTGTAGATTGCGCTAGTGGTTGCTTTGTTTACTCTTGGGGGATGAAAAAATCCAAATTTAGTTTCCAAATTCCTAAAGAATTTCGAACATTCTGAGTTGTGATTCCACTGCCTAATGAAAAATAGGTATGAGAATTAGCAGATTCATGTGATTTTTCATTGTTTAGCATAGAATTGGCTGTTTTGTGAGTTGCTCGAGCTGCTGCCGCCAGTAGTTCAAATTAAGATTAAAATTGGTTCAAATTATGATTACGATGGTTCAAATTAATATTAAAATCATTGTTGATGAAAAATCAAATACTTCAATGAAATTTGGTGCAAATACAAACTTTTTTTCATTTAACAGAAAGCTTATACCCGTGGCTTTCATGTACATACGATTTTGCCGTAGTAAATTATTTCCATGTGGGAGAAAAAATCACTTAAAATTTGCCCTGCTTCAGAAAGCCGCAATTTGGTTCAAATTTTGATTACCTACCCTATTTAACGATTTTTGTATATAAAAATGTTATGTTAAGTTAGCACATTTTACCACGCTTCAAAAAATGAGGCAGCTTTACGTTAAGTTTTAGTTTGTAAATTTCAACAAATATGTGCGGTTCAATGTCTATGCAGTTCATCATTCATTTTGTTTCAAATAAGCCAAGAAGAATTAAAATTGAATGAAAGATGACAAAGATATCAACAAATCACTTTTCCATGTTTTACGATAGTGACCCCAAACTTTTGGCCGATACAACATTTTGAGGGTGACCCCAAACTTTTGGTCGATGACATCAAGGATTAATTTACTTAATAACTTTTTTTCTAGATTTTTTAGCTAAGTTCTGTAAAAAGCAGTTGAAAGCTAATAGAAAATGGGTCATATTACCGCTCTCATCTTAAAATTTGGTCAACCCAGCTTCCAGCGACACTGCCGTAAGTTTATATTCATTTTTTAGAAAATTTGGCAACTTTGGGTTAAGTTTACATACAATTTTTTTTGAAAAAGTTTTTTTTAAATCATGTTCAAAGTTTCTTTGACTTATTATCTTTTGAATGAAACCTAGGGTTTTGAAATCGGACGCAAATTGGCGGAGATATGGGCCTAAAAAAATGACATGTTTTTGAGGGGGTGACCCCAAACTTTTGAACGGGAGTGTATATTTGGTACGGGGAAGATGTCCGTAGTCCGAAAATGGCGACCAAAATATCCAAGATTGCGGTTTGAAATCTAAGATGGCGGTTCCTAATTCAAGATGGCGGCTATTTAATGGTGTTTCAGGCTTAAAAACTAAGCAATATGGGTATGTTAGGTATGGGGAATTTGGGGCGGACATGGTGTGGTGGTAAAAACACAAGAATATCACGCCAAGGACCTGGGATCGAATCTCACTCCCGACATACTCACAAAATGTGGGTTTTTCCTTCAGAAGGGAAGTAAAGCGTGGGTCCCAAGATTAACTAGCCTAGGGTTAAAAATCTCGTTAATACAGACAATAAAAGGTATGGGAAAGATGTCTGGAGTCCAAAAAAGACGACCAAAATACCTAAGATGGCGTTCTAAAAACCAAGATGGTGCCTCCAAATTCAAGATGGCGTTTGTTTAATGGAGTTTTAGACTCTAAATACATGCAACATGGGTATATAGTATGGATAATATGACCGGAGTCCAAAAATCCAAGTAGCCGGGGCCCGTGGCGCAATTAGTCTCACGTTTGCTTCATAAGCAGATGGTCATTGGTTCGGTCCCAGCCCTGGCACTTTTATCAGTTGCTCTTTCCCCCTGAGAGCAGCTGACACTGGCCCTTTTCTGAGCCCATGGCTGAAACGAACCCAGATACATAGACTTCGGCGAACGGCAACTCATAATGGACCCCCAATCGGACTGGAAAAAGGAACAACCAGCATCCGCACATCCTCGTGCTCATCATTCTACTATGATAGGATAGAAAGTGCAAGCAGCGTAACGGCAACCAGTTCGATATAGAAGTATTAGATAAGAATACATTTAGGCGCTTTACAAAGTGTAAGTAAGTACAGTTTCCAATTAGAATCACTCCACGCAGGGCCCT
This sequence comes from Aedes albopictus, assembly GCF_035046485.1. NCBI lineage: Eukaryota > Metazoa > Arthropoda > Insecta > Diptera > Culicidae > Aedes > Aedes albopictus. Next base: position 238,472,660 of record NC_085138.1, on the reverse strand, counting down.
AGTGGGCAAAAGAGCTTTAAATTAGATGATTAAAGAATAAAAAAATCAAGTCCAATATCCAAGATGACGGCTGTTTAATGGAGGTTTAGGCTTTAAAACCTTCAATATGGGTATATCTGGTATGGGGAAGAAGTGGAGTCCTAAAATGGCGACCATAATTTCCAAATATCATATTTTTCGTTGTGATCGTAGTACGAACACAAGCAAGCTTCCAAGAGGTGGTGATGTATTTATTTCCGTAAAGTCAATCTATCGCTGCATTTCAGTTTCATTGACTGATTGCGATCACCTCGAACAGGTTGTAGTTCACATTAAACTAGAATGCCGATCACTTTCCACAGTCTCCATTTATCTACGTCCCAACGCCGCTCAAGCTGTGTGTGATACGCTAGCGGACACAGACATTCTAGTGTTGGGTGACTATAATCTTCCAAATCTCCATTGGCAATTTGACGACGATATTAACGGATACCTACGGATACCTTAATTCAGTTTTTTATCTGTTTGACTTTGATGTAAGTAAAAATATGTTTGTAAGTAGGATTAAGAATATAGGTTAAGAAACAGTCTGTACGATGTTTATCAAAGCAAAAGCAAAGCAAAGATAACCGTACACATCGTAGTTGCTACTCCGTGATTGACCAGAACAATCGAAGTTGCACAGAGATCCAATGAATGGTGCTTGGGACTAGCTACACACTCTCAATGTGCACAAATCGAGAGTTCAATATTTTAAAGTCAATAACGGCGCCGGCCACGTCCTTACGGTCATCGGGAAAGGGGAAGGAATGTTAGTTCGACAACCGTTGTTACTAGAAACCGTGGAATCCACAGCATCCCCACAGTTGTCTCAGGAAGGAGTATTTGTTAGTAGGGTAGGGTAAGGTGTGGATCTTGGAGCCACCTTTGGTAGGTGATATGATCCACAAGTTATATGAAAATTCACGACACGGTCTTTATCCCGATTATGATTTATTTGGTCGCGATAGTAAGGGTAATGCACATACGTCAACGATCGTTCTATATTAAACGCGTCACCGCATCGATCGTTTACACTACCGTGAAAATCGACTTTTCCAAGAAAGTTATCGCGCGCTTCCAATTTTGCATTCAATATTCGCGTTCGAATCTTCCTACCGAGAAAACCGACCGACTCACGGAAATAGTCGCGCGTTTCCCACGATATTGAACTTAGAGTATACGGAGAACAAACTTTCAAGCTTAGACAGCCATTTTTGAATTATGTATTTTACTTAGAGTTGTCCCATGTGTTACCTGTGATCGACAGCCGTTGAGGTAATTAAGGCTCAAGTAACCATCATTCAGTCATCAGCAATCATCAATTTTTCAAAAGCAGTTTTCTTCCTCTAAGTCACAAAACCGTCATTGAAAATTATTTCACTGTTATCCAGATAGTGGCCAGAGTACAGCGATAAATTTTTATTAACATTGGTTCAGATTTCAGCGAGAAAACTGCTTTTGAGTTTTTGCTAAACGATGATGGTTTGTTTCCTCTTAAGCCAATTATTTTAAATTTGCTCAATGATTGTTGTGAACTGCAATCACTTTCTTCTAACATTTTTATCGCTTCAATATTAGGTCTGCACCAGAACTACAAGATAAATTTGCAAATATTCAGACTCCAGGAGTCCTCTTGAAAAAGCATTGGCAAAATTACCCTAACTTCTTCTAGTATGAAAAGAAAACAAAAACTCGGAATGATCTGACCCAGTTCCATGTCGTCGGATGACCGCAACCAGGGTCGTGCAATTTCGAAAGGAAAACATGACGTTCGACGGTCCGCAACCACTCCTTAACTCCTTCAATTTTCTGCAATACTGTTTGCTACCAAGTGTGCATCCATTTTTATCACTTCACGAGGAAGAAAAATGTGCACCTGCCCCAAACACGTGTCACTCCTCACTTATTCCTTCGAACAATGCAACGCGACCGAGATTTTTATCGCAACTGCCACAAACAAGCGTCACTTTTCGTTTTTTTCCGCCGAACAATGCAACCCGATCGCGGTGCCCATCGCAACTGCCCGAAGCATGCATCATTCTTCACTTCTTTCTTCGAACGAAGCCACCTGATCGCGGTCTCCATCGCAATTGCCACAAATACGCATCATTTTTTCACTTTTTCCTTCAAACAAAGCCACCCGATCGCGGTCCCCATCGCAACTGCCCCAAACACGCATATTTTTTCACTTTTTCCTTCCAGTCTGTGCGATGTTTATCAAAGACCGAGAAATAAATAAATAAATAAAAATGGCGAAGCTTAATCCGAAATGGCGGCCTAAAATTCAAGATTTTAGAATTAAGAGTACCGTAATCCGGGGTAACATTGATCAGAATTTTCTATCTTTCTTGAATAATTCTCTTGTTAAAGCAAACGTTACATGTTTTATATTTTTAAAACAAGTACTGGCCCTCTGAGTATGTGTTCAGCTACTCGAAAAAGTATTGTAAAACTTTGAAACATGTTTAAATAAATTTTTTAATCTAATTTTTGATTGAGTTGATTTGGGGTAACATTGATCACGTAGTGATCAATGTTCACTTGTGTTGAAAATACCCTTACTTACTAAATTTGGGGTCGCTGATTTCGAATATGTTGTCCAAATTTCTACAAATTATGTACTTTTTAAGTTATTTTAGGATTAAAATCCTTTAAACCGCGAATAACGCCTAAAGGTAGGCAATGGCTTAAGGAATTGATAGCCGACTTTTAATAAATCATATATTTTTCTGAAAAATAACATTTTCATAAAAGTTTCGTTTATTAAATCCAAGGATATCATATTGAAGTAATACAGTAATTTCATTTGCATGTCATTTAATAGCTAAATGATAGCAGAGTACGAAATACCATTCTATAGCAGAAACTGATTCAATGTAAAATGCTTGTTTGAACATTTCATGAGGTGAGTCAAGCCGATCAATGTTACCCCGCTGATCAATGATACCCCGGATTACGGTATTTATGAGTTTGAGGCTCAAACAGCTCAACAGCTCAAAAGCTAGATAAATGATATGATTTTGGTGCTATGAAATGGATTTTTGTAAACCCGTGAAAGTGCGATATTCATCAACATGTCACTTGAATTTTTTTGAAATGGGTTTTCGAATGCACGAAGGCGCCATCACAAGAGTTTTCTATGTATTCTTCCTTCAATTTAAAAAGTCTTGTTCATGACTTTTTTATAATTATAAATCTTACACATAAGTGGCAAAATTGTATGATTGATATATTTCTAACCATCTTCTGCATAGAATTGCTCCAATGTAATCAGTTTCATTCAGTCAAATTTTGCACGCATTTTTATGAATCTCGCGACTGTAAAAGCTTCCTATTCGATAAGAATACCGTCTACATGGGAGTGTTTTTACGACATGGTAATCAAAGCGAAATGCCAAAAACCATAGTCAACTATAGTCAATCGGAACCGGCTTAGACTATGACGAACATTGTTTGTCGATACCAGATAGTCTCATATCTCCGTGGGATTTATGATAAGATATTGGATTAAAGCTATAAAAGTCGTATTAAAATTCAGCTGCAGGTAGTAAAATTACGTTATATTGAATCGAGCAGTGGTCCCCGGAGTTGTGTGCAGAAGAAAAGAGTAAAAATGAAATTTTTAATTTTGCTATTAGCATGTGTTGTGTCTTTAAGTGCGTCCAATCCCATATGGACACCCGAGAGATGCCCAGTGAATGAAAATCCAAATAACCCAACCCAGCTTCCACACGAAACGGATTGCTGCTTATTCTACACATGCAGTGCGGGTTGGGCTTACTTGAAGTCATGCCCGACGAATCAGCACTTCGCCCCTGCGTTGCAGCGATGTGAATTCCCAGGAACAGCTAAATGTACGCTGCCTGTGTCGTCTTGTACCGCGAGTCCTGCAACGACAACTACTCTGGCTCCGGCTACAACCGTAGCTCCTACCCCTGCCCCAACTACTGCCCCAACTCCTGCCCCAACTACTGCCCCAACTCCTACCCCAACCCCTAGCCCCACGACTGTTGAGTCGCCATCAGAATCAACTAGTACAGCTGTTCCAGAAGCACCCACTCCAACACCAGAAGTGCCATCGGCACCAACTCCAGGACCAACTACAGCACCAACTGCGGCACCAACAACCGCGGCACCGGCAATCACATCTACCGTAACCATCTCCACCACCGTAGCTCCAGAAGTGACGACCATACCTACTGCCCCAACGCCTACACAAACTATTCCCACGGCACCGACTCCTGGGTCAACTCCCATTGCTTCAACAACCACCGTCACCCCATTGCCCGAAGTGCCGACGGCTGAAACTGTAGGACCACCAACGGCTGAAACAATAATGGAATTCATCACGAGAAGCATCGATTCAGACTTCTAAGCCAATATCATTCGCCGAGAACCTGTTCTATTCCTAATATATTCATTGTATTGCAAGCAAAAAAGAAGCAGATGATTTTGAAGAATATGAAAGCAATCATTAGTAACAGCTAACAGCAATTAACTACAGTGACATTGAAGCTCAAATAAACCCACTGATATAGTGACGATTATAATGTTGAACCCATGAAGCTCTATTGGATTTACCAATTATACCGATAAGATAATGTATAAGCAATCACCATAATTTATTACCGCCCAAATTCAGCTTAAGTCGTAAAATCGACAAGGCTTTGTGTATATATGGTAATAAAACATTAAGTGTGTATCAATGATGTTTGTTCTTTCTCATCGTGAAATTCAATGGATTATCTAAAGTACATTGAAGCTTTATAGACTTCGTTTCCATGAAAGATATTGTTATCAAAGATGTGTCGCGTGAGTTTTAATCTATTTCTTTTACCTATCATATTTACCTGTCTTGCCTTCATTTCACACCTTCAGAATTGTCACTCTCAAAACGAATATCCGAGATAAGAGTGGCAGAGTCAAGTTATATATGACAATCCACAAAATACAACCGGCAGGAGCCAGAGCGTCACATTGAGACTTACTTTCAGTCCTTACTCCTGATCTGGCACATCTAGGTTCCAGTATAAAGCTCGTTTGCAAATTTTGTTTGCACTTTTTCTCCCAACTTTCTGTTGTTATCAGCTTTTGGTGAATGGCTAAAGTTTAAAAGCTAGGTAAGGCGTAAAAAGAACACCACTGAGATCCTTAGTCTCTACCCGGCAACTCCTAATTCTAGCTTCTAATCGTGGTAATGCCCGGGTTGTGAGTAGCCTTAGAAAAGACCGCGTAACCAAACAGAGAAGGGGGTTAGTTTCTGCAAGCAAGCCTGGGCGTCTTTTCTTCGGGTCAGGAACGGTTCACAATAGTCTCCGCTCCTGTCTGCCGTACCTTGCTGGGGGTGGCTGACCAACGTCCGATTTCCAGTAAACGACTCTAAACTCAACTGTGAACCATAATCTTCCAGAAAGTGAGGGCCGGACATTACCTTGCGAGCCAGCCTTAAACTACAATTACAGTACATTTTTAGCCAGAGTATTAGAAACCGAGAAAAAAATTCAGCAAAAGAATAATATTATCGCCGATGTAGTCGCGTACCCATGCGATGAAAAAGAACATGTGATTGGAAAATCGGTACCTACATGGAATTACCATTCTCTGAACGTCATCGGGAGAACCCGCATACTCGTCAGAGGACCTGAAACCAATTGACCAATACTACAGGCCGACTCAGGGCACAAGATCTCCCCGGCAATCCTAAGGTCGGCTAGCCATCAAGCTCTTTCGCCGAATACAAAAACTCACAAGACGGGAACTTTCGGCGATGACAAAGACCGCCAGCTAAGAGTTGTGTGCTTATAGCTGGTAGTGCAGCCTGGGCACTGTTGTCCTTCTGACTTCAGCTAGATTGAGGATGTACGATTCGAGCGTCTGTTCATCAAGGAGGTGCGGCTCAAACAGCGCACAGTGGGCAAAATCGAACCAAAAACCGGAACTTATTTTTGCCGCTGGTTTGAAGCAATAAAAAGTATGTACCCCAAAGGAAAAAACCATGCTAAATCGATTGGTGATAGTCTCGTGACCGGCAGGTGACGGGAAATGGCCTCTTTGGCCACTTTTAGGTCCCGAACCTGGTTTTCCGGGTTCCGCACCAAGTCATTTTCAATCAAATCAGCTAAATATAGAGTGCGGCACATCATTTCATGTCTATTTTTGGTAAGGATGTTAGTGGTGACTATTTAAGACCTCACTAAGGTCATATGGCCACTTCCGGATCCTGGTCCAGTTCCTCCGGTTCCGGATTCCGGCCATTTCAAGTGAAGTCAGCTATATATACGGTGTGACATATCAATTCATATCTATTTTCAATAAGCATGTGAGTGGTGACTATTTGAGACCTTACCGGGGTCATATGGCCACTTTCGGATCCTGGTCCAGTTCTTCTGGATCCGGATTCCGGCCATGTCAAATGAAGTCAGCTACATATACGGTGTGACATATCAATTCATATCTATTTTCAATAAGCTTTTGAGTGGTGACTGTTTGAGACCTCACCGGGGTCATATGGCCACTTCCGGATCTTGGTCCAGTTTCTCCGGATCCGGAGTCCGTCCATTTCAAGTGAAGTCAGCTGAATATACAGTGCGAAGAACGAAACACATTTTCGGAGTAAATGTTACACCATTTATTTGCTTTCTAATGTTTTTGTAGTCAAATAACCAGTTTTAATTTCCGTGGATAAAATAACAGTTCAAGTTGAACTGTCATATAATCTAGATATTACTAAAGAGACTGATTCTTGTGGAAATCGCTTCAAAAAATCCTTCGAGAATTATTACGGCATTTCCTTCAACATTTTTTTTTTGTAAATACTTCCTTGAGTTTTTATAGAAATCCCTTGGCTAAATGATTAACCCTCGAGCGATCGCGCTGTTGTATTTTATACAACACGCTGAAAAAACCTCGCTTTTTGTACTCAGCATAAGCGTGGTGCTGGCGGTGGTGGCCAAATGCGCGAGTTACGAAAGGTTAAAAAAGTCCCTAAACACTTTGCTAGACTTTGCTCTGTAACTCTTTTTGGAAATCCTTCGGCAATTTGTTTGAAAGTAACTTCAGTAATTTCTTTAAGAACTTCTTCAGCAATTTCTTTCGGAAATCCATTGTTAATTTCATTGCGAATTTCTTCCACAATATAATTGGAAATGCTTTCAGCATATCTTTGGCAATTGTTATTTTTTGGAGAATTTTCTCATGAATTATCTATAATTTTTTATGCAACTTTTTTACCCATAATTTGGGAAAAAATCTTCCGGAATTGGGTTTTTTAGGGGTATCCGGATTATTTCATAATCTGATTCTCCGCTCAAAAATTAGTCGAAATCCAAAATATCATAATTTTTGGAGTCCGGGAACTATTTTTGAAACGCATTTAAAGTTTGTATGGGGAAATTTTTTCGTTCGGGTCGAATTGTCACTTTATCGATTGAATTGTCATTCTATCCACGAAAATTAAAACTGTTCTATTAATTTAACCATCAAAACAAACCTATTGTAATCCAATAAAATCACAATATACTCAGAAAAATGAGATATTCGATTAGGCTATAAAAATAGCAATATTTTATTCACTAAACAACCCATTTTTTTTTTTCAAATTTGTCTATAATATATTTTTTTAGGAATTAAGTTCAAAATAGCAATAAAATTCAACAATAACTTCCTACGAAACTTGTTCTATTAGTTTCTGAATAATATTTGCTTGGTAATCGTGAATTTTATCTGAATAATGACTGAAGGAATCTCCAGAAAACACAACTGTACTGATTTCATTCATTAATTCCGAAAGGAGTTCTTCGCAGAAATTCATTTCCAGAGGAATAATAACAAAATTATATCTGAAATATTACCTACGATTTTTTGTCGAATTTCTTTGAAGAAAAAATCCAAGCAGAATAACAAACGAATTTCTTTGACATTTCACGAGAACTAATTAAGAAATTTCATCAACAATTCATTTTATTATTCTCTCGGCTACTCCTTTAGGAATATTCCTTTCTGAAGTTTCATCGGCAAATGGTGTTTTAGAAAACAAAATATTTATATTTTTCGTACTCTAAACAAAGTAAGGCATTTTTAGAGTATAACATCATTTATTTGCTTTTCAATATTTTCGTTAAGGTAGTCAAATTAACAAAACAGATGTAATTCACTTTGATAAATGACAAGCCTGATAAGTTCGGAAGTTACCTTACAGTATTTCCATTAAAATAAACCCGTGGAAATTCTTTCAGGAGTTTATATGAAACATCCTCTGCTGGTTGATTTTCTTTCTGAAATATATTTTGTTAATTCTTTCACGCATTTTTTTCGGAAATTATTTTACAATACATTGGAAATTCACTGAACAAACCCTTCCAGCTTTTCTCCTGCAATTTCTTATGAAAACCATTTTGCTATTGGTTTGGGAATACCTTCTATAACTCTGCCGGAAATTTCACCTTCTTTGGGAAATCCATAGTCAATTTTATTGTGAATTCCCTCTGCAATGCCTTTGAATATTTTTAGGCAATGATTTCCGGAATTTCATCCGTAATGTTTAAACTTATTCAGAAATTATTACGGCTATAATTCTTCCAAGATTTTTTCACTAAAGTAATTCGACAAGATATTGTAGGTAATATTATAGATATAATTTGATTATTAATCCTCTGAGGACGAATTTCTTAGAAGAACTCGTGATGGAATTATTGAATGAAAACCTTACAGTAATATTTTATGGACATCCTTCAGATAAAATACACGGAGCAATTTCCACAGAAGTTGGATTTTTTACCCTACTAATAAAATTAGCCGCATAAGAGCTTATCATACAAATGCAATCGGAAGAAAGCTCTTTTAAGGTCTTATTCAGCAAAAATGTTAGTTCGGTAGTAAAATCGATACGTTCATTTGCTTAACTGTAATTTTATCCACGTAAATAAAAAAAACTGTTTTGTTTATTTGCCTACAAAAACACAAGAAATCAAATAGATGATGTTATATTTACACTGACTAAATATTTCGTTCTTCGCACCGCATATTCAGCTGAGTTCACTTGAAATGGCCGGAACCCGGAATGGAGTAATTGAAGCAGGATCCAGGAGTGGCCATGTGAGGTCTCAAACAGTCACCACTTACATTCTTACCAAAAATAGATATGAAATGATAGTTGCACTTTATGCTTAGTAAACTTCACTTGACATGGCCGGAATCGGGATCCAAAGGAACTGGACCAGGATCCGGAAGTGGCCATATGACCCCGGTAAAGTCTCAAATAGTCACCACTCACATGCTTATTGAAAATAGATATGAATTGATATGTCACACCGTATATATAGCTGACTTCACTTGAAATGGCCGGAATCCGGATCCGGAGGAACTGGACCAGGATGCACGCAAAAAAATCCGTTCCGATATCCGTGAATAAAAAAATCGCGTAAACCTGAACTTAGCACCCATTCGAAATTGTGATTTGGTTCCCGTTTCTGTGATTCACTGTTCATAGTTTCCATGCAAATGTTCTCAAATACAGGAACGCGATGCATGCTGAGCTATCCATATAGTAACGCTTCCAGAAGCAAGAAATGAAATCACGATACCTAGAACTCAAAGAACCATAATCTGGATTTTGTTCTTGATATCGTGAACACAAATCATGCGCGCTGTCATTATTAGTAACGTTTGTGAAAAGAACAACAAATGTGCCAGGAATGTGGATAAAGTAAAAATTGTATTAGATTTTCTCTTATTTTGTGCAAAATGTACTATTTTCAGGGTTTTGCGCTGCATTAGCGGCCGACAAAGTGAATTCTGTTGTGTGTGCTGCTTACGGACTACCAAAAGAAGCATTTCGGTAAGATGCCAGTCGCCGCCGCCTCCGCCGCCGCTGGGAAAAATGCAATCGTTAGTTGATTATGTGAAAGGTGTGAAATATTTGCGAAGAATGGATATCATGTCACATTTAAATGTATTCATTGCATCACGAGTTGTTAAAAATAAATTAAAGTTACATAGAAAGTTTGCATCTTGCCAATCCATAATCCATATCCCCTGAGTGAAACGGACAACGAAAGGTAATCATAAAACTGAAATAAAAGCGTACTGTGAAATATGATGTGATTTTATGTAAAAAAAAAACTGTGGAATACAAGAAGCAATGTGAAAATAGTTCTAGAAACTTGAAAAAAAGATATCTATCTATAAAAAAATAATCCGAACTCCCAACCCCGTGATTTTATAGGCACCTGAACGAAAACAGCGATTTCGCTTCCGTGAACAGAAATCATGGCCACTGGAACTCAACAACAGACCATGAACTGCGTTCTCATTCCTGTGATTTTTGTTCCAGTTCCCATGAACTGAAATCCATTTGCCGTGAACTAAGTTCTTGTTTACGTGATTAGCATCATCATTGTTAGAACTTAGTGCACATTTCTGTGATCTATGTTCTTTATGGGCTCCGTTATCCAGGCGTTACGTACATGTTGCAGAACACAGTTCACGATTCTGTGATATTTTTTCATGGTGTATTTTCGTAAGAGGAAATTCTGATTGTTCCAGGATACGTGACTGGATGTTGACGATATCAGGAACGGATTTTGTTGCGTGTGCGGAAGTGGCCATATGACCTCGGTGAGGTATAAAATAGTCACCACTCACATGCTTATTGAAAATAGATATGAATTGATATGTCGCACTGTATATTTAGGGGACTTCATTTGAAATGGCCGGAATCCGGAACCGGAGGAACTGGACCAGGATCCGAAAGTGGCCATATGATCTTGGTGAGGTCTTAAATAGTCACCACTAACATCCTTACCAAAAATAGACATGAAATGATGTGCCGTACTCTATATTTAGCTGATTTGATTGAAAATAGGCTGATGCGGAACCCGGAGAACCAGGTTCGGGACCTAAAAGTGGCCAAAGAGGCCACTTCCCGTCACCTGCCGGTCACGAGATCATCACCAATCGATTTAGCATGGTTTTTTCCTTTGGGGTACATACTTTTTATTGCTTCAAACCAGCGGCAAAAATAAGTTCCGTTTTTTGGCTCGATTTTGCCCACTGTGAGCGTCTGTGCTGGCATCCAGCGGCTGAGTAAGAAATGCTGCATCACGTCCAGCTAGATCCGAGGTGGTAGCCCCATCAACGCGGTCGTCCCAGTGTTGGTTGGGACGTTAAACACAACTGGCACGATGGCCCTCCGGCGAGACAGGAGTGTTGGCGTAGGCCCAATAAGCCACCCGTAAAAGTCCTCATTGCGAATAACATAGGAGAAAATACGACTCGATACAATCGGCAAAGACCTACGCGACGAAATAAGGACTACGATTGGAAACTTGGAACATGAAATTGCAAGTCACTTGGTTTCGCAGGATGTGACAGGATAATCTACATCTACATCCCTGCAACTTCGACATCGTGGCGTTGCAGGAACTTTGTTGGACTGGACAGAAAGTGTGGAAAAGCGGGCATCGAGCGGCTACCTTCTACCATAGCTGTGGCACCACCAATGGACTGGGAACAGGATTTATAGTATTGGGCAAGATGCGACAACGTGTGATCGGGTGGCAGCCGATCAACGCAAGGATGTGCATGTTAAGAGTCAAGGGCCGTTTCTTTAACTACAGCATCATCAACGTCCACTGCCCACACGAAGGGAGACCCGATGACGAGAAAGAAGCGTTCTACGCGCAGCTAGAGCAAACATACGATGGTTGCTCGCCGCGTGACGTGAAAATCGTTGTCGGCGACATGAACGCGCAGGTAGGAAGGGAGAAAATGTACAGACCGGTAATCGGGCGAATAATAACAGCCAGCTATGCGTAAACTTTGCAGCCTCCCGTGGTATGGTAATCCGAAGCACCTTCTTCCCCCGCGAAGATATCCACAAAGCCACCTGGAGATCACCCGACCATCAAACAGACGAGGAATTGAAGGGCGCCGCCTACAAAAGTTTGGCGGATTAGGTTCTTGGCCTAGGGGTAGAGGTGAGGGCTCTTACAGAAGAGGCGACTCTGAAGGTGAAAAACCTAGACGAGATCACCGAAGCGGAAGAGCTCGTCACGGCACTGCGGCAACAGTGCGACGTTCTGGTGGCCACTGCAGCCGTTCGGCTACGGAAGGGGTCGGCAGGGACACAGGGAGCCTTGGTTCAGCGGTGGCGAACATAAAAAAAAAGTCCGTTAATATAGGGAGAACCAAGGAAGGTTGGTGCGTATGTAATCTGACCTTCCACGATCTGCCGGAGGTTTGTTTCAAGTGTCTGAAACCGGGACACAAGCCATGGGACTACAAAGGCCCTGACAGGAGCAAACTGTGCAGAAGATACGGTGCCGAAGAAAATAAGGCACGATGCTGCACGAGTCCACCCATTTGTCTGATTCGTACCGGGAAATTCGTGAAAGCACAGGCACCCAAACGGATGGTTCAAGGTGCTCGGCCTTCAAGAAAGCCGCAGTGAACAAATCACAGTGCAGGTATTGTGTAGTACGCAGATCGCAAGAAATTTCTTGGCCTAGGTATCTCGATGCGTGGAAAATTTAGGCAAGGAATCGCTCAAGAAACGAGAAAGCGTCGCTCTATTCCGGTTCCTAGTACGGAGCTGTAACGAAACGTCAAATCAAATGGGGCTTGCTGTGTTAAATTTCTTTAACAGGTCACGGAAAAATAATGCACTAAACAAAAATTACTTGAGCTATTACGTTTGAAGTGCAAACATGGAGGCGATATGAACGACTACCTATGAGGGCTTCGTGATTGCAAAGAAGCTGTAGCTGTAGCTGTTATGGGCATCCACGGTGGCCGATTCAGCAGTTCACGCAGATGCTGGATTGTATGACGACCGTACTGACAGGACGAATGCCGGTGGAAATAGCGGGTGACTTCAATGCCTGGGCCGTGGAATGAGGAAGCCATACTAGATGTCGACCTGGCTAATGTCGCTACCAAGAGTACCTTTAGTCGGAACGGTGCTAAGATTATTATTGACGTTACTTTTTGTACTCCTGGCCTAACAAGTAGTTCGAACTGGATAGACGATGGCTACACTCACAGCGATCACCTGCTGGTTCACTACAGTGTCGACAATAATAACAGCAGGCAGCGGGTAGAGGAAGAGGCGGCTAGGCCAAGGCCAAGCCCTCGCAGGTGGATGACATCATACTTCGACGAAGGGGTATTTAAGGAGACGCTCTGCCGTGAGCAAAACCTACTTGCTCCAGCGTGCGTGTGATGCTACCATACCATGCCTAGGCGAGTCCATCCAAGAAATTAGAGACCACCGGCTTACTGGTGGACTCAAGCGATTACGAACCTGCACCGTGCCTTCCTACGGGCTAGACGGCGGATGCAGCGAGCACGATCTGAAGAAGAGTGAAACGAGCGGCGAGTGGTGTTCGTCGCTGCAAAAGCCACGTCGAAGACCCAGATAAGGGCAAGCAAAAAGTCCTGCTTGGAAGATCTCTCTCAGAGTGCCAATGCGAATCCGTGGGGTGATGCTTACAGGATCGTGATGGCCAAGACGAGAGGTGTAATGGCTCCTACAGAGCAATCTTCAGAGATGTTGGAGGGGATCATCACGAGGCATCTTCCGCGTCATGATTCTAGTCCGTGGCCTCCTTTCGGAGGACAGTCGGGGAATGGGGCTGGTCATGAGGAGAGGGGTACCGATGTGGAACTTGTGGGGATAGCAAAGTTTATCGTAGGTTAGGCCCCAGGTTCGGACGGATTTCCGAACCTGGCATTAAAAGTTGCTTTTGCTGAGGCTCCCGAGATGTTCAGGTCTGCTATACTGAACTGCCTGGGCGAGGGAGTTTTCCCAGAAATATGGAAGAGGCAGAGCCTGGTTTTATAGCCAAAGGCGGAGAAACCACCCGGAGACCCGTCGGCATATAGACTAATATGCATGATCGACACGGCGGAGAAGGTGCTCGAGAAGATCATCCTCTATAGAATGTTGAGGCACACCGAGGGTGTAAATGGTGTCTCGAGTAGGCAGTACGACTTCCGGAAAGGGAGGTCGACCATAGACGCTAAATATCCTGTCGGCTACAAAAACCGCCGAGAAAACATTCGAGCGTAAGAGAAGGGGGATTTGCTACTGTGCAGTAGTGACTCTGGATGTAAGGTACGTGTTCAATAGCGCCAGTTGGGCGACTATTGCCGATGCGCTCCTGCGACTCGAGATACCCGGGTACCTTAACAAGATTCTCGGAAGTTACTTCCAGAATCGAGTACAAGTTTACGACACAGAGGTAAGTCGTGCTTTCTCATAACCTCAGGAGTCCCGCAAGGTTCCATCCTGGGCCCGGTGTTATGGAATGTCATGCACGATGAAGTGTTGAGGTAGAGTTCCCGGTGGAAATGAAGATCGTCGGCTTTGCTCCAGTGTAATGAGGTCTACGGTGAATCGATCGAAGAAGTGGAACTGACTACTGTCCACTCGATCGCGGTTGTGGAGGCGTGGATGAGATCCAAGAAACTGGAGTTGGCTCCCCACAAAACTGAGGTGGAGGTTGTGAACAACCGAAAGTCAGAGCAGCAATCAATAATTAGTGTAGAGGCGATTGCACTGTCACTTCGAAGCAGTACGTCAAACATTTGGGGGTGATGAACGCCTGAAATAGAGCCTCCACCCACAGCTATAGTGGCACTGTCCCAGATGATGTCTAATAGCTCTGCGGCGTATGCCAGTTAGCGCAAGCTTCTAGCTAGTGTCACAACGTCCATACTTAGGTATGGCGGCCCAGCTTGGGGCACGGCGCTTAAATAGTGCGAAAAACAACTGTGGTAAGCTGGAATGTACTTATAGGCTAATGTGCTTGAGGGTAACGAGCGCGTACCGTTGTCGTGGCGTCGGTCAGATCCGAGCCCGCGGTTGGAAAGGGGTCCCCGGCAAGGTCGGGGCAGGTGGAGGCCTCATGTTGGCACGTCCTTCTGTGTGCTGGCTGATAGGACCTTACTTGCGGGAAGGTAAAATCGCTGCGCACGCGGTATTCGTTCTTGATAATTGCTGTACAGTTGGATGCAGGTGGGGTGTCGACCCTGCCTGCCTTCCGAGGACAAAGGAAGTGGTGAGGAATGTTGTTTGGTAGGCCGAGGAAAGAGTAGTCTTGGCTTTTTTGTTTTTTAGTAAAAGACGGTCCTCAACCCCGCACTACCTGATCCTTCTGTCCGGTCGTCTGTTGGGCAGATTATCCCCCATAGTTTAGAAGGAGAAAAAAACGTTACAGAGGGGCACATGGGAGACTCAGGGGCGTTTTAGGAGGATACCATGGGGTGTCAAGGGCGCTTAAGTAAGTTTCTGTCGACACACCCTGAAGGGTTCCTGAGACGCGAACTTAGTTTTCCCATTCCTAAATTCCCTCTTTTCATGACCTCTTTAATTCATGCACATTTTTGATTTATGCACCCTCAGCCTATGGTATAACAAGGGGTTAAGGTGTACATGTTGATAGCTAACTGAGCGAGCCAAGGCAAGATTCGTCTGCAGTGTTACGATGGCAATATGATTGGAAATCGGATCTGAAGTCGATAACTCTGGATATAAAAAGGTAGTTCCACATCAGACCTACGACAAATTCTAATCGAACTGTAAAATCCAAGTTGATAAAAATTACAGCCCTGGATAATTTGGTCTCGATATTCAGTGCATTTTTAATTGATTATTATGGCGTACGTGCACATGGAATCGTAAGCTTACATCAATAAGTACATTGATTTGTTGTTTTTCAATGGAGATGTTTTCATCATTCCTGCTATCAATCGACATGAACCTTACCATATCTAAACATAGTTCAGAAAGATATGGATGTTATCAAAATTGTTCACTACTGCTGCGCACTATTCAAACTATATATATCTTCCGTCGAAGGTATTTGAACGCATTGAAGAAAATTTTGAAGGTTCAACATGAAGGGTAAGTTTTTACTAACATCTCCTTGTTTGTGCTCATCTAAAACCAACTTTTCTATAAACCCTTTCACAGTTTTATTTGTCCTTGCAATTTCATTTGCCGCAGTTGCGGCCCTCCCCGTATATCCGATCAAGATTTACCCAGATCACCGATGTCCTCGCTTCGACAGTCCACACATTCTGGTCATGCTACCGCACCTGAGCGACTGCAGCAAATTCATAACCTGCGTATCGGGCCTGGGCTTCGAGATGAGATGTCCCGACGGTTTGGAGTTTTCACCAATTGATAAAATTTGCAATTATCCTCATTTGGCGCAGTGCCGACAGGATCAAGCTGTTCCGTACGAGCCAATCGATCCGATTGTTTCCAGAACTACACTCAGTAAGTTTTACCTTACTAGGGCGGCATTTGAACCGTCTGAGCATACCACACTGGCACCGGTAACCGTTGCTGAACCGAAATTCTGAGTGGTGGAAATCCACGTCCGCAGTAACTACTTCCTGAATAATGGTTATGGCAAAATGTTTGTTATGTGCAATAGAGAGTCCACATACCGATAGTGCAATTTCCAGGTGAACCCTCGGAAAATTACAAATAGTCTCGGTGGCGGCGTATTGAAAAAGTAATGAATTGAGTGCCATTAGCACTGGACAGAAGAGATGATTTTGGCATCCACAATATATGCAGTGCTGTGTACTAATTATACATTATGCGAAGGCAAAACTAACTATAAAAGTCTCAATAAAATGTTTTTTTTTTGCGCTGAATTAATGATAAAGTGTGTTTCAAAACGTTTTTTGGGCTTGATGACTTTCTGTTTTTCATAATGTGCTTTTAACTCTTTTATTGCGCATTTCCCCCCTCACTGGACCCCTTTTACAGTTAGTATAAGTGCGGGATCGTGAATAAAACTGCGAGTTTTATTCACGATCCCGCACCTATACTAACTGCGAAAGGGGTATTATTGAAACATTTTATGGTTCAATCGGCCATTTTCTACTCGAGTGTAGGAAGTAGAGATCAAAGCGGTTAAGGCTTTACGGGGCATCATCAGAATCATGAATCATTGATCATGATCATTGATTCTCAAACTTTGAAGATGAGTAACTATCGCTGATACAGTCCCACTATTTACACCATGACTTCAAAAATGTTTAAGGTGGCGATTTTCTGATAATCCTCCCCAAAAAAGTATGGAAAATGCGATTGGTTTATTGCATTGATGGACCCCCCCCCCCCCCTTAGTTAGATCCACAACCAATTTTGCGGACCCCTCGATTTTGATCAATTGTTGGCTCATTTAAACCGTTATAACTCGAAAATTTCGCCAGAAACCACTTCAAAACAAAATGTTGTTGAAAAGATAAAAGATAGAGGTACTTTTTGCACTTATAAAGGTGGTGTTGGCAACCACCGATTTTCAAAATATTTGGATCAATCGAAAGCTGGGATATTTTACACAACATGTAAAAAAAATTAGAGATGTATCTTTTTCCTATCAAAAGTTATCTGCACTTTTATAAACCATATTGGTGACATTTTTTGAGAAAACCCAGATTAATCCACCTAAAGGTGATAGTGCCTTTCTCGTCGAACATGTACTCATGATCTTTCCTTGGTTGGGATACGACTGGGATGATTTTGCTTCACAATGTTGGCTTCAGCCTTTTGGGGGAATCGAAAACACTAGTTAATGATTTTTTTCCGACGTTTCGGTCCGTATGGGGACTTTTCAAGGGTTCAATCGGTCAAGGTTTCCTAGTCAAGATGGTCTTGATTAACTTAAAAATGTCACACGGAAGTTTTGGTATTTATTGACTCCGTTCGGTTTGAAACCGTCGTGATGCGGACAATCTCCTACCTATCGGACGGTCTAGAATTCGGTTCCTGTTTTTGGAATCTTCGACTATTGCTTTGTTTAGCTAGTTTCTGAGCATGGGCCATCATTCCGAAGCGTGATATTTCCGTCGACGTAATGTGAACTGTTCCTGAATCCTGAGAATACCTTATTTAGAAAAGCAATAATTTTAATAAAATTTGGGAAACTTAATAATTGAACATATTCCGACGTTACGTTAAACGTATAGACAGAGCTGAAAAATATCAGAGTTTTCAGTTGACTGCCTGAGCACCTTCACTATCACTGCAGACCGATCAACATCAAGACGATTATAACGTCTTTCACAATCACAGATGATTTTACAGTCTTCGACATAGTTTTTTCTTCAGACTTTAGGCTATATTTTATTATCATAGGTTTCAAAATTCATGTAAAATTTGACAAAAAATGCAAGCAATCTAAAAATGCCCATCTAAATCCCATAGTTTTAGACGCAAAAGAGGATTGAAAAAGCTTTGATGCGATCATTTTCATTTTCTCATATAACGTTGACCTATCCTACTGTATATTTTTACACCTCAGTGATTTGATGAGATTGCTTTAGTACAGAAAAAAAGACATATCATTTGTAACATATTGCTATTATATTCAACGTTACAAAAAAATAATCGCCAAATGCTAATCAGGTTGCGTTTCATAAGCCGCTGCTGGCTTGATGTTGGTAGTGAGTAGATGTCAAACGAGCAAAAACGATTAATATTTGATTCAACCGTTGAAATCAAGGACGATGGAGAGCAGTCCTGCAAAATATCAGTGTCAGTGCCTGTTTTTCAGCCGAAAATGAATGACTGCGGCGGTCGTTTTCAGTTCCTCGATGTGAAAACTGACAGAGTCCGAGAACTCCATTCGTGAGCACCCAACAAGGTCAATTCCCAATCATTCACACACTACTCATGCTGACAGGCCATTCGTCTCAAGCGGTGGCTTGCGAGAGTGAGTGCCCTATACAATACCACGGGTGAAAACTGTTGGTTTTAATACTGTTCACGGAGGACGGGAGGACCACTAAGCGACCTAGTACGGAACCACACCCGGCGGGACACTTTCGATTCGCGTACGGCGGAGAAACACACGGAAGCAAAACACAAAGTACGTGTGCTCGTCGCGGCGGTCGGTTTATTTACAATAACAACAAATAATGTATAAACAATAACAAGCATACATACATTAGGCAGGGTCGGCGCAGGACAATTGATGATAAACATCGCAACATACATTAGGCTGGCCCAAATATTTCAACACTCCTCCTCGATGTTGGTCATCACAATCACAAAGGTTCACGAAGGTTACATTTCCACAAAGTCTTCTAAGTTAACATTGGACACAACAGCCTACACACAAAGTTCCTCCTCCTGCACCGAACACTTCTGCTTCGTCAAGTATTACACAGTCACATAGTCACAAAGTTTGTTCACAAAGTATCTAACACTTAGTATCGGAGTTCCTCGTCATAACAGTCATGAAATTCTTCTGGAATCTCCTCCTCAACGGGACGCCCAGCTGTATTCTTCCGGCGGTTGCCGCTCTCCACTCTCAGGGCATACAGCTCTCCACTAAGCTCCGCGACGGCTTCCACTCTTCCGCTGCGACTGACGATCTGGCACCTGGATTTCACAAAGTTCACTTTTAGTCCTTCCCGTGCCAGCTTCCGGACCGACAGCAGTCCACAGTCCAGCTCCGGGACGTACAACACCTCCTTCACGTGCACTTTGTTATTTCTTCCGTCTCCATCGACGCACTCCAGGAAGCCTTCTCCAACACCAGCGGAACACAACACCGAGCCGTCCGCCAAGTTCACTTCCTGCTTCACACGCTCGTTGATCTCCACAAAGAAATTTCGGTCACTGGTCATGTGGCTCGAGCAGCCACTATCCACGTACCAGGACCTCCGCTTACGCTGACCTCCCACGCCGAAACAAATTCCCGGGTTCTTCTTCACTGCAGCTTTCTTCACTTCCGGATCTTTTATTCCACTTTCACTTAGCATTGGGCACTCTCTCCGGAAGTGGCCCGGTTTCCGGCAGTTGTAGCAGACTCGCTGTCTAGGTTTTCTGCTTCCGTTGATTTTCAGCGCCCGGTCGTGGCGCTCCTCGGATGTTCCATGCCGCTTCTCCACCCGTCGGTGGTACTCGTCCATCAGCCGCTGCTTCACAAATTCTAGCGATTGGTCGGCGTCTGGACGGCTCTCCAAGGCCGTCACCAGTCCGTTGTAGGATTCCGGCAGACTCCGGTACACCATCGCCACTTGTAGCGATTCCTCGATCTTCTGCCCCGCACACGAAAGCCGATCGAACAACTCTTCGATCTCGAACAGATGCTTCTCCATATCTGTTCCATCTTCATAGTTCAGACCACAAAGTTTCTTCAGAAGCGACACTCGCGACGTCACCGTAGCCTTTTCGTGGTACTTCTTCAAACGTTCCCACACTTCCGCCGCAGACTTCAAGTCTTTCACTAGCGGCAACTGATTGTCTTCCACATTCAGAATGATCATGGCTTTCGCCTTTTGATCCTCTTTCGACCACGCCGCAGTCACTGGCGCTGGCTTCGCTTCCGAAACCGCATGCCACAGGTCGAAAGTAATCAGCAGCATCTGAATTTTCACCTTCCACGTCTGGTAATTTTTATTATCCAGACGGGAAATAAAAACTTTTTCAGTCATTTCGAAAATGTCACTTTTCTGTTGGCGCACACTGTACGTACGAAGGTACAGCCAACAACACACGCGAACGTACCCGACGGCGGTACACACAGACTCCGTCACACAATCGAACACCACGGCTACGGCAACAATTCGTTCGATTCGCGGGTCAAAATGGCACAATCTTCTTTCTTCACTTCGGCTGCGGGACAAAATGGTGCACCACAAAGTCTAACCGGCACTGTCTGCTCCGTTCTGGACGCCACTTGCTCCAATCAAACGGGCGATAATTCCGCCGACCACTTTTTTTTACTTTCCCGATAACAGCTGTTTTTCACACACAGCAGCTAGCCGAATCGAGCCAAATTAATTGTTTACTCCCCCACCGACCGGCACCACAGGAAGCAATCGTCCGAGAAACGATTTCACACTCCGCGACTTTCAGCACTTTTTCGGTTCTACCGCACCAACTGGGCCCATTACCTGTTGGATTTATTACTGTTCACGGAGGACGGGAGGACCACTAAGCGACCTAGTACGGAACCACACCCGGCGGGACACTTTCGATTCGCGTACGGCGGAGAAACACACGGAAGCAAAACACAAAGTACGTGTGCTCGTCGCGGCGGTCGGTTTATTTACAATAACAACAAATAATGTATAAACAATAACAAGCATACATACATTAGGCAGGGTCGGCGCAGGACAATTGATGATAAACATCGCAACATACATTAGGCTGGCCCAAATATTTCAACAAAAACACTCAAATACAGACAATTGAATGGAAATTTTGCCCGGTCAGCTCTCGCTTTCAGCACGCTGCATGTGAGTGTGAGTACCTATTTCATTTCGCTCCCGTGTTGCTGATCGGAAAGCAACATTGACAGGAAAAACAAAACGAAGAAAATGAAAAAAGCAAAATATCGCTATCATAAAGGCCTGTCGAAAAATTGCAGCACTACTACTCACTCTGCAATGGAGACGTCTGTATGTATGTGGCCTTAGTTCAGTCAAGATTTTGTTCTCTTACACATATTTATCGCTTGCATTGACTTTGTTCATTTTTGTAGTTCCTGCGAAGCACCCTACGAAGCACCCAATGCTGGTTTTGCATCACTAATGTGCATCACTAATGTGGTCTGAGCCTATTTTTTTTGCTACTCGTTCCTCATGGTTTAAAAAAAGACCGCGGTTTGATGTGTCGCATGCTTCCGGCTGGACACCCTAGATCGGTCACGGAACACTATCGGTAGCCTTTATAAAGATCTTCGTTGTGGTCTGAGCTTATTTTCTGGCTAATCGTTCATCACGTTATTCAAAAAGTCGCTGTTTAATGTACCGCAGGCATGGGTTTTGATCTCTACTACATTTGACCACTTCCAGCGGGACACCCGGAACCGGTTCCGGAATTCTATCGGTTGTTCCAAATATGATCTGAAACTAATTTCTTTTATTAACCGTTTATCAGG
The DNA here is from genome assembly GCF_035046485.1 of Aedes albopictus. Lineage (NCBI taxonomy): Eukaryota > Metazoa > Arthropoda > Insecta > Diptera > Culicidae > Aedes > Aedes albopictus. The sequence goes on along the minus strand of NC_085138.1, from coordinate 238,450,725 downwards.
TTGCCTGAAGAGCTTGCGATTTGATGCGTCACATGTCAGGTTTTGGTTAACTTTTGTACTTGGCTACTTCCGGCGTGACATCTGGAACCGGTTCTGCAACACTAACGGTTCCGATATGGTCTGAGAATGTTTTCCTGCCTACTGTTCATCAGGCTATCGAAAAAGCCGCTGTTAGATGTATCGCATGCATGGGTTTGGTTTACTTTCATATTTGGCCACTTCCGGCGGAAAACCCTGAACCGGTTCCGGCATACTACCGGTTCAGATATTGTCTGAGAATGTTTTCCTGACACTACTGTTTGTCAGGTTATCGAAAAATCCGCTGTTTGATGTGTCTCATGTATGGGTTTGGTTCACTTTCATATTTGGCCACTTCCCGCGGGTCACCAGGAACCGGTTCCGGAACACTACCGGTTCATATATGGTCCGAGAATATTTTCCTATCTACTGTTCATCAGGCTATCGAAAAAGCCGCTGTTTGATGTATCGCATGCATGGGTTTGGTTCACTTTCATATTAAGCCACTTCCGGCGGAACACCCAGAACCGGTTCCAGAATACTACCGGTTCAAATATGGTCTGAGAATGTTTTCCTGCCTACTGTTTATCAGGTTATCGAAAAATCCGCTGTTTGATGTGTCGCATGTATGGGTTTGGTTCACTTTCATATTTGGCCACTTCCGGCGGGTCACCCGGAACCGGTTCCGGAACACTACCGGTTCAGATATGGTCCGAGACTATTTTCCTGTTTACCGTTCATCATGTTTTCGAAAGTGTCGCGGTTTGATGTGTCGCATGAATGGGTTTGTATCGTTTTCATATCTGGCCCCTTCCTGGGGTACCGATCCGGAACACCTAAATGGCTATAACTCCGGAACGGCTGGACCGATTCGAACCATTTTCAATAGGAAACAATGGGACCAGATTCCGCGTCGAATGAACCGTTGGTCATTAAAATCGGTTGAGGTTTACTGCCAAAAAGTGATGTGAGTTTTTTTTGTACACACACATACACACACACATACATTCACACACACACACATACATACACAAACACAGACATCACCTCAATTCGTCGAGCTGAGTTGATTGGTATATGTGACTCGACCCTCCGGGCCTTCTATCAAAAAGTCATTTTTGGAGTGAACATATAGCCTTTCCAGTACACTTAGTGTACGAGAAAGGCAAAAATGTTTTTTCTCAAAGAATTTTATATTTATTTCGAATTTTCATTGAAAACTGTTCATAAAGAATTGTATTTAACTTGTTCTATTTTCAACGTTATATTTTCCCAAGGAATTCTGTTTACTTTTACCAAACTGTTTTATATTTCACTAGCTGTCCCGGCAAACTCTGTCTTGCCAATCTTGTTGTGGTTTGATAGCTTTTGAGCTAATTTAAGCACCGCACTCTAGATTGGTTTGATTTCGATCATGTTGATTTTCTTCCTACTTTCTACTTTATCAATTTTCTAACTTTTGGAGTTGATTTTCGTAACTTTTTATACATATAAACACAGCCACCATGAATACGAATCGAAACATGCAAGGGTCATGCTGATCGGTTCGGCCATTCGTGAGTTTTGTTGCCTCAAAGGGGCTGCAAACTCATTTATATATACATAGATAGATTTGTTTTATAAGGAATTCTTTCAGTTTTTTTTATCACTTTTCAACACAACTTCACTAGTTTTTTACAGCACACTTCCTAAAGTTTTTAACTATCCTGGAGACGCCAATTTGGCGTCCCTCTGAGACTGGCGCCCTTGGCGGGGGCCAACCTGGCCAACCCCACGCTACGGCTCTATGCGCACGTCACATCTACTCTGAAACTACGTGACGGGCAGCCAGGAGAACCAATAGCAGCGAAATCTTGTTTAGGATGGACGGTATACGGTTCTAAACAAGACAAATCCCTGGACAGAGTTCTCACGTTCCACCTTTGCGAATGCCAGGAAACGGATCAAACGCTTCATGAGCGGGTGGAGCAGTTCTTCTCGATAGATAGCCTTGGGAATAAGGCAGCTTGGAAAGGCAGCTGTCCGAATATCAGTCGAAAGGTTATATCCATAAGGCGACGCAGAAGGAGCCAGACGATTCAGATGTACGTGGGGTCTACCCTTGGGGGTAGTTATAAACCCGAAGAAGCCGTCCAAGATTCTCATCTTTTGTGATGCGGCGGCAACGGTCGATGGCATTTCGCTTAACACGATGCTATTGAAAGGGCCAGATTTTCTCCGGATATTATTGGACATTATCTTCGGTTTCCGAGAAAAGCGAATCGCTTTATGCGCAGACTTGAAGGAGACGTTTCACCAGATACGGATTAGGCCGGAAGATCGTCAAGCTCAACGGTTGATCTGGCGCGAGGATCCATCCCAGGATCCCGAAGTATACTTGATGGACGTGGCAACCTTCGGTGCCACATGTTCTCCGTGTTCGGCCCACTTCGTCAAGAACTTGAACGCGGAAGAGCATGCGAAAGAGTTTCGTGCCGCCGCAGATGCCATAATTCGGAAACACTACGTGGACGATTAATTGGGCAGCGATGACAACGTGGAAGAAGCGGTAAAGCTGACGAATGAGGTCAAGCATGTCCGTCCATTTTCTCGGTGGATTTCATCTTCGGAACTGGCTTTTCAACTCCAGGGAAGTTCTGGCACGGGTCGGGGAGACCGATCAATCCACGGAGAAGTGTCTCCAGCTGGACAAAAGCGCTACCACGGAACGCGTACTAGGGATGTATTGAAAGCCCGACGAAGATATTTTCATGTTCTCCACTATCCCTGCGCTGAACACCGAACACCCTACCAAACGTCAGGCGCTGCGTGTAGTCATGAGCCCGTTTGACCCGGAAGGATTGTTGTCTTTCTTCCTCATCCACGGAAAGATATTAATCCAAGATCTGTGGCGAGCCAAGACCGACTGGGACGAACTGATTCCGGAAAAGCTGTGTGAGAAGTTGACACGGTGGATTGAGCTGTTTCGCAACTTGGAGGACATTCGTATTCCACGTTGTTACTTCCCATACCATTCGGTGAACGACATTGTGTCACTGCAGCTGCACATCTACGTAGACGCGAGCGAGGAAGCATTCGCGTGCGTTGGGTATCTGAGAGCAGTATTTCCTGATGGAATTGAAGTAGCGCTGGAAGGAGGGAAATCGAAAGTCGCTCCACTGAAGGCACAATCTATCCCGCGACTGGAGTTGATGGCAGCAGTCATCGGCGTTCGCTTCTCCCAAACAATACTCAACGGCCACTTTTCTAAAAATTGTGAAAGATTTCTTCTGAAAATTCATAGAATTTGATTCGAAGACGGTGCTGGTCTGGATAAACTCCGACCATCGCAGACAGTTCGTCGCCTGCAGGGTCGGAGAGTTTTTATCGAAGTCGAATCCAGAACAGTGGCGCTGGGTTTCTACCAAGGAAAACGTGGCGGACGAGGCTGGGGGAAAGGCCTCTGCCTTTCATCCAACAGTCGCTGGTTACGTGGTAAAGATGATCTGTACCTCCCGGAGGATCAGCGTTCATCGAAGAGCTGAGATCCCGTATGGTGCATTGCAAGGTGAAGGCGTTTGAGCGTTCCTCAAAGTGGACGGACACGTCTGGTTCAAACCGGACGCTATCACAAGAAGAGTTGGCCAAGGCGGAAACAACCATTTATCGTTGGATGCAGCGCGAACGTTATCCAGACGAATTGACGGTACTGTTAACCTTCCGTAACTCGCTCGGTTGACTACCTGCGTCAGCACCACGCTAATGCTGAGTAGAAAAAGCGAGATTTTTTCAACGTGTTGTACAAAATACAACAGCGCGATTGTTCGAGGGTCAAAGAGCAAGGGTAAGCAGTTGAAGGAACAGCAGTGATTGGTATCATTCGCAAGCTATCACCGTTCCTGGACGAATCGTGCATCATCCGTTCAGATAGTCGGATTGCTGCGGCAACTTGCGTTGCGTATCACTGGAAGTACCTTTCGTTGCGTATCACCGGAAGTACCTACATGCAAACGGTGAGACAGTTGCAAACGAGATAAGACAGCGTTTCCACATCTCACAGCTCAGGTCCTTCGTGCGCAAGATAGCGAAAGAATGCACACTGTGCAAGGTAAAGAAGCCGTCAAGTCCAGCTGCCATCGTTCCCTGCAGCTAGATTGCAGGCATACGTGCGTCCGTTTTCGTACGTAGGCGTCGATTACTTCGAACCAATTGCCGTAAGAGTGAACCGTAGTACAGCCAAACGATGGATTGCACTATTTACGTGCATGACGACTCGCGCAGTACATCTCGAGGTCATTCACACGCTTTCCGTAGAATTCTTTAAGATGGCAATAAGACGTTTCATCGGATGCAGAGGAGCTCCGACGGAAATACGAAGCGACCGAGGCACGAACTTTGTAGGAGCGAGCAACGAACTGAAGCAGGAGATGAACGAGATCGATCACCAGTTAGCCGAAACATTCACAAACGCGAACATAAAGTGGCTATTCAACCCGCCAGGAGCGCCCCACATGGGCGGAGCCTGGGAGGGCCTTGTCCGTTCTATAAAAACGGCTCTTGCTGCAATGGACACTCCTCGGACACCGAACGAAGAAACGCTGGCGACAGTATTGGTTGAAGCAGAGAGTGTAGTAAATTCGAGACCGCTCACTTACATTCCTTTGGGATCGGTGCAGCAGGGAGCTCCAGTAGTATAGCACAGACTCCAAAGAGGGTTGCGGACCCCCAGCTATCAAGTCGTAACGATGGAAACTATGTCGAGCTATGGTCGACCAGCTTTGGTGACGATGGATACGAGACTACCTTCCGACCATTACACGGCGTACGAAATGGTTTGAGGAGGTAAAGACAGTAGAGTTCGGAGATTTGGTCATCAATGTGGAAGAGAAGATCCGTAACGGCTGGATAAGAGGAAGAGTTGTCGAGGTCATCGTAGGGCGTGATGGACGTGTACGCGATGCTGTAATACAGACTGTCAACGGCCTTTTTCATCGACTAGTTACGAAGTTGGCCCGATTGGATATAGTTGGTGGTAAAGCTGGACCGGAGATACCTGACCAGCCTTATGGGTCGGGGAAATGTTGCGACGTGCGCCGATCTATCTGTGCAGACTCTTTAGACTCCATGGTCGAATACCCCTAGATCGAAGGCAACGCGTGACAGATAACTTGACAACTAAATAGAGGGATGTAGGGAAGACATCATTGATTACTTGCAGAAATAAATGCTCACGTGAAATTGTTGGAAGCATGATATTTTGAAAATTATTACTTATTTTTTTCTGTATTGAACCAATAATTACCGTAAGTAATTAGGCGAATACGAATGACGTAAAACTTATGCAAAATTAACTTATTAGATAGGTACTTCACCAAGTGCTTGGGAAGTGAATTCTGACCAGTAAAATTAAATTCAAGGTTAAAAGATATTGTAAGTAGGAGATGTATAATGAACATGTACTTTAATTTCAGTGAGTTTATAGTCTTTCAGCATTACTGATTTATTTTCTGAGGACATATTACTTTATTTGTTGGGATCAGCTTAAAAACTGGGAAGACCGATGTAAGTTTTTGTAATTTTGTAACCGAACCGAACTAATTAAAAAAATCTGCATTACACCTAAAAGACACGGTGTTACGGCTCGTGTGAATCTCGAAAGTTTCCTCCCAACAGCTCAAAATTTGTTTCTTGTTTCCAAATTTTCAATCGTAGTTACTAGCGGTTTTCCTCAGCATATTAGTTCGACAGTGAGTCACTTCAAGGCGCTGCGTACAGTAAAAAGTGTTCGACAGCGTATCGTAAGAGTTGGATATATTCTTAATTAATAATATTTGACTGGGTCATTACCAAGATTCGGGAGGAAGAAAATTTTCCGGAGCAATGGATGGAAGTTACCGTGTGTCCCATCTACAAAAATGGCGACAAGTTGGATTGCGTGAACTATCGTACGATCACACTACTGAGCGCTGCCTCCAAGATATTTACTCCCTCAAATTTTATGCCGCCGTCTATCGTCGATTGCAAGAGAGTTCGTGGGACAATACCATGCTGGATTCATAGGTGAACGCGCTACAACGGACCAGATGTTCGCCATCCGCCAGGTGTTGCAGAAATGCCGCGAATACAACGTGCCCACACATCACTTGTTCATCGATTTCAAATCGGCGTATGATACAATCGATCGAGAACAGCTATGGCAGATTATGCACGAATACGGATTCCCGGATAAACTGATAAGATTTATCAAGGCGACGATGGATCGAGTGATGTGCGTAGTTTGAGTATCAGGGACACTCTCGAGTCCCTTCGAATCTCGCAGAGGGTTATGCTATTTCGTGCTTGCTGTTCAGCATCGCGTTAGAGGGTGTAATAAGGAGAACGGGGTTTATCGAGTGGTACGATTTTCACGAAGTCCGTTCAGCTGCTTTGTTCCACATGTGATATTGATATTATAGTTCGCAAATATGAGACGATGGCGGAAACGTACATCCGACTAAAGAGTGAAACCAGGCGAATCGGATTAGTCATTAATGTGTCGAAGACAAAGTACATGATGGCCAAGGGCTCCAGAGAGTAGTCACCCTGAATTTCTATCGACAGTGATGAAATCGAGGCGGTTGAAGAATTCGTGTACTTGGGCTCACTGGTGACCCTCGACAATAGGCCGTCCCTTATTTTGCAAAAATGAGAAATGTTGTAAGTTCGTTAGTGGAAAATGATCGTTCTAGCTAAAAAATGATCGTGTCAAAATTTGAAGTCCGTATCTCAAGGCTAAGTGGTCCCTCAAGGGGCCTAAAGTTGTCAAAAATTGTATGGGACCAAAAAAACATCAAATTTTTTTCGACAAAACAAATACGCTAATCCACTAAAACCGGTGATTTTAGGACCCTAAAGGGCCAAAAATGTGCTTAGATTTGCGATATCTCTACTCGTTTCCAAGATATTGACAAAAACAACCGAGAAATCAGCATTTTTGGCATTTTTTTTAGATTTCGAAGGAAACCTGCCCTATTTTGTTCAATAACTCAAAAACGAGTAGAGATATCGCAATTCTAAGCACATTTTTGGCCCTTTAGGGTCCTAAAATCACCGGTTTTAATAGATTAGCGTACTTTTTTGTCGAAAAAAATTTCATGTTTTTTTGGTCCCATGCAATGTTTGACAACTTTAGGCCCCTTGAGGGACCACTTAGCCTTGAGATACGGACTTCAAATTTTGACACGATCATTTTTTAGCAAAAACGATCATTTTCCACCAACGAACTTATAATATTTCCATTTTTTGCAAAATAAGGGACGGCCTACTCGACAACGACACCAGCAGAGAAATTCAGAGGCGCATTGTGGCAGGGAATCGAGCTTACTTTGGACTCCGTCGACCGGTAGTCCTCTTTGGGTACAAAACCTGAACACTACGTGCAGAGGATCAACGTGCCCTTGGAGTTTTCAAACGGAATGTATTGCGTACCATCTACGACGGAGTGCAGATGGAAGACGGGACTTGGAGAAGGCGAATGAACTACGAGCTGCATCAGCTACTGAAAGAACCAACCATCGCCCACATCGCGAAAATCGGGAGCCTACGGTAGGCGGGTCACGTCATCAGGATGTCGGATAGCAACCACATTAAAATGGTTTAAAATGGTTCTCGAGAGCCATCCGACCGGTACAAAAGACGTGGTGCGCAGCGAGCTAGGTGGGTCGTTCAAGTTGAGGGCCATTTGAGGACCCTTCGCTGAATGCGGAACTGGAGACGCACAGCCATGGACCGAGTAGAATGGAGACGACTCCTACGTACAGCAGTGGACACTCGGGTCTTAGTCTGACCGGTAAGGTAAGAACTTGATTACAGTGAAGCGGTTAGAGGACAACCGAATCATTGTCGTCAGCACAAATCAAGTTTTGTAACTCAATTGTGTTTTTGTTGACATAATATGTACAGCGTACAGGTGGGGAACCTTTTGTTCTGGAAATCTGTGTTAGATATATTTGATTCACAATGACGATTTCGGATTATAAAACTGAAAATAAAATCAGATTAAGAAATTATTAAAGGCAAAACTTGAATTCGAACAATGGAATTTGTTAAAATACTATAATTTATTCACGATGAAATGATTAGATGGATAAGAAATAAAGCTGTTTGCGATGCCCTTCCGTTTTATTACTAATTCATACTGCAAATAAATACAAACACTAGACCATTTAGTCTAAGCACCGTCAGTTAAAACCGATGCCGGGTTTTACTTTACGGACGAATTGTGCACTTCGCCACCTTTGGATAATCGCAACGATCGTACCGCACACTCCAGTGCTGTCCTGCCGGACACGCGATCAGGAAAGCACGGCCATCGTAGCACTTGTAGAACTTTCCACAATCTTTCGGATGCGTCAGATGAACGGGATTGTTGTCATCATCGACTGTGGGACAGCGAATGTCCAGAACTCCCACGATCATTTCCCGCTGCTCATCAGTCCATTCGGACGATTCCATTGGGAATTCTTGTTCATCGCTGTAGTAGTAATAGTCATCATCGTAAGCCGCCGCCTTTTTCAACATCTTTGCAAGGTTTTTGCGCTTGGGCAGAGCACATTGTGCGTACTGTGGATAGTCGCAGCGGTTGATCTTGGATCCGAATTCTTGACCAGGTGGGCAGTTCAAAATGTACGCTCTACCATCAAAACATTTCTGGAACTTTGCGCAATCGGTTGCATGCGGCAAATGAATCGGACGGAAGGGATCGTCTGTACGTGGGCACCGAATGTCAGGAACGCCGGCATTGTAGACAAACTCGGCCTTCATTGGGGCCGCAACAGCTTCTGGTTCTTCTTCAACAGTCCCTTCCACATTGACATCCAAGTCGCTCTGTTCTTCCTCGACGACATTGATCACTTCAACATCTTCAACTTCTTCTGCCTGATCCTCCGCTTGAAAAGTGGCAGCATCTCGTTTACACTTGGCAATGGACGGGAAGTCACAACGGTTCAGATGAGCTGCCCATTGCTGACCAGGAGGGCAATCCAGTTCGAACCTAAGTCCGTTGAAGCACTTCATAAACTTTTCACAGCTCGTCGGGTGTGGCAGGTGGAGCGGATGCATGGGGTCGTCATTGCGAGGGCACCTCGCGTCATCAATGCCATCTTCGAACCGGAATTCAGCCGGATCAGGTTGAGCCAGCACAGAGCGACACTGGGCATACGATGGATAGTCACAACGTTGGATGTTCGGGCCGAACTCTTGACCCGGAGGACAGTCGATCGTGAACGCACGACCGCTGAAACATTTCAGGAATTTTCCACAGTCTCTGGCATGCGGTAAATGGACAGGATTCATTGGGTTATCATATTGTGGACATCTTGAATCTAAGACCCCATCTTCGAATCGGAAGGTGGGATTAGCAAGCGACCCAACCGACAACAGTAACGGAATGATGGCTGTAAAAACTATGAAAAGATTTCAGTATGATAACTCCTGTCACATTTAAACTCAAATTACCCTTCATTTTTGAATCCAAATTAGTAATAACTCGAAAATGAACTGCTCACTGGTGTAATTCGTTTCGTTCGTGGCGCTTATTTCAACACTGAATCGAAATATGATACTCACATCACTTTTATATGTTCAACAAGGATATCAGGTACTGCGTCAGAGATCAAAAAGTTCCCCCGACGAAACCGATGGCATCATTTTGGTGCTACTCACTATGGTGACTAATGGTAAATTCTAAGATGATGAACTCTTTTCTGTCCCGCGACAGATCTTTCTACGGAAGGCGCTTCCTGTGTCAACAACTACCCCTTCTGATATATTCGTAGACAATGAAAAAGCGTGCTATCGCGTAAGGTACAACGAATCATCATTAAAATTAAAGATCATCAGCTCCAGATACGAAGCCGTTTTATTAGAAAACCTCGTTAAAATGCCTGTTGAAGTAGGTAGAACATCATGCCAGCAGTAAACTGCGAAATGTAACAATTTATGATACATCTTCGAGACATGAATGCGTGCAAATCGTTGAAAAAACAATGTGTACTAAAGCACTCGTTTCTGTGGAATTTGTCCCAAATACTTGTTTCCCAGTACATACAGAGGATGACCAAAATGTATGGGATTGGCAACTTTTATTCTCTCACAAAAACAAGTTCAACAAGCTGTAACTTTTTATGGAGTGCATTAAAAAAATTTCGATTGCTTGTCAACCTATTATATGTGCACCATTGGTATAAATTTGAGCTTGATTGGTTCATCTTTCGCGAATCTAGAACCGTTCTCGTAAAACACTATTTTTAGGACAACTATTTTTTGAATTGTTGTATCTCGGAAACCAGTGAACCTAATTTAATTTTGAACGTTTATGAGCAATATATTGATACTTGATGCGACGTTATAAAAAAATATATATTTTCACAACATATAAATTGATACCGGTTTGACATTTTCACCCATATAGAGAAGAATAAGTCAAATCTACAATACCACACAAAAAATATTAAATTTGTTAATGCTTCAATCCAAATAGGTCCATATATATTTTATTATAGGTATCTTGAGAACAGAAGTAGAAAATCTTTGGATATCAAAAGTGAAATTTAATGACATTGGTTTAATCAATCGAAAAAAAAACATTATTCCGAGAAATATCCCGAAAGTGTCAATCCATCATAACTTTTTTCAATGTTCAAAAAATACCTATGTTTTAAAGACTGGTTCCCGAGATATGACGATTCAAAAATTCAATTTGTGCCAATGATGCACATATAGGGTACGAGTGCCATCAGTAATCTCACGCTCCAATATTCATCCTATTCGAAAACAAGCGATTGAGGCACCGAATGATTCCGTTCTTTTTGGTTTCATGCGTGCTCACTTCTAACAAAAAATACAAAAATAAGAAACAAAACAAACAGCGCTTCAATCCTTTGTTTTTCGTAGGATGAAAATGCGAGCCACATGCTTAATAAGGGAACCAACACCCTAATAGGTTGACAAACAGTCAAAATTTGAGAATTTCCGATGCACTCTAAGAAAAGATACAGCTTTCAGTCCTGAGCATCCATGGTGATGCATGGGGCCGATCAGTTGCGCGTAATAAATGAACAGCAGGTTGAGAGATCCTTGGTTGGAAGATGCTAATTCATTGATTTGCTCCAAGATGATACGGAGCGTGACAATATGGTCCACACAGGAGCGTCCGGAACGGATTCCTGCTTGCTGCCGCCCAAGAGTAGCGTCAATCTTCTCCTGTATCCGGTTAACCCGTATCGGCCTGAGTCAGCGCATATGAACTAAAAATGTCGCCGTTCAGCAAATACACAACGGATTTGAATAATTTTTTGAAAGTTCACTCGTTCATATGTCTAGTTTGTAAAAGTGGACAGAGAACGTCGGAATGGTCCCTATGGCCGGAGTTATTCCGGTGGGTCACTGGGTCAGAATCGTATAAAAAGGGCTGTTTTTCGGTACAACGAGTGTTTTCCATTATGATTCGCTATTAAACTCACTCTATTTTCACTAAAATTTATACCTCTGCAACCAAACATTGTTTCCACACAGTTTTTGACCGTTTAGAAACTACCGGATGTGGCCACCGGACATAATCTCCGGAGGAACCTGCCACATACTGTATACTGGGGTACACAACCGTAACCCATTTTTTGCAGCTCTATGTATTGACTTTAGCGGTATAGCGTCTTAGAAGATTTTGTTCTATATACTAAACTCTTTATTTTGGGATTTTCACTTTTGTGATTAATCCACCTAAAAGTGCGACAGAAAATCACTTTTTTCAAAAATGAAGATAGAGTGTTGGAGTCTTCTGCAAAGTTGTAGAAAAATGTATTGTTGGAAAGTTTGCTTAACAAACTATCACCTTATTTGCTAAATTATAAGAGATATGCGTCGTTTTTTGTGAACGACCCCTCAAAAGTTTTTTCGTTAAATCTTTTTCTGGGGATTTTTGGTAATTTTCGTTTGTTCTACAAAGTTGTTCTTTGTTATGAAATACACCTCCTTCTGCTTTTTTATCATTGGAATAACGCTCCAGGTGGAACAGAGCCTGCATCTCAACAAGAAAACGTAAATAGATTTTCTTAATGAGTGCTTGGAGAAATCCCTGGTGGAATCATGGAACGAATATTATAGAAATACCTGGAATGATAATAGGTCTCCTCCAGAATTTATTGAAGGAATTCCCCTTGCAATAACAACAACTATCGAAGGCAGCCTTTTCTTTTTTTTTCAGTAATTCTTTTTGATAAATACTAAGAAAAGCGGGATGAAGGAGAGGGCTAACCCCCCTCTTCCATCTGTCTCTCGCTTGTGCTTATTTAGGAGAGTGAAGGCATGTCACCGCTAGTATTTACAGCTGAGATTCCTTCGAAATTTACTGCTTCCCAGTAATTCCTATTGGGAATCACCTTGACGTTTTTTCAAAAATTCTTACTGGAATTACTTCAGGAATATTGCTGGGATTTATTTATAAATTTCTGGTAGAAACCATCAGGAACTTTTGCTGGGATTACGAAGGTATCTCTCGCTGCAGATCATCCTGGAGTACTGGAGTACTTTCAGCTGAAAATGCTTGAAAACCCCCAGCAGTAATTTCTGGAGAAGTCCTAGTAGTAATATCTGTTGCTATTCTAAGACATAGCAAGAGCAAGATATTGCAAGAGGATTTTCTATAGGACCCCTTAGATAAATCTCTGGAGGAATCCTTGTAAGGATATGTAAAGGAACTATTGCAGACCGCTTTGAAGCAATCCCAACAAGAATATTTAAAATAATCCCATCAGGCATTTGTTGAAGAATTCCAAGACAATGTTTTCATAAATTTCTCTTGGATCCAGGATTCTTCCAGCGAGTCCCCTTGAAGTTCCTCCAGGAATTCTTCCTGTGATTTGTCAAGTGATTTATCCAAGTATTTTTTCATGAATTCCTCCACGGATTTTTCTAAAAAATCCTGCAATAGTTCTTCCAGTGATTTCTCTATAGATACTTACAGAAATTGCTCTCGAAATTCCTTCATAAGTTCCGCCTGTAGTTCCAATGATTCCTTTATAATTTATTCTTCATATTGCTCCTGCAATTTTTGCAAGGATACTTCCAAAAACTCTTCTGGCATTTTCACTAAAAATCTTGCTGGGATTCCTCCAACGATACCAGTATGGATTTCTTTAGAAACTAAGTACTCCTACTAGGAATCCTCTTCAGATTATTTTGGGAACTACTGCTGGGTTTGATGCTGGACTGCTGCTGGGATTCTTCTATACATTTCAGGCTAGAATCCTTCAGGATTTTTTCTAAGTTTCCCACCTGCAAGAAATCATCCAGGAATTCCTGGAAGATTCTCAACAGTAATAATTGGAGATGCTGAAAATGCATGAAATTTCTAAACAATTCGAAAAAAATCAGTGGGAGTTCCTGAAGGAATCTCAGCAGTAACGACTAGAATACAATAAGAAAATCCAAGAGTTATCTTTCACAAATTCTCTGAAGTATTCATAGCAGAAATTTCTGGAAGAATTACAAGAGATTCCCTTTAGGAATCCCAGGAAAAGTTTTCTGAGACATCCCAGCAGGCTTCCCAAATCTTTTGAGAAATCCTCTTGAAATTCCTCTAGAAATGTCTGATGGGTTCTCCTAGAAAATTCTGGAATTTCTCCATGAATTTCTCCTAGGATTTCTCCGCAAATTGCTCCGGTCATCCTTTTAGGGATTTTCCCAAGGATTCCTCCAATAATTTCTATCGGAATAACCTTAGTAATTCCTGCCTGGATTCATTCATGAACTTCTACCAGGATTTTTCCAAGTATTCTTGCTGAGAATTCTCAAGCACTTCTAGATGGTATTCCTTCAGTTTTTGCTCTTGTATTTCTAGCAGGATTAGCTTGAAGAATTCCAGCAACACTTCTTGTAGGATTCCCTCCACGAAAGCCTGGAAAAACCACAGTATCATTTCAGGACCACTTTCAACATAAATTCTCAAAGAAATTTGAAGAGGATTTCCAGAATACGAAGAGAAATTCAGAAAAAAAAATCACTAGGTGAATTCGGCAAAAAAAAACCCTGGGTGAGTTTGTGAAGAAATTATTTGATAATTTCGAAAAAAAATCCTGTAGGAATCATATGTAGTAATCTTGGCGGAAACTCAGCACGCATTCTTGAGTAATCTCCATGGTGAATTTTTGGAGGTACCTTTTAAACATCCCTGTAGCAATCACAGAAGGAACAGAAGGAATCACTCACTCACTCATGTATCCTGAGCACCTCTGGGGGTACATAGGGCCAACGTAAAATATCTCCGTCCATCCTGGGCTGCTGCTGGTTTCAGCCTTGACCTGGACCCAGGTCAGGTTCGCCTTCTTTGATTTCCTTGTTGTGGCTTCGTCGCCACGGGCCCCTGGGTCAGTCTCTGCTGCGATGTCCTGATGGATTCCAATCCAGCGCTTGCTTGCAGATTTCGTCTCCGTTCTTTCGTGGTGTGTGGTCGACTTCCTCCAATTACGTTCTCGAATTTCCGTTGATATCGGTTTCCAATGACATCGTCGATGGAGCTCAGTACTCGAAATCCAGTTGTGAGGCCACCAGGTCCGAATCAACGAATAAACCGCAGACATCGGTTGATGGAAATCTGTAGCTTTTGTATGGTCTCTGCTGACACGCATCACGTTTCGCTGGCGTACAACAACATAGATTTCACGTTGGAATTGAAAATTCGAGTTTTGATGCGTTGACTGATCTGATTGGATCTCCATATATTTCGTAGATTCGGAAGAGCAGTCCTAGCCGTCTTGATCCGTGTTAATAGCCAAGGATTTGGTCTTGCTGACGTTGATGGTAGACCCGCCGTAGAGGAGCGTTCGGTCTGGTCGTCGAGCTTATTCTGCATGTTAGAGCGTCGTTGGCCTAGCATGCTTCATTGCAATGGACTGCCAAACTAGCCTACGATTTGGTACACGGTCAATCGCATCCACCATGATCTTGTGGATTACGATGAGAAACAGTAGCGGTGATAGTAACAAACTACCCGGATGGGGTCCGACAAAGCTCCGTAGGACTCTTCATGTAAAAGCCTCGTACTGCGCTTCCATGAGGTTGACGATTTTATTCGAAACTCCTTTGCGTCTCAGGGCGCCCCACCGATTTTCGTGGCTCAGATGATCGAAAGTTTTTTTGTACTCAATGAACACGAAAAAGAGGAACTCTTGGAATTCGTTAACCTGCTCCAGTATAATACGGAGCGCGACAATATAGTTAACACAAGATCTTCCGGCACGAAACCCTCTTGCTGCCGCCGGAGAGCCGCGTCTATTTTCTCCTGTATCCGATTCAGGATAACTTTGGCACAGAACTTTGAGAACAACACACAATGGATCAATGCAGAAATCACGGTAGGTATCCTAGAATATTTCCTAGAGGAATTCTTGAGGGAACTCTTGGAGAAATCCACCGAAAATGTCAAGAGGAACTCTTGGGAAAATGAAGAAATCTTTGGATAACGTCTCAAGGAATTCCTGCTGAAATGCTAAAATTCTTACTGAGATTGCTCCAGAAGTATGTCCACGTTATCATATACAAATCCGTTCTGTGATTTCTCCAAGGATTTCTATAGATATTTCCAATGATTTTTCCAGATTTCTCTCTTTAGGAATTTTTCTTGAAATACTACTGGAAATACATGAAGGAATCACAGCAAGAAATTTTAAAGAACTATCTGGAGGATTCACAGCAGCACTTTTGTAGGAATTTCAGTTGTAAATACACACGACAAGGAACTTGCCCTTTCCCTTATCCCGCTTTTCTTAGTATTTATCAAAAAGAATTACTGAAAAAAAAGAAAAGGCTGCCTTCGATAGTTGTTGTTATTGCAAGGGGAATTCCTTCAATAAATTCTGGAGGAGACCTATTATCATTCCAGGTATTTCTATAATATTCGTTCCATGATTCCACCAGGGATTTCTCCAAGCACTCATTAAGAAAATCTATTTACGTTTTCTTGTTGAGATGCAGGCTCTGTTCCACCTGGAGCGTTATTCCAATGATAAAAAAGCAGAAGGAGGTGTATTTCATAACAAAGAACAACTTTGTAGAACAAACGAAAATTACCAAAAATCCCCAGAAAAAGATTTAACGAAAAAACTTTTGAGGGGTCGTTCACAAAAAACGACGCATATCTCTTATAATTTAGCAAATAAGGTGATAGTTTGTTAAGCAAACTTTCCAACAATACATTTTTCTACAACTTTGCAGAAGACTCCAACACTCTATCTTCATTTTTGAAAAAAGTGATTTTCTGTCGCACTTTTAGGTGGATTAATCACAAAAGTGAAAATCCCAAAAAAAAGAGTTTAGTATATAGAACAAAATCTTCTAAGACGCTATACCGCTAAAGTCAATACATAGAGCTGCAAAAAATGGGTTACGGTTGTGTACCCCAGTATACAGTATGTGGCAGGTTCCTCCGGAGATTATGTCCGGTGGCCACATCCGGTAGTTTCTAAACGGTCAAAAACTGTGTGGAAACAATGTTTGGTTGCAGAGGTATAAATTTTAGTGAAAATAGAGTGAGTTTAATAGCGAATCATAATGGAAAACACTCGTTGTACCGAAAAACAGCCCTTTTTATACGATTCTGACCCAGTGACCCACCGGAATAACTCCGGCCATAGGGACCATTCCGACGTTCTCTGTCCACTTTTACAAACTAGACATATGAACGAGTGAACTGTCAAAAAATTATTCAAATCCGTTGTGTATTTGCTGAACGGCGACATTTTTAGTTCATATGCGCTGACTCAGGCCGATACGGGTTAAGGGCCAGCTTTGAGCATCTCAGCTGATATGGGGCTGTCCATAAACCACGTGGTCATTTTTTCCTAGATTTTAGACCCCCCCTCTCCCCTCCCCCACTGTGGTCTTGCGTGGTTTCAGGCTGAACATGTACTTGTGAACATGTACTTAGATTAGCTGGGATTATGCAACTTCCAAATATTCTTAAGAAAAAAAAACGGAAAGGTATGCAAAATTAAAGTAAAAGTTTTTCAGAATTTTGTCATTTTTCTGTATTTTGTACAATACTTAAAAAAAACTCGCTTTTTGTACTCTGCATCAGCGTGGTACTAGCGGTGGTAGCCAACCGCGCGCCTGACGGAAGGCTAAACTGCACTAAATGTCTTTATTCTCAGTGCTCGACCTTTCCCTATGTTATTTTGTTTTTCTTAAGATACAGGTGGTTTGTTTGTACGGACTTTAAATGGACATCACAATTTTTCATGCTGTGAACAGGAAAAATCAACCTAGTCAGTCGAATAAAAACTGATTTTATGCTTTTGGAACAGACAGGAAAAATAGAATACCAAATAAAAAAAACCACGTGGTTTTATTTGGTTTTATTTGTTTTTATGATAGTTTTATCGGAACATTGCATATTCTAGTTGATCTTATCGGAGTTTCAGCTGAGCACAACTATTCTTCGTCAATATGTGGTTTTAAAAACACCTCCAAGAATACTTGAGGTTCAGCTCATAAAACCATAAACACAACAAGAACTGTTGAATTTATTTTCAGTTTTATTAGGTTCTTGTAGCTATCTTCAATCATCCGTTCTTGATCAAGAGCAACTGTTCTCGCATAAGAACAGTTTGGTACATGAAAAATACAAGATAAAACTCAAGCATTAGATTTTGATTCTCATCGTTCCATTATTGCTGCCAATCAAGGACACCTACCCGGAAACCCAACCGCGACGCGGTGCGGTGCAGTGCCAAGTTCCTCCGGTTTCAGCATCCGAAATGAGGTGGGTATGGTCATCCAGGACGTCGATTATCGTGCAATCGGATTTCCAATCATCGATCTTCAAAATCAACAACTACTTACCTGATGGAAGTGCTGACCGGAGGAATTAGGCACTGCACCGCATCAAGGCCGGTTATCGAAAAAGGTCTGCCTGGTTGGTAACGGTACCGGTCTGATAATTAAATTCATCAGACGAGAGTCACAAAATCCACCGCGGTGTGATAATTTATTGTTTGTTTACTATTTGGCGTACATGATTTATGACGTTCTCGGCGGAGTTTGCATAAACCTACATCAAGAACGTTATAAACCTGAGTAGTCTTGAGTACCCTTGCATAAGGTGAAATAAATTTAAGACGTTCTTGATGGAGGCCAACCAGGCTGTATTGAGAACGTTATAAATAATAGTATTCTTGAGTTATGCTTTTAGCTCTGGCATGAGTTGAAAGAAATTTAAGACGATCTTATGGTGATGTTGATTAAAACCATCGATGATGGACCGACCACCGGCCTAGACTTCAATGGAAGCCATCATGAGCAATGTTCGCAAGATCAGGAATAATATTTTTCAATATTTTATTTTTAGTGCGTTATAATGGAAGCGCGTTGCGGTAGTTCGGCAGCAGCAAAGTTTCGCGCGCTGGCTTTGCTGGATTTTTACGATTTTTTTTTCTCTTCTCTCTGCGGGGCTCCAACGACGGGACGAGTGTGCGCGCGCCGTGGTTGAGTCGGTTCTGAATTTTTCGCTTCCCTTCGGCGCTAGTTTCCAAAACACTTTTAGTTGATAATAAATATTTTCTTTCATTTTTTGCATTTACACAGAGTGAAAAATGTTCGGGTTCGCCGGTCGAGAAAAAATCCGGGCGCCGACAAGTGAGTCGCGTTTAGTGTATTTCTGTGTGGAATAGACTAAAGGTTTCTGCTCCCTAGTGGAGTGGAGACGCGCGATAGAATTTTCTTTTTGGCTAGTTCTTGCGTCGAAAAGTGGTCGGTTGTTAACGGCGGTTTGTGTATATTGATCCATTGTCAAATCATATCACCAACCATAGGTGACTCCCGGACTGACAATGTACCTTACCCTACTAACAAAAAATTCCTTCCTGAGACAAACGTGGAGATGCAGCGAGTCGCGGTCTTTATAACAACGTTTGTCTTACTAACATTCCCTTCCATCCTCGATGACCGTAAGGACGTGGCCGGCGCCGTTATTGACCTTATTAAAGTTGAGAGCTCTCGACCTGTGTACATTGAGAAAGGTAAGCTAGTCCCAAGCCCTATTCATTGGTTCCTTGTGCAATTTCGATTGCTCTGGTCAATCACGGAGTAGCAACTACGAATTGTGCGGTCATCTATGCTCATGCTCATGCGTTATAATGGAAGCGCGTTGCAATTTTTGGAAGTATCTTGCAACATATATACGACGAATTTTGCTTGGCATTTGGCATCCTACACCACGGAAATATTTCCAATTTGTGTAATAAATTAATCTTGATTACAATAATGTGCCATTTTCATTGTGTTTTTAATTTCAATTTATTTCGTCAAACTTTTCTGTCGACATAAAAGCTGCAACAGCAACAACACTGACAAATTTATTATCGTTTTATCGTGCACTTGAAGAATTCTACAAGGAGAGAGCAACTCGCCTTGAGGACAACTTGGGAAGTACAACAAGTTTTAAGAGAAATTTAAAAACAACTCTCCAATAGCATCTTAGGATGGGCCTCTTTGGTCTTATGGCGGGTTTATGGTTGAGTTGATGTCGTTTTGCAGAGCAATTTGGTTTATGCATGGTTTTAAAGAACAGGTGTTGAAGAATACTTCAAATTATAAAATTAATTTTGTTACTTGGGTCCTCTATCTTCCTTCAGGTATCATCTGTGATCCATTGCTTTCTCCGGGTACGTAGCTCACCCAAATTATTCTCACCGGTGGCGATGAAAACGTTCTTAATGGCGGCGTTCCATTGATTTTCAACGCATCCACGTTCCGGAATATCCACAGCACGGTTCCCCAGCTCCTCGACGGAGGACCTTTTCATCGCAGTGTCTCCCAGTCTGCGTGTGTCGAACCAGCGCCCGATTTTCTCCTCCTGTTGGTGGATCGTATTGGGCAGGCGGATCTAGGTGGTAGGTGTTGTAATTACTTCTAAACATCTGTTTTCGTCCATGATTTTTCATAGCTCTGCGCGGTCACTACTGTCGTATGCCGCCTTGAAGTCGATGAATAAGTGATGCGTTGGGACCTGGTATTCACGGCATTTCTGGAGGATTTGCCGTACGGTGAAGAACTGATCCGTTGTCGACCGGCCGTCGATGAAGCCGGCCTGATAACTTCCCACGAACTCATTCGTTTTAGATGACAGACGACGGAGGATGATCTGGGATAGCAGTTTGTGGTCAGCATTCAAAATAGTGATCGCCCTGAAGTTCTCACATTCCAAATGGTCGCCTTTCTTGTGAATGGGGCTGATAACCCCTTCCTTCCACTCCTCCGGTAGCTGTTCGGTTTCCCAGATCCTGACTATCAGCCGATGCAGACAGGTGGCCAACTTTTCTGGGCCCATCTTGATGAGTTCAGCTGCGATACCATCCTTACCAGCTGCTTTGTTGGTTTTGAGCTGGTGAAGGGCATCCTTAACTTCCCTCAGCGTGGGAGTTGGTTCATTTCCGTCCTCCGCTGCACTGGCGTCGTCGTTTCCTCTGCTGCCGTGGGCTTCCGTGCCTACGTTCACCACGCCCTTCAGGTGCTGATCGAAGTGCTGCTTCCACCTTTCGATCACCTCACGTCCGTCCATCAAGAGGCCTCCGTCTTTATCCCTGCATATTTCGGCTCGCGGCACGAAGCCGTTGCGGGATGCGTTGAGCTTCTTCCGTGTCTCTTGGGAACGGCACAGCAGTTCCATCTCTGCGCATTCCGCTTCTTCCAGGTGGCGCTTTTTTTTCCGGAAGAGGCGGGTCTGCTGCTTCCGCTTCTGTTTGTAACGTTTCACGTTCTGTCGGGTCCCATGATGCAGCATTACTGCCCTCGCTGCGTCCTTCTCCTCCAAACCGTTCTGCTCATTCTCTCATTCTCCAAACTCTTCGTCGAACCATTCGTTCCGTTGAATCCGTTCCACGTACCCGATGGCGCTCTCAGCTGCGTCGTTGATGGTTGCTTTCACTGTACTTCAGCAGTCCTCTAGAGGGGCCTCATCGATCTCGCCCTCGTCTGGCAACGCTGCCTCGAGATTCTGCGTGTATGCTGAGGCGACATCCGGTTGTTTCAGCCGCTCTAGGTTGTACCGTGGCGGCCGCCGGTACCGTACATTGTAGATGACGGAGAGTTTTGGGCGCAGTTTGACCATCACCAGGTAGTGGTCGGCCAACATAGAGGCACCACGATAGGTCCTAACGTTGATAATGTCGGAGAAGTGTCGCCTGTCAATCAGAACGTGGTCGATTTGAGATTCTGTCTGCTGTGATGATCTCCAGGTGTAA
The DNA here is from genome assembly GCF_035046485.1 of Aedes albopictus. NCBI lineage: Eukaryota > Metazoa > Arthropoda > Insecta > Diptera > Culicidae > Aedes > Aedes albopictus. The sequence continues at coordinate 238,429,456 of NC_085138.1, read as the reverse complement.
CGATAAGGGAGGCTGTGTTGGAAAAAGGTGCTACGTATGGCCATATTTTTGGCGGCGGCGAAATCAATGAGTCGTAGGCCGTTTTCGTTCGTCTGCTGGTGGGCGCTGAACTTACCATTCGTCGGTCTGAATTCCTCCTCCTGGCCTACCTGAGCGTTTACATCTCCTATGATGATCTTGACGTCGTGGCTTGGGCAGCGATCGTACTCGCGTTCGAGTTGCGCGTTAAATGCGACCTCGTCATCATCAGTGCTTCCGGAGTATGGGCTGTGCACTGAAGTTGAAGAATCGGCCCTTGATGTTCAACCTTATTTGTGTTGTTTTGTACCACGTCATTTCAAAGACAATGTCCTTGGTTTCATTCGTACAGACCAAGTACCGTGATTTCGGGTGATATTGATAGAGTGAGGGCCATTTTTATTTGTCAAAAATATCGTTTTAAACTTAAAATATTGTGTGAAAAACGACAATCACTGGATCAAGGGTGATTGAATGATAAGTTTACATGTTTCACAGACAATTAGTCACATGTTTCTGTATTAAATTCAATATTTTCCGATACTGCGTGTTGGGCGCATATCAAAGACACTTTCAAACTTTTGTTACCGGATCTGTACGGCACAAGTCTTGAATATTCGAATGAATGTTTCTAGCTGCTAAGTGTACTCTTAGCCCGATTTCGTCATCAAAACCTCTTTAAATATTCAACAATAACAACTTAATTTTCGTAATTAATCACATATTCAGTAAGGAAATTGCATACTTTCAGGCGTTTTATTAGGATTTATTAAACTTTAAATTTAAATAACTAAAGATTTAGTAAACCTGTAAAAGTTTTGCAAAGCTTTTCGCATTCTGGGGTGCTTAATTCAGGTGGAAAATATTTTCAGCACTTAAAAAGGCGCTTCACTGACTGATCAATTTCACCCATATAGTATTTGTTTTGATTTTTTAGTTTAAATGATATTTATTATAATAAAACAATTTGCAGATAAAGTTTCAACCTCGTTGACTGATGGAAACCGTGGTCGTACTTGTTTTAAAGCATTGAGTTTAACTAAATCGATTATTAAAAAAAAGGCGCAAAAAACTGCGAAAAGTGATCAATTTCACCCGAAATAACGGTGCGTTGGTTGCTCCGTTGGACAAAGGTAAGTGATTCAGCCTGAGTAAGCAGCCTGAGTAGGCTAGCCGTGCTTAACAGCAGTTCCACGTACCGGGTTTCGTTGTTTCGTTCACTGAGGTCGTTATCATTGGACTGGGGATAGGGTTTGCTGAATTCCAGTTTCAATCTTTTTTACGATTAGGTCGCAGGTCCGGATAAGGAACCCCCTACCTTGCGAAGGACCCTGATTCACAGTTGAGCTTAGAGTCCTGTGGAGAAGCTAGTTTTCGGAACTTCTGGATAGCAACTCGTTTATGTGTTGTGAGTAGCTCGAAGCTGTAATTACGTGTATTTATTAGAGGTTACAGTATTTATGGAAAACTTTGGCTTACAATTTGTCTCCACTAGTGATTCAATTCACCACAGATGAACGTTTGGTTAAGCAATTATCGTAATAAATCTATAATAAATTGCGGATTAATAAACAAATTCATTTTTAATTATCTCGATAATCCTACCAAAATTATACAAGATGTAATTCACTTTTAATGCACATATGGTTTGATTCAGTTCATACCTATTGTTATCTACGTAACATCTACGTTTGTCAATCTTGCTCTGACAGTATCAGGTAGCGATCATAAACTGCGTTGATTGGATCATTTGAGATGTACATACGAGGGGTATTGTGGGTAGAATCTTTCCAGAACAAGACCTCCATTGTAAACTGGACGTTGATCAACCGCTTTCGATATTGAGAACAGACGCCCAGGTTTGCAAATCAGGAGATGTATGTCCAATTGCCCAACCTTACTTCAAGAGAAGCAAAAAAATGAGGTGAATTAACAGCTCCTGAATATTTCTTGGCATTACTTTAACCCCAAAGAATAGACGTACAGTCAAGTATAATTCATGCCCTAACCAAAATAAAATAAAATTCATCATATCGATACATCCACTAAATTTTGCACTGGTCCCTATTCTCATACCGCAATTGCAAGTTCGACTTGGCTCATATTTTACATTGCCATGTATACGCTCAAAAAACGCAGCACAAAAAGTTTATCATCATCGTAACTCATCATAGCAAGATGTCCATACAGAAGTGTTTCGCTGAATTGAAATTTTGTCTCCACAAGAGTAAGGAAGATGGTCGTGGTCGCCGAAGTTTTTTGCTTATCTTTATCTTCTGCAGCCAACGACAACTTGAAGTTGTACTGGTCGAATGCTTAAAGCTATTGCCAATAAATTTTGTTTGAATTATACAACTGACTGACGATTACTTCCAAGGACCTTTTTTTGCTTCAATTTATCTACAGTTCTTTACATCTGCGTAAGCGTTGAGACTGATTGCATTTGGTTGTGAAGAAATCGTAAAATCCCGTACATTATACGCCAAGATACTTACTTTCCCTTGTGAGGACTTTTATTTTCAACTAATTTTCACCCCGTGCAGCCAGCTCATTTCGTAGTGAATTTGCATCGGATTTAGTTACATGGCTCTCCTATGGAAGCCTCATTTTCTAGCAATAGGTACAACGTAGCTGATGTAGATTAGAAAATGAAGCCGCTCTCATTTGGTTGGCCAACAACTGCTTGTGCCCTGCAAGGCAACCCAAGCTGCGGCGAGATAGCCCTGCTCTCAAGACATGGATAAAGTTTTCACGCATAGAAATATCGCTTGTACACTAGTTTTCAAGTTTTATTTTTCTATTGCATTTTGTAAGTTTTCCTTGCACAATATAACTTCTCTGCAGTTTAATTATGTATAATACAGTGCTTTGGTTTGATATCTTTTCGTTAGTAAGGTAGCTTTCTCTCATTTTTCACAATTATCCAGAACTAATGATGTTCCATTTTAACGTGCCTATTAAATAATGTCATCTTTTTTGCGTGTAGCTGACTGTCTAAAACACCATTTTGCTTCATGCTCGTACGGAACCCCAAAAATAACACAACTTCCAGCCTTCGTTGATTATTTCAAGATTTCCGTCTCTTTGGACCTATCAGTCGTATTCAGCATTCTTCCCATGCCATTCTGGTATGAACCGCAACTCATAAACTAAATCAATACATCATATTGCTACATATAAACTAAGCAACATCACAAATCAACAGTTTTTATTTCTGTTTCTAATGCTACAGTGCCTAACGTATCGCGGAGTAACAACCTCCGCAATTGAAGAACCAATCTTTAAAGAGAAGAGCTAACATTTACGTTTATATCTGTAATTTACAAGACTTCCTCTCTGGTTTCATCGTTCAACGCTTAACAAGTACTAAGCGATGTCGAAAGAGTTTTCGGGTAATTTTGATTCGATTCGATTGTGTGAGAATCTGTTTAAAATACATCATCGGTGGGATTGGAGGGTGGCTGCTTAAAGGATTGCAATTTGTTTGGAATGGTAATGGATAGTCTTAGAACAGGTCGTTGCTATCACCAGCACTGGACGGGGAGCTGAGCAACTCATTCGTTGTTACCAGTCCGTCTCTGTTGCTGTCCACGAAACGTTGCAGGATTGTCCTCGCCAGGGCAGGATTTGAAGACATTTCGCTGACGAACCAGTCCAAGGGGAAGCTGAAAAACGGATAAACGAAGCATGAGTAAAAGCTAAGAAAAAGAACAACATATTTTTAGTTATAAACATTTTATCCCGGAGTTTTGGCAGTAAAAGAGAATTGCTGTGTCAGAAATTTTGTCCGAAATTGCGATTTTTTTTACAGCTTAAAATTTTGAATTTCTGCCTGTCCTTATAATTGTGTGTGTCCCATGTAAAAATATGGAAGATTGATTGGTGGACCTGCTCGCTTCTGTGCTTATAATAAGCTCGACCGTGAACTCATCCTCCCTAACAGCCTTCCCAGCCAACACGAAATCGTATATGATGCAGAATAGGATGCTTAGGTGGTGGCCATATGCTTACGCATATCGCCTCCACTTTAGCATCCTGTAAAACAGCATATGCGATCGTGTGTTGGCTGGGTTGATGTTTTACAGTTTGTTTGCGACTTTCTTAACCTCAACCAGTATTGGTGGTTTCACTGCTTAACCGTCATCGACCCTTCTACTGTGTACATTCTAGTGTTAGCATTCAACACGCTTTCGGAGTGCTTATTCCACCAGACTGGCACCATTTTGTCCGCCACATGGCAGGCACTGGCGCAGTCTCATGACACGCACCATTGACAGTTGCATGAACCTTCGCATACCGTTCTGATCCATGCTTCGTGCTGTCGTTTTTTTTTTGCGGTAGACTCTTTTTTCTTCTGCATTTTCCACTCTGTCTGTACAGCCTATTTCCACTCATCTTATTGAGCGCTTTTCAACCAAGAGCGTTCGCTATTTGCCTTCATTGGTTAACACACTTCAGAACAGGGTCGTGCAATTTCGAAAGGAAAACATGACGTACGACGACTGTAGTAAATCGTTTCCCATGCGAACGGACTGCTGTGATGCTTCATCTCTCACCCAGCAACACACTCGTTCGTTGCTGCTACAGAAACAAGTGTGTATGAAACATGGGATGATACACTTGGATTTTCTCTTCATTTATGAGTCATTGAAATACATCAACATGCTAAAAACACTATTTAAACCACATTTTTAAATAGTGGTGCGCGCCAATAGAATGATAATTATGTTTTATGAAAGAGGATAACAAATTCGACCACTTAAATCCAATTAACCGGCGCCCGTAACCATTGAGAGACTAGCGCGCACCAGTGGGACACTAATGCTCTGACGGGTGAAGCACAAGCAATGCGACCGGGTGGGAGACTACCGAGTGCTACGATGAGTGGAAAAGTTTTTTTTAACGACCGAGTCATTAGAAAAATGCATGAAACACTTGAAGTGGCTCATTCAAATGTTGCATGAAAGTGTATCATTGAAACGAAATTGTACGCCCTTGCTTCAGAAGCAAGTGGGAGCATTAGCAATCAAATTTATTACTGAGAGTGTGAAACGATGATTCAGCAGCGTGGTGGTTCTTTGAATCTTTCTCTTCGCCGACGTGTAAGGCAGTGAAAAACGTATGCATTAAAATAAAAAGACTTTTTTCGAAGTGAGCTATAAAAATGTATAAGCAAAACATAAAACATTTGATTGTTATTTTTATTACAAACAGCATCTATTGCTTACGGTAGAAAAAATAGTACAGGTCACTGAAGGCAGTTTTATTGAAGTGAGTAAGGATTCTAGCCACAGTAGTCAAAAACATTTTTTTCACATAGTATTCGGTATTTTTACCGTTTTAAAGATTTTTTCTATGAAAACTATTACATATTTAGTTGCATATAATATTGTTTTCACTATTTCTTGCTAATGCATACTTTGAAATCATTGACAAACTTGTGAGAAAAAAGGATTCATGTTACCCGATTTCCGGAAAACAGTAACTTTCGACTTATAATTATATCATGCTAATCGTCTTCGTAGATTCATATTAAAACGAGATATCATTATCCCTATTATATATGCAAATGAACTAGGGTAATTCGCTAATTGTTGAACACTACCCAAATTTCGAACAGTTTTTGAATATTTTATTATAAATCTTTCTTAAGTAATTTTTGCTCAACGTAAACGTATGATGTAGATGCATATACATGTGTGTCACGATATTGCTCCAATTAAGTCACAAAGTTATACATATTTTACGTTAAAAATATGTATTGATTGATAATTTTGTACCGCTGATGACACGAAAACTGCACAATTCTTTAGATCAATTTTAAGAAATCACTGTTACGTAATAAGCTTTGCGGGCAAATCGACCATAAATATCAAAGGCATACCATAGTTACAAGAGTTGGAAGGATGTCCTTAACAGTTTAACATTGTTTAAAATCACATTTTCATTGTAAATTAATTTCAAAAAAAAAAAATATTTATCTTATCACACTATCATTATGCATCTATGATCCAATTGTTGAACACTGGCATAACCTAGGAAGTTAGCATCACTGCCAGATTTTTTTTTCACTTTACCTAACCGTGAAGTTCATGGGGTTTCAAGGGCATTCCAGGGATGATCCAGGGGTGTTCCATCGGGCTTCATGAAGGTTCCAGTGGTTTTCAATGGGTTTCAATGGCGTTCCAGAGGTGTTCAAGAGGGATTCAGAGTGTTAAGGGGTCCCAGGAGTATTTCAAGGCGTTCCAGGAGGTTCAGGAGCAACCCACGGATTTTCAAGGGATTTCAGCGTCGTTCCATGAGTATTCTTGGGGATTGAGTGGGTCCCATGGGTTTCCAGGAGTGTTTCAGGGGCTTTTCAAGGCGTACTTTTCTTCTATCGTTTCGCTTCTAACCATATCTTTTCAGCCATTTTTGTATCTAGTCATGTTTAAAACGATTTCAGTCCACTAGAGCTCTCTTCAAATGAACGATCCCTTGTTTGTTAAATGAATTGTCACTAGCTGGGACTAGCTGGGCACAAAACACGATAAACCCTGAAAAAATTCCGCCACAGTGAAAAAATATCGGATGTCAGGTCAAAGTCGGGCCAAATTTTATCAAATGTTGGACCACTACTGCTGGACCCACATCGGATAACTGTTGGGTCTATGTTGGGTTTGGTGCCCAAAATAAAAAGAGGTGAATGATAGGTTTATGTCGGGTTATACGTCATCAATTACGAGCAAATCTTGAACCGTTCAACAATTAGCGAGAATCGTCCAACATTAGCATGAACTAGCTTGAGGAAGCGTCCAACATTTGGGTTACAGACTTTCCATACAAATGTACTGTTTTCTCTTAGAAAATGGAATTTAAGGGAATACAAATTCAATGGGCAGTATAAGGAATAAGTAGATCTAGACATTCACTGGATATTTTTCAAATTTAGTGGAATCTTGCACGAAAAAAAAACGAAAACCAAAATGCCAGTACTAATCGTTCAACAATTGGCAAATTACGCTAGGATATCTTTTACGAACATTTGGTGCCACTGATGTAAATTTTGACTACCGTTTTGAAGAAACCTTTGGTTGCCCAAAGAGAACTATGATTTTACAGATTTTTCTACGAAGTGCCACCTAATTTCAAAGTGCCATTATTATGTGAGAAGATCACAATCCCTCAAGTTTTTCGTACATTTTCATCAACTATGCAAAGCTATACTTGTGTGAATTTTTGAAAATTTTTATCTCAACGGAGCAACTAGGTACATCACAATGTACCTAATCCAGTATCGCAAGATCAGCTACCCGAGCAGGAACGAATAACTGGCACATATCTGCAGCATACCAAAGTTAGGTATCATAACAAGACAATTTATTGATCGGTTACCCAGGTATTGAAAATAACTTATTTTGGTGTTTTGCAGGTATTGGAAAAATACCTCAACGAGTTATTGGTTTGGTGTTGAGGACTGCTTGAGGTATTATTCAATTATGGAAACATCCAAGATCGGCCCGTTTTCCACGAAGTTATAAAGATTCTTGAAAAAGGTAAAATTATCCGATGGCCAACTTTGAGCTGCTACATCTCCGGATTCAATGAACCGATTGCAATAAAAGTTTCACCATTCATGACTTATATAATGAGCTCTGAAAAACATGTAACTAAACATGAAATTTTTAACAAGTGAAAAAGTTATAGCGATTTTATTTTTTTCACGATTTTTTAGCAAATTGGTCTATTCTTAAGATGTATTCCATTACTTTTTCAATTTATTGGCGGTTATGTTGTTACTTTCCTTCAAAACACATTTATATATAAGTCAATTAGAGGGAAATTAAATGAACTATAATTTGCATCTTGAATTTTGAAACGATGTTGAAGTTTTGGAAATTTGGTGTTTTGTTAGAAAAATAGTCTTATCGTTATAATTTTCTTCCGTGTTGAGAATTTTAAGTTGCGTCAACGGTTTTTCATAGATCATTATACAAGTCATAAATGGTCAAAATTTCATTGCATTCGGTTCATTGAATCCGGAGATATGACAGCTCAAAGTTGACTATCGGATAATTTTACCTTTTCCTAGAATCTTTATAACTTCGTGGAAAATGGGCCGATCTCTCCCAAATTTGGACTACTGATACACAACTAGTTGGTGAACTTACAGTAAAAATTTGAGAATATTTGATGCACTTTTCGGACAGCTACAGCTAGTTGAACATTTTTTGAAACGTGAAAATTTTGCCTGTCCCGATCATTTTGTCTATCCCTTGTACCTTAACATTACACCTGTTCTCGTGTTTCATTTGACGATGATTATAATTGCGGAAATCAGCCCTTGCAATACCAGAACTGTTGGAATCCGCGCCAACAGTAACAGTTTTGCATATTTGTCCATCTGTTTAGACTTTGTTTTATGTTATGTAAACTGTTTCAATAGTTCAGCCATTACTTATACATAAATGTGTGCAAATGAACTTTCGTTTACGTTGCCTGTGGGGTTTACCACAACAAGGTACATAAAAAGTGGACAAAAGCCATAAAACATGAAGAAGTTTTATCTGTCGCATATTTTTCATTTCCAATTTAAAAATAAATTGTTGTTTTGTTGAGCAATCTAAGATTTCTGGAGAGCCAACCCGAGCAGAGGTGAATATCAAATTAATAACTACGAAATAACAAAGCCTGTTTTTATATCTTGGTTTGTTATCATTATCTTATTAATGCATTACTTTTTCATAATATCTTTTGTTGGGCAATTTTATTTTGTTATGAGCACACTATTGGTATACATTCATAACATAACATTTAAATAACATGTTTTGTTGTAAAACAAATTTAGTTATTATTGAACTATAGAGTGTGCATAAATATATAATCATCAATACCACAACGATAACAAGTTTTGAAATTGAAACTACATCATTAGATTTACGTTGTTTTCAGCATTCCGTGATGGGGAGCTTATGCATAATCTCTCATATGTTCACCTACCTCTCTCTCTCCTCTTCTTTCTCTCTCTGGACTTACATTCCAACTGATAGAATACCAGCTTCTCAGCCTCATTTTTAGTGTTATAGATATTAGAGTCAACATTGATCAGCGGAGTTGAGCGACCTGTATCCAAAAGAACATGATTTCACGATTCCAACAACGCCAACGAGCCATTTTACAAGATGTTTTCGAGCAGTTGGTAAAATTCCAGGAGGAACTTATTGAAAGGTTTATTAGAAAAATACTACAGTCGGGACCCGCTGGTTGGGGGTTTAATAGTTGGGTGGATTTTTAGTTGGGCCCCCGTTAGTTGAGCTGTCAGCCAACTAAAAAGCACCTGGATGTTATAATTCAATGTCAAACTGAAAATGACAACCAATGTATAGTTACGAGGGGCTAGCAAATGAGTTTTTGATTTCTTAAACTTTACCGATATTCGAAAAGAATTTCTATTTCATATTTCTTTATCAAAAATAACAATACAATAACATTGAAACAAATGCAAAACATCTAAAATTTGAAAATAGGCTTCTTTTTTTAGGTGACTACCTCGCGCGTTTTGCCTGCGGGTAAAAGTAGTTGTCAAATTAGATTTTATTTTGATTGGCATAATATACATATATGCTGTAGCCGTATAGCAGCATGTATCCGGGACGTTATTTCCCTTTCCGCTTAACCGGCAATCTTTATTTTGTCGATCATTGAAAGCGTTGTGTACTTGCACTTCAGTCCGGGTGCTTTCATAATCATAAACATTCACTTCACCGACTAAAAACGAGTGAAGATAATTAATTCTCGCATTGGCCATTTATGTATCTTGCAAAACGTATCAGTTTTGCTCTGAATGTAAAACAAATTGAAAAATTTACAAAATTTTACTTTTTACTTCCAACCTAAACATGGTTAAAAAAAACAATGCGCACGCCCCTCAAGAAATTTGGTGCTGCTGTCACTTCACCCAACTAACGAATCGAATTCGTTGGTTGGGTGGAGGTTGTGGCTCAACGAGCGGGTCCCGACTGTATAGACTTTAGACTAATGTTCTGGGGAAATTAAATAAATTGGGTCGATTATGGTGGAGAGAGGGGGTACTCTATCTCTCTCGTGGCATTTACCATGCCTTATTTTAAGCATAAAGTAACTTATTATATTTCAGGTATATTATAATCATACCCAATTTTGTTTTTAAATTATTATCAATAACATAGAAAGTTCAAAATTTGTTATTGAAATATTTTTATATTCATTATTATTAAGTTGTTATTGGAACCAACAAAACATGTTTTCAAATTGGTCTTCCACGAACATTTTTTTGTTATGATTTTTGTTATTTTGCCGCTTATGACAGACAAGTTTATAACATAATATATTATGTTAATAACATGAAAATAACTGATTTCATTGCTCAGTTATTTTGCCAAAATAACGCATTTTATTATGGAGTTGTTATTTCCTTCTGCTCGGAAAAGCTGAACCATTTGTATGGAAATTTCACTTATTCACGCTTCGTCCCGAAAGTGATATTTTATACAAACTTTATATGCTACACTTCTAAAACTTTTGATATATAATTTAGAATGTACTAGAATAATTATTTGTATAAAATGTATCAAAACAAGCGGTCTTTCGAATAAAAATCTTATTTTATAAGCGTAAAATATATTTTCTTTACTTTTTTCTCTAGTTGTGTCAAAATGTCCTAAGAAACAGAACTAGCTTAATAACAGTTTCTTAAGCTAAAGTTTGCCTAAGAATGGTTTGTTCCACTCTTATACAGCAAAAATGTTTATTATTGATTTCATGATGTTTAGTTATAGTTTCAAGATGTGGTATAGATTTCAGTATACCGAGTTTGCACAAAATTTTATAAAAAATGGATAAAGTTTGAATTAGCTGGGGGTACATAAAGCCTGTATCCGCAATAATCGGGACACAGAAATACATCTGTAAATCTATAATAGATACATTAAAATTGCTCAAAATTGGCCTAATAACATCTTAAGATGTATTCATTTCACCAACAAAATTTCATGTGAATCGGTGCAGTACTTTTTGTTGTAGCAAAGAAGGAGTAGAATGTGCGCCATTGAATTTTGTACAGCCCCTAGTTTTGCTTGTTAGCGCTGTAACTTTTGAATTTGGCAATGGAAATGACTGAAATTTTGAACACAATCCTCTCAATCTATATTCGTTGCATAGGCAAAATTTCAAAAAAATCGATGCACTATAAACAATTTTATAGTCTAAACATGTATTGGGACCGAACGTAATTTTAGCCTCTCAGGCAGCAATTAGTCAGCACCCTTTATTGTTTCGATTGTACTATTGAAAGTACGATACCAATAATCATCAAATTTTGCAGATATAATAAACACATAATCAACTGACTTCTGTGAAAATTTCATGAAAATTGGCAGAGAAATTCAAATGTTATGAATAGGCAAACATCGCATATGAAAAACACGAAAAATTTTCACTAACACTCACCCCTATCAACACCAGTATCTTTCTAACCAATTAATAAAAGTTGATGAAATTTTGCAAGAAAGTGTCTCTATAAGCACAGATAACAGACGTTTATGCTTATATCGGCACCAACATTTCAAAAGGGCGTAACTGCATTTTGAAACAAACCACTTTTTCACATCTGTGGGTCATATTTTAAGTTTCCCACGAAATTCACAAACATCACTAGACAGAGAAATTGCTCTTCTTTCCTATACTGGCGGTGATTTGCATGGCGGCATTGAAATACGATCCACAGATGTGAAAGAGGGATTTCTTTCAAAATGCAGTTACGCCCTTTTGAAATGTTGGTGCCGATATTGGTAATGTGTGTAAAAATGCTCAACAGCCATTTTGTATGTAACGAGCAACTGAAACTCATGTGGCAATCATTTTGAGATGGCGCAGTCATCGATAGTCAGTGATCGCTTTCAAGATTGCATGCACTACGCAATTTTACATTCACGATTGTATTCGATCTTGAATGAAAGTGGAACTTTGAACTATTTCTGCATTCAAGTTAGATGTAATGTCGCAATCAGTTGAGTAGATGGCGGTAGTGAGCCAACGTATATCGTTTTGAACATTTACACAGGATTCTGCGAAAAATTTGTACTAGCATAAACATCTGTTATCTGTGCTATAAGTATCATAACTGCTAACGAAATTTCATAATTATCATCACAGAACTTTGAATTGTAGCGTAAAAGAACCATCTTCTATGCGAATGAAAATTGGTCATGATTGTACAAAATGCTTAAAACCACATGTATTTGTTTTTCATCCACAGTTAAAAGTAATACATCGATTTTTATGAAATTTTGCACAAATAATCAACATACACCAAAGAGTTTTTAGTCAATTATTTGGCCAAATTTACCGATTCATTACAGAGCTATAGCCGTACTTCTGTGTCCCGATTATTACGGATACAGGCTTTAATTAGGATATTGGATCACACATGTCATATGTTGCGAAAAGTATACGTTATGACCTTAACGCAGTTTAAATTTGCTCACAATAACATGTGTTGATTGGAGTAAAATAGATGTTTTTCGTCTTTATCTTGCTTGTGTATGATCTTTCAAATGATAGACAAATGAATCTGGTATTTTTTTTTACAAAATTGCTGTAAAAATCCATTTTTGAATGAATGTAATCAGTTTTGTACTTTTTAATTCCGCGCTAATTAAAGCGTGTGGGGAACATTCTGTCTTGGTGGATTATTGTTGACAGCATTTCCGTCAACTCGAATTCCGTCAACAGTCGAGAACTCATCAAGCTTCTGAAAGAGTATTGCTTGGATTCATAAAACAAAATATTCAGCTAATGGAATGGTCAAAATGTTCTTCTGATCAGAACCTAATCGAGTTGATTATATTGAATGATAGAACATTTATCGTTATTTGATGAATAAAATAGATTAATTTCTCATTTGAATTTATTGTTGTGAAACAGAGGAGTTTATGTTAGATGATATTTCAGATAAAGAGAACACATGTAATATCGGAATATTTGGTTTTCTGATGTCTACTCTAAGCATCGAACAAAACATGGAAACAACATCGATTGGATTCCTTCTACATACCCGAATATCGAAAAATATTATTTGGATCTATAGTTATGAAACAGAGTGTATATAATATTATACTTACACCACTTTGCCACCAAACAAATCTCATCAATGGTTAAGCGTCATATTTTCATTCAATGTGAAAACATGTTAAAACATTTTTTTTTAATTATGGGTTTTTGGCAGCAAACAAAGTTGATCTCGTAGAGTCACGTAGAATATGTATCTCAACTTTGAATGTTTGATCACTGCCCCCCTACCCACCCTCTGCCTCTAACCCCCTCAAATATGAAAGCCAAACTTGACGTATTCCTATGATTGCTGGTGGATCAATCGGTGTTCCCGAAATAGATACATAATGTTAATTCCACCCGCGTGTTAGTTACGCTCTTAACTGCTTTGAATTATATCAGCCTTAATTAAAGGAGCATTGACTGAACCATCAACCATCCCAGAGAGTTGTTGAATAAATTATCACCTCACCTTTCCTGTTCACCAATTATCTGCTGCACCGGATCTGCATTGTCGGCGGCGAGCTCTTCGATAAGTTTTCCCGCCTCACGTTTATCGTAGCCCCAAGGTGCCGCTTCTTCAATCATGTGTTTGACGCCGGCGCTGCCACTGCTGCCGCCGCTGCTCCCGCCGACGTTGATTCCGATCGGGGCGCGACGTTTCCCAAACCCTCTGGCCGTCATCATTTCCGAGTTCCTAAACGGCGCCCGTATCGAACGGGGAATCTTCGAGGCCCGCGCCGCCAAACTGGCCAACTGGTGAGCCGGACCAGCGTTGGATGTGTGACAGCATAGCAGGACCGAGCACAGCACCACCAAGAACAACCATCTGCAGGCGGACATTTTTGTGATCTGAAGAAGAGGAATGAGAGAAGACAAAAAGCATTAAATTTTATCGTAAATTAAGTGGAATGAAAGCAGGAACAATCAGGTGAAGTGTCGGTCTGTATAATTTGTAATGGTCTCCGGACGAAAATTACGGAAAACGATATAATGCTCCCCCGAATAATCACATCGGGGATCCGTTTGCGCTATTCGATCCCTGTTAAATCTGGGAAAATTTCGTCCACCCCAGCAACGCGAGCTTCATAACTTTGAAGGAAGCGCAAAACGGTGACGATAGAACAGTGTCATGCTTTTTGGATTCAATTTACACACTATTGAAATTATATTGCCAATTTTGGCGACAAATTCCCCCCTCGTCTGGACCGGTTTGCATTGAAGCTATCGTACGGAGAAGTGGATCAACGTGATGCACATGGCTGGAGCGCTGTCGCAAGTCGAGCGTCGGCTAAACAGAGTTCTGATGGTGGTATACATACGGCGATGTACAGCACATGCAGAACGAAATACACGAAGACTCTCTAATGCTAGATACAAGGTTCATTCCCGTTAATTCCTTGCTCCCAATCTGTATCACGTTGTAGTAACGTTTTTGCAAAAGTGAAAGTGGTGAAATGACATTTAAAGTGATACGAGCTTATACATGTGATGGAGCCTGTCTCGTGCATTCAACATAACATTTAAAAGAAATTCAAGTGTAATGTGGATGTGAAAGTCTCTATTGGTGTATAAGAAATCGTAATCAGAAGCGTTATAATTCTGTTATGTTTACAAAACTGTAAGCTCGTACTGCCACATTTGAGTTACAGCGGTCATAGCCAGTGGCACCCAGACCCAATTCCGATTCATTAGGTACCACAATATTTCAGAGTCAAGGTTCCACAAAAAATCAAACACATAAAGTTTACGAATACTCCAAATGGCCGATTGGTACTAAACTAACGCAACGGTTTCAGTAATGTAAGAATCACATTAAAAACACGAATAAATGCATTACTCACTTATTCTCAAGACTGAAAAGCCTGTAACCTTTGTCAAGTGTCAGCCACGCCACTAACACCTCAGCATGATCCACCAAGGGTTCGATGCATTACCCGTGTCAACACCGAAGCTCCACCATTGCTGGAGATAGAACCAGCAATCCGTAGCATGAAGTCGAACAAGGTCCCAGGGGTCTAAGCTGAACCCGTAGTATCCGCACAACTGCTGCATCAATTATTCTGCAACATATGAGAAGCCGCGACATTTCCGGCCGAGTGGATGCAAGGCGTCTTAGTAAAGGTGCCCAAAAATGTGACCTGACTGTTCACTGTATGCGATATTTGGCGGGGTATCATGTTGCTGTGCATCGTTCTCAAAGTCCCCTGCAAAGTGATCCTTTACTAAATACAGGAGAAGATTGACGCAACTCTCCGGCGGCAGCAAGCAGAATTCCGTGCTGGACGATCCTGTGTGAACCATATTGTCACGCACTGTATCATCTTGGAGCAAATCAAAGAATTCCAAAAATCTCTCTGGTGTTTATTATTTATGGAAAAGCATTCGACCGTGTCAATCACGAGAATATGTGGGGAGCCCTTAGGTGCAAGGGTGTCCCTGAGAAAATCATCGGCCTCATTGAAGCGCAGTACAGGGCATTGTCGTGTAGAATACTGCTCAACGGTGTCTTGTCCGGTCCCAACCGGGTCATTGCTGGAGTGATGCAAGGATGTATACTATCATCGCTACTGTTCCTCATAGTAATCGATGAGATCCTGGTAGATGCGATAGCGGCATCAAGATCGACAAAGGTGCACGGATCAAGAAGGCGAGTGCTGCTTTTGTGAGTTCAGGAAAGGCATGGAAAAAACAACCAGATTAGTCGACGCACCCAAATCCGAATTTTCAACTCGACCGTGAAATCTGTGCTGCTGTACGCCATTGAAACTTGGTGTGTATCAGCGGAGAACACTCAACGGCCGCAGGTCTTCATCAATAGATGCCTGCGGTACATAATTCGTGCATGGTGGTCTCACCATTGGATCTGCAACGTGGAGCTCCACGTCGATGTAATCAAAAGCCGATAGTGACAAAAATTCGGGAGCGAAAATGAAGGTAGGTCGGCCACACTCTACGCACGGGCGGGAACGAAATCTGCAAGCAAGCGTTATAGATTGAAACCCAGCAGGACGTCACAGCAGAGGCAGACCCAGAGGCTCATGGTGGCGAAGCCTCAACAACGAAATCAAGCAAGTCGACAGAAATTTGACCTGGCCCGGGTCAAGACGATGGCGGGTAGTCGCTCAGGATGGAGATCTTTCAATTCGGTCCCCTGCACCACCGTGGGTCACGAGTTCAAGAAACAACAAAATTATAGTCCTGTTCAATGAAGTAGATTGAACATGGTCGAAATTGCTGCATCCTGCTTTTGCTCATTTATTGACGAATAGGTGAAAGCAGGATGCAGGACAGGACTTATGCGTTACTACAGTATCCAACGCTTGTCAGCCTTGTGAGAGGTTAGCAGAGACCAACGGATCTGCCGATGCCAACACTTTATGGGAGTTTACTTGGGAGTTTATAAAGAGATATATCCACGAAAGAGTTAGGTACAACAGCACACTTAAATTATATCTCCAACCTCGGCAAACGGAGCAAGCTCCGAAAGTGAATGTTAGCAGTAAGCGATGACAAGCTAGCCGGGACAAACGCCCATAATGCAGCCGACGCGGATGCGAAAGGCAGAAGAAGAAAGAGTAACAGGAATTCAGAGACGCTGATCCCTCGACATCACGAGTCAGTGTACTCAGAGGTTTTGAATGCGATAAAGAGCGATGTCAATCTCACGGAACCGACATACGCGGTATGGATTACTGCACGAATTTATACTGGCCTGCTTACTCTCATACGAAATTTGACGTTTAAGCGGCGTCGGCACCGCTCAAACGTCAAAATACTCTGCGAGAGTAAGCAGGCCAGCATAAATTCGTGCAGTGGACCATTCGACGTACTCGTACGTAAGGGCGCCGCCTACTTGTGTCTGGTGGAAGAGACATCAAACGTAAATTTAGTTAATTATCTTTGAAATGAGCCAAAAATAATTAAAATTGAACTATAGATGACAAAGATATCAACAAATCACTTTTCCATGTTTTACGATAGTGACCCCAAACTTTTGGCAGAAACAGCATTTTGAGGGGTGACCCCAAACTTTTGGTCGATGACATCAAGGATTAATTTACTTAATAACTATTTTTCTAGATTTTTTAGCTAAGTTCTGTAAAAAGCAGTTGAAAGCTAATAGAAGATGGGTCATATTACCGCTCTCATCTTAAAATTTTGTCGACCCAACTTCCAGCGACACTGCCGTAAGTTTATATTCATTTTTTAGAAAATTTGGCAACTTTGGGTTAAGTTTACATACAAAATTTGTTGAAAAAGTTTCTTTTAAATCATGTTCAAAGTTTCTTTGACTTATTATCTTTTGAATGAAACCTAGGGTTTTGAAATCGGACGCAAATTGGCGGAGATATGGCCCTAAAAAAATGACATGTTTTTGAGGGGGTGACCCCAAACTTTTGAACGGGAGTGTATATCCACGAAAGAGTTACAACAGCACACTCAAATTATGATTGTGCGATATTTGCCAGAAAACCGTTCGCCAGAATGACAAACGCCAGAAAACCATTTGCCCGAAAGTACCATTTGCCAGAATGTACCAACCCCCAGAGTTTATTATTAAATATTAAATTCTGGGGATTGGTACATTGACTGCAAATATAAATTTTCTCCATTTTCTAAGAATTAATTGAAACTAAAGATGTTATTGTTAGATTAACCGTTATGTGTCCAACAAACTTTTTGCTTTTTTCTACACCGTGCTTTTTAAATGGGCGCTGGGTACCCGGGTACCCTGTTAGCCACATAAGGGTTAACATAAAAAAACATAAAAAAAAATGTCGTCAGCTTCAATCTTTTACAATAATGCAATATGTTCACTGCTAGGATGATCTCTTGGTTTGTTTCGATAAAAGGCGATTAGGGCTAAAACAACGAAAACCACTGGAAATGATTCACCGGTAGTTATTGAGCAAAGAGAAAATCGATGAAGAGAAATCGATCATTGCAGATACGCCTATATGATACTAAGCGCGAGACTTCGATGTAACTAGGCTATAAGTGCATAGGTCCACAAACATCTGGTATGGTGAAAATACTGCTGACCGAAGTCCATTGGGTTGTCCAAAAAAAGTCTCACGAAACCTACTGCAAACCTATCCACATACGTGAGAACAAAAGATGTTTACAAAGTTCTTACAGATAGATTAACACGGGAAATCTGAACACAAACCACTACCACACAGAAAGATTCATGGATTAAATATAGTAGCTCCAACTTCAACAATTATTTTAACAGCAAAAAAGAAAAAATGAAAAAAATATGGCCATTCGGCAAAATAACTTTTTGACCTAATGAACTTCGACCAAATGACATTCGACCCAACGGCCTTCAGCCGAATGCACTAACATCATTGATATTAAGATTCTATTACAGTAGCCGCTCCGGCCATTAGCCGTAATACCATAAGCCCACATAAGCTCACATGTTACAACCACCGTGATAATTATTATTATTATCTTTATTTGCGAGGTTTTCAGCCCTGGGCTAGTTCATCTGGATGAATACACCACCGTGATAAGGGAATATATTGGTTAGAAATGTCGCAAATAAACTAAGTTCATCTAGAAAAAATAGCAGATGATTAAAAGAATGAAAAAACTGCTGGAATTATTAGAATTTATTTCCTCAAGAACAAGCTTTTTATAGCATTTGATCAAGTGATATTCAGCCTAATGCTACATTCAAGCTTGTAATATTGGGGTCAATGGCTTTCGGGCAGTGACAGTCACGCTAATGGTATAGGTAAAACCGTCACTTAAGTTATCATTTCTGTATTTTTACTCGTTGTTCAAAAAGGTTTTTGTTTATGGTATTCGATTGATTTAAGTGTGTGATCAACAATTCCGGGCAATTTTCCTGTTGGCACAAAAGTTATGATTTAAAGTGATCATGTTATATGTAGTTATTGTCATAAATAAGCTTAAAAAATAACTTTCAATTGAAAGAAGGGAATCTTTGAAAAAATATAAGTAAAGACAAAAATTGCATATCAGTAAAAGCTGGAAAGAACATCCTATGTGTTGAAGAAAGGAAAATTTTTGATGAGTATTGATCAAATTCCGTCAAAATAATATTATATCAATTGGATCCACATCATGATTAACTTGTCCACATGGCAAATTTGTGGAAATGTTCTAATTGAAATTGCGCACATCAATAAAATAATTAAAGTACAAAAAAGATTTAATGTATTGTGAAGTTTGAAAGGTTTGAGTTCACATCAATTTTTTGTTTCAGAGTGATTTGTTCTTCTATAGTTTTAGGCTTTTCTTTCAAAGTTACTCTAAAACCATTTCTTGTTTGCTCTTACATCAGTTCAAATAATTTACTTAACTTTCGCATATAAATCTGAAAAAAAATTTTTAGATTTTTACTACAGTTATCAATAAAAAACACGATTTATTTTTCATTAAGAATGTTTTAAATTATCATTAGATTGGGAACATTTCTGGATTGAGAACTTTGGAAAATTTATGGGAAATGGTACTTTCCGGGGAATGGAACATTCTGGCAAATGGTTTCTGGGAAATGGTTTTTCCTGGCAAACGGTTTTCTGGGAAATGGTATTTTCTGGCAAATGTCTTTCTGGCCAATGGCATTCTGGCGAATGGTTTTCTGGCAAATATCGCACAATCTTAAATTATATCTCCAGCCTCGGCAAACGGAGCAAGCTCTGAAAGTGAATGTAAGCATTAAGGACAGACTTGTTAGAATCCGAAAATGGCCACCACAATAGGCGACTTTGACACCTACTCACAATTTCGAGGGCACAAATCTCTTCGTAAACAAAATTTAGAGACGCTGATCCCTCGACATCACGAGTCAGTGTATTCAGAGGTTTTGAATGCGATAAAGAGTGATGTCAATCTCACAAAACTGACGTACGCGGTATGGATTACTGCACGAATTTATACTGGCCTGCTTACTCTCACACGAAATTTGACGTTTAAGCGGTGTCGGCACCGCTCAAACGTCAAAATACTCTGGGAGTAAGCAGGCCAGCATGAATTCGTGCAGTGGACCATTCGACTTACTCGTACGTAAGGGCGCCGCCTACTTGTGTCTGGTGGAAGAGATCCTTGGTAAGGGTACCGACCGAGGTGATCGAGATCACGGACGTGGAAGACCTCGTCACGGCACTGCAGCAACAGTGCAAGGTGCAGGTGGCGACTGCAGCCATTCGGATACGCAAAGGCTTGGCAGGTAAACAGGTGGCCTTGTTTCAGCAGCTCCTTCTAATGGACGCCAATAAGTCCGTACAAGTAGGAAAACTCAAGGTGGGTTGGTCGGGTCAACATGGGCAATTTATGCAGATGTTGAGCTGTATAATGGCTGATCTGGCAGGACAAAAGTCGCTGGAAATGGGGAAGCCGTTCCACGAACCGACGATCAGATTCTGCTAGAGCCACTACTGGCCATGCTCAATGACAAACTGGCTAATGTCGCTACTAAACGTCGTTACTTTTTGCACCCCTGGCCTAACAAGTAGTTCGAGTAGATGATACCTGCATTCTTTGCGATCACCTGGCGGTTCTTTATAGCACAGACAAACAGACGAAACACTTAAAATATGCATTTAACGATCAATTCAAATTTTATTTCATTTCCGCGATCCTTCCACCAGAGGCGCTAGTATTCGATCGCTTTAAAGTTTGCCAGTGTACACGTTGCTGAATGATGCAAACAAAAATTACATGCGATTTGTGTAGTACTATGCGTGTTAGACAAACGTCAAATCAAAATCCATGGCCGACAGTCGCGCGGTTCTATCAACAGGTGGCAGTGTGCTCATAAAAAAGACACCGGGCAAAAGTTTTTGGTGAGTTTCCCTTAGGAGTTTCGTCTGTTTGTCTATGTTTATAGCACCGACTACAATAACAACTAGCATCGACCGGAGGGAGGGGCAACTAAGTCAAGGCCAAGCCTTCATAAGCGGAAGACATCATATTTCAACGACGAGGTATTTAGGGAGGCGTTTCGCCGTGAGTGAAGCTTTCTCGGACTATGCTGTGAATATTTGGTAGTGGTGCTCTTGCGTGCATGCGAGCGATGCCACTATGCCTAGGAAAGTCCAAGCCCACTATGGGCTCCAGAAGAAACCGCGGTAAATTCGCTCAAGCGTCTAGTGTACCATGTACAGGACGATAAAACGACGGGTAATTCTCAACGGGCGTGACACTTGGAACATGTCCGAGAATGATTTGCAAGCACTTGGAGTATTCAAGCGACGAGTGCCAAGGATGATCTCTGTTGACGTGCACAAAAACGGTGTGTGGTGGCGTATAATTAACCACAAGCTTGTTGTGCTCTACGGCGAACCCAGCATCCAGAAAGTTGCCAATGTTGGTTGGATACGATGGGCAGGGCATGTTGAAAGAATGCCGGATAGTAACCTTACAAAGGTTGCGTTTGCAAATAATCCGGGTGCCACAAGACAACATGAAACAAGATGGGCTAACTAGGTCAAGAGTGATTTGGCGAGTTTAGGACGTTCTCGAGATTGGAGAGAAGCAGCAACGAAAATAAATGTTCATAAATATAGAATTATGAACTCTATGTCTTATCTATGTAAAGATGTCGATCGTAATAAATTAATTGAAAGATGGTACACGTCGATTTGATCCTACAAGGCAAACACATAAAGTCCTTTTTATTTGATCTATGAAAAATATATTTATTATATGGCGACCGTGACAGCAGCTTACCCTCATCCGACATCGCAGACTCAAGATTTGACGCTTATGTAATGGCGAAATCCGGTTACTGCAGTCGCTTTCACCAATAACATTTTTTTAATGGTGGTGACGTAAGAGGAATCAATTGCAAAATATCCGTGTTGTACCTACTGGAAGTGAGATACACATGTACTTGATAACAATCTTCTCAAAAAAAAACAATGAAATCATCTTGTTTTCTTTAGCAAATTGGAAACGGTTGCTCTCTGTTTACAGTTTCGCTTCCGGGTGGCCAAAATTGGCTAATATGTATATATGCGAATCAATCGACCGAAAAAAAATACATGCCATCAAGGTGTGCTCGTTAAACAATAACGGCCACCAGCAGCGTCCAATAAAACTCGTGATTCTATAAACAGCGGGCATCGATTGTCGTACAGACAGAAGCATGTTTCCCATGCAAACATGTGGCATGATGCATCTCTCTCGTTGCGGAGAAAAGGAAAGCTTCAATTGCCGAAGCACATTGGTTCAGAAATTCTCTTGAGCTGTTATTGTAAGGGGTCAGATGCTTGCTCTTTAGTTCATTCCTTATCGATTAATATTCGACTACGTTTACTAATAGCATGAGGAAATATCTTTTTAAGCAATAAGAAGCTATTTTTGAAACAAAATATTGAAGTTCGTAGAACGTAATAGTTAAAAGCTAACTTATGAAGTGTAAGAAGTGAAGTTTTGAGTATGTAACTAGTGAAACAGCGCTTAAGTTTTAATAAAAAGTTTCAATATTATCAGTTCATAAGTATGTTTTTGTAACTATTTTTTTGTTGCTGGACCACTGTGTACAGTTTCTTCGTTCACCGTCTTCATCGTGACAAGTATTGAATTGATTGACTAATAAATATTTATCGACGTATTAAATTTATTGCATTGTTCAAAAGTATGTACACATGCTGTTGGCTATCGGAAAGACCAGTAGTGACAAAAGCATACCTCTATGGTTTCTATGAATAGCTCAGGCATTTTTGCTTATTAAATTTAGCTCCATTGCAACTGAGATGCCTCTCTCATTGATCGTGAAAATTTCAGATTGCACCCTAGAACTCTAGCCGGGTAAGTTAAATAGGAAATATAATTCCTGACATCCTTCCCAGCTTCCTTGCTCTGGTGCCCTTGCCGCACTGCAGAAATACCAAACGGAACAACTGTGAGCAACTATGGCGTGCGGTCGTTCCACCACTATTTAGTGCCAAGCAACGAGTAGGTAATTATGGTGAGCAAGGTGCACTCAGCATTGTTGTCAAAATAATTAACTCTATGCACCTCAACCCCTGAACTACTATCGCCAACGATAGCCATCTCGCTGGATCCTCCCACGGGGAAGTGGTTTTTGGTGTTGACAAATTTTAGGCGTCCACTGTGGTTTATTTAGCGTCGGAAAGTTTCGTAACAGTTTCAAACGGTTCCTGAGTAGCTGCACTATACTGTAGTATGATGTGGTCCAGGTGAAACCCATTTGCTGCCCACTCATCGGAGTTGCTTGATTTCCGCATGGAAGAAAATTTTTTCGAATTGAATTAAAATGTATGACATTACGGTTCGAATCATTAACTATGTGAAGTTTAGTTTTGAGAAACTGTGTGCAAGTGAAAAAAAAACATAAAATGTTTAATTACATAGCTATTTATAAACACCGGTGTCCATGCCCACTATCTTCGGGTGACAGACACTTGACTATTGATTTTGGAAGCTCATGTAAAACCAAAGAATAAAAATATGAAGAATGGCAACTCTGCTCTTTTTCTATGCTAACGTCATGCGACAAGACAACTACTACAATGTGATTAAACTTTCATTCGTAGATAGCGCTACTGAAGTATCCCCCGCTCACACTGTTGCGGATGGCCCAAAAACGTGATCGAAATTGTTTTGACCATGAAAACATGAATTTTGATCTTTGGTGTCTTCGGCAAAGTTTTTCTATAAAATAAGCCCTAATTTATGGAAACATCAGTTTTGTGATCAATCCCCCTAAAAGTGAGAAACGATTTCTATCTTTTTTATTTATAGACTAAAAAAATATGTTTGTTCAGAGAAGTTGTAGACAATTCTACTAGAAATAACTTTGCCGAACATACAAAATTTCTATCTTTTTATTTGTATGTACATTTGAGGCGTTTTTTATGAAGCTCCTCTAAAAATCAGTTTTTTGCTTATAACTTTTTCTATGCATTTTTCTCAATTTCCAAATGCTCTAGCAAATGTTTTGCTTTATTGAAACGCGTAACTTTCTCGAAGAAAGTATATATCTATCTCTCATATTTATCATGTTATTGAAAATTTTACTTTAAAAAAATGCTTATGTTTGACATACCCATTTGTTAACTTTCGCACGTTTACGCAGACCAGGATTTCCACATTTGAAAATATGGAACGAGTTTTATCTATTGCAAATATAGCCAGTTTTAGCTTGATTTCGCCTGTATATTAAAAATCACATACTAGAAATGACTATCATTATAAAATGTGTCATTGTAAAATGATCAACATATCAAAAAATGTACTTATTGCTTTTCTTACGTGATTTTCCCACATGAACACGCAAAAATGTTTTCACAGAATCACTTGGAACTGCATCAGATGACTTTCCCATAAAATTTAATGATGATGATTAACCTGGGCTTGTTAGGGGAATATCTGTAAATAAAAGGAAATCGGGTTAAGTACGGTTCCTTTGATAAAATTTAAGTTTTTTTTCAGATGAACAGTGGCTCTTAAAGTAGTACGACAAGTCTCGTCCACAAAATAAACGATATTGTTAAATGCTCATAATTTTTTTCGTATTCATGTGCACTTTACAAAATGTTAATTTTCAGAAGGTTCAAATAACAGCAACTGATGTTTCGATTGAAATTGATTTTTTATTTGTTTACTTAAAAATAAAACTAATATGTTAACCTTCCGTTAATCGCGCTGTTGTACTTTGTACAACACATGAGAATTATCGACTATTACTTTGAAACCATCTTTTCTATTGATGCCAACCCCAAATGTATTCTACAGGAATCTTATTTGGAATATTATAAGACCTTTTTTGAAAACAGTATAACTCCTTAAAATGCGGAAAATTGAAAATCGCAATATGAAGAACGCACTATATTTAAGATAAGATAGATAGACAGTAGAATGTGAATTAGTGTATTTCAAAATCTAAATGATCTAGAAATATGGTGTCTTCGGCAAAGTTACTTGGAATATCAAGGGCCTTCGCGAGGTGATCTGAGAAATTCAGATTTCAACCGATAGGCGGCGCTAGTGAGCATATAATTTTTATATCCCATATTACTCAGGATCCTGAGTACTTAGAAACAACTTCGGCAAAGTTGTTTGGTTGGTTAAACACTAACTGATGGAGAGCCGTTTGGTTTGAAACTCCACATCTAGGTGGCGCTAGTGGGCATTGAAATTTTATAACTCATACATCTCAGGACCCTGATTACTTAGAAAGATGGTGTCTTGTGCATAGTTGTTTAGTAGATCAAACACTAACTGATGAAGACAAGTATGATGTGGAATTCTACATACAGGTGGCGCAAGTGAGTACTCAAATATTATAACTCATATATCTCGAGATCCTGATTACTTAGAAAGATGATGTCTTCAGCAAAGTTGTTTAGCAGATCGAACACTAACTGATGGAGAGCCGTATGATTTGAAACTCCACATCTAGGTGGCGCTAGTGGGTATTCAACTCATGTGTCTCAGGACCCTGCTTACTTAGAAAGATGGTGTCTTCTGCAAAGTTGTTTAGTAGATCAAACACTAACTGATGAAGACAAATATGACGTGCAATTTCACATCCAGAAGGCACTAGTGAGCATTCCCATTTTATACCTCATATATCTCAAGATCCTGATTACTTAGAAAGATGATGTCTTCGACATTGTTGTTTGATGGATAAAGGATGGATGTACTTATCCCGTGACATTGACAACCTTAAGATAGAATATATTGAAATACGACGGTCAGATATTGAATATATTACTAAGCGCTTCAACTTCATGTAAAATTAATCAATCAAGTGCAAATTTAAACAAATTATAATCAACTAGCTGTGTAATTTTCAAATTTTGAAAACTTTCGGAAGTATAAAAATTTACAGCTCGTTGATTTTTTTCTAGATGAATAATAACACGTTCATGCTTTTGCAAATTTTCAACTAGCGTCTTCTGGTGGCAGAAGCACGAATCAAACGGTCAATCAACTGAAAGCCCTAGATCTACCAACCAACCTTGCCAAACACCCAAAAAAATATTCACCTTAGGTTTACGTGAAAGCATACATAGATTTTTTCCACAGTACTTTTCACGTGAAACGAACTGAGGAGTCCAGTAAAGCAAAGCCAGCCAGATCCTGGTTCATTATCTACAGTTGCCAGATAGTAATAATTGATTTTGTAGTTTATTACCTACAGCTGTCAGATGATTATTACGTGAAATTTTAATACATTACATTGGATTTTGTTGATAAACTTTAAATGCATTTTTGTGATCCTTAGATGATTGTTCAGTGAGTTGTAATGCTTTCTTGTGTATTATTTATTCGCTTCAAAATCGGAGTTTTCGTAATTTATTAGTTATTTTATTAAAACACTCAAACTCTTTTTCATGATTGATAACAATTTTTGATGAAACAAATACATTTGTTCGGAAGGACTGACTGACTGACTGACTGATTCCCAGGGGTGTTCATTCAAATCTTGCAGGGAAAGCGTCACCAGTTCGTGTGATCCAATATAGCACTTTAAAATAATTGAATTTGTTCTTTTGAAAGTACATTACAATTAATTTTAGACACTTAAGTTTAAAATTAACCAGCAAATCGCGAGGAATATTTAAGTCTGGGAGGAAGTTCAGCGCCATGTTGATTTTTGGTAGTTTTTTTCACACTGGAAAGTCACGTAATGACAATATGAAACAATACCTACGTGACAAATCACGTAGCATAGACATGATGGCATGTGGCTCGAAGAGGAATATCACGTAGTAATAACGAAATAATTAGTGGCTTTTATTGGAATCAGATAATTTGAAAATAAGGAAAGCAATTTTCAGTTCAAGTGAAGATTCACGTACATCCAACGGGAATATTTTTTTGCGTGAAGATATCAACTGCCCAGGTTATCAGACTCGGAGATATATAAGATATAAAATTTTCATACTCATTAGCACCACTTACTGGCGAAATATTGATTTCAACGACCCATCAACCAAATGCACTTAACCTATTTGACAACTTTGCCAAAACCACCGTAACCAGGATCCTGAGAACTATTGCATATACATTTTTTATGTTCACTATTGTCATCTAGTGGTGAAATTACGATTCAAACGGACAACTATCTGTAAGTTTTCGATCTTCTAGAAGGTCGACACGAGAGGTAACTTTTCCTCCATTTGGTCTTTGATCTACCAAACAACTTTGCCGAAGACATCAGCTTTCTGAGTACAGTGGAGCTTCGTGGCCGTTCGGTTAGCGTTACCAAGCGTGTAACCGCACCATGTTATCCACTGGTGCATGTATTGTATGTCGTGTCCATAGTCTAGTGTTAAGTTCTGTTCAGTCTGTACAGCCTCTGGCTGAAGACGGTGTCCCGTGCCTTTTTAATCGGGATCCTGAGCTACATGAGATTAAAAATTTACATGCTCACTAGCGCAACTGTCACTCATCTATAATCCCTTGATATACCAAACATCTTTGCCGAAGACACTATCTTTCTAAGTAATAAGGGTCCAGAGTTACATAATATGTAAAATTTACGTGCTCACTAGCGCCGCCAAGTGATGAAATTTCAAATTAAACTGCGAATCATCCGTAAGTACTTGTCCTACCAAACAACTTTGTCGAAAACACCATCTTTCTAAGTTATCAGGTTCCCAAGATGCATAGGATATAAAGTTTATTTGCTCACTAGCGCCGCCTAGTGGTGGAATTTCCAATTAAACGGCCAATAATCTGTAAGCCGTTGACTTACCAAACAACTTTGCCGAAGACACCATCTTTCTAAGACATCAGGATCCTGAGATATAACATGATATTGCTCACTAGCGCCGCCTAGTGGACGTATTACGAATCAACTTTGTCAGCATCAAGTAGCCCATGAAATTTACAACAACTTTGTCAAAGACAGTCCTCCTCTAAACAATCAGGATCCTTAGATATTTCAGAATGCATGGGTGTTGTACAAAGTACAACGCGCGACTGCTCGCGTTACAAAAATTGGCGCGAGTACTGAAAGGTTAATATTACACATGTCATTGATTACTGTCATCATTAAATATATTGGTTCCAGTTCTGTATATATGATTTTTTTTCTGTCCGAGGAAGCACAAGAGTCACGCAACAAAGACATCAGGAATTACAGTGAGAATCATACACGTAAGTTTTCAAGAATCCAAACAAACACAGATCTCAAACATCGACTGTTTGAAACATCTGATTTCATAATAAGGTTTATTGGACTATGTATCTCCGAAAAAAAAACTAGAACATCATAAACGTAGGATGCGAAAAACCTTTTGCTCTAATCATATGACGAGATAGTAACTGGAAGCAATGTAATTAGTGATGACGTTAATCAATGATATGCGTTAATAATATCAGATAAGCTACATTTTTCAAGTAAACAAATTGAAAACCAGTTTTAAGAGAATCATTAGATGCTGTCATATAATCATTCTGAAAATTAACATTTCTGCAAAGTGTACATAAATTTTATTAGCATTATCAAGAGCATTTAACAATTTTTTTGTGGAAGAGACTTATCGTACTATATTGAGAACCACTGTTTATGCGAAAAAAAAAACTATGGGAAAGTCATCTGATGCAGTTCCAAGTGATTCCGTAAAAACGGTTTTGCGTGTTCATGTGGGAAAATCAAGTAAGAAAAGCACTGAGTACATTTTTTGATATGTTGATCATTTTACAATGACACATTTTATAATGATAGTCATTTCTAGTGATTTTTAATATACAGGCGAAATCAAGCTAAAACTGGCTATATTTGCAATAGATAAAACTCGTTCCATATTTTCAAATGTGGAAATCCTGGTCTGCGTAAACGTGCGAAAGTTAACAAATGGACATGTCAAACATAAGCATTTTTTTAAAGTAAAATTTTCAATAACATGATAAATATGAGAGATAGATATATACTTTCTTCGAGAAAGTTACGCGTTTCAATAAAGCAAAACATTTGCTAGAGCATTTGGAAATTGAGAAAAATGCATAGAAAAAGTTATAAGCAAAAAACTGATTTTTAGAGGAGCTTCATAAAAAACGCCTCAAATGTACATACAAATAAAAAGATAGAAATTTTGTATGTTCGGCAAAGTTATTTCTAGTAGAATTGTCTACAACTTCTCTGAACAAACATATTTTTTTAGTCTATAAATAAAAAAGATAGAAATCGTTTCTCACTTTTAGGGGGATTGATCACAAAACTGATGTTTCCATAAATTAGGGCTTATTTTATAGAAAAACTTTGCCGAAGACACCAAAGATCAAAATTCATGTTTTCATGGTCAAATCAATTTCGATCACGTTTTTGGGCCATCCGCAACAGTTGGCATTCTTAAAATTATTATTCTTTGTGTAAAACACTACCCTAAAAACACCGCCCCAGGAAGACTGGGATGGAAGAACCATCCGGATATCGTGGCACTAGCCAAACCGTCAGCGGAATCGTGAAATAGGAAACAAAAACTGGCGAACGCGAAAATATGTGACGCGCAGCTCAAAACACTTCTACACGCGGAAACGGCTTCTCTCGTTTGTCGAGTGAAGATCACTGCGTCCAGATTTTAGAACTATTGTGATATACCCTTTTGCTGTGAGGTACGCAAGTTATCTCAGTAACATATTTGTCACTGAGATACCTAGGTATCGACTGAACTCAAGACCATGTATTATTGATGAATAGAGATCCTGAGTTACAGTATGTGACTCCCCCATTCTGGCGAGACTAGCTTTATGAAGCCAACCACGTCCTTGGGAGATAAGATCCATATGTCAGCAGGCCCTAAAAAGGGCTTGCTGAGAACTTTGAACCTACGTTGGGTGAGTGCACTGCAATAGCAGAGGATGTGTTCTGATGTTTCCCTCTCCTCGTCACAGAAGCGGCAATTTGAGGTTTGGATTGCTCCGTTCTTTTGTAGATGGTATCTGCAGGGGCAGTGTCCAGTTATTAGACCGGTGTAGATGTTGAGATCCCTTTTGTTGAGACCTAATAGTTGTTGGGTTTTCTTGGGGTTTATCGTTACGAGCCTTTTGGATTGGCTCGTATGGGGAAGTGCACTCCAGTTTGATGTAATTTGACTGCCCATTATATTTGTTCAGTTCCATTTTTACAGAGCAGTCTGAGATCCCGCAACGGCTTACTGTGCTTTTTCTTTTATTTTAGAAGTGTAGTCCTACGTCAAAATCAAATTTACTGAAGCAACGTTTTTGAGCCTCATCCTTGGCCTCATCTGAAAAATATGTTGATAGTATTATTATTGCAGTAAACCATTCAATGGGTAATAAGAAAGAAAAACATCTTTAAATTATGCGTAAATAGATAGTAAAGAAAAAGTTCGTTTGTTTTTCTGAAAAAAAAAAATACCAATCAATATCTACTTTCCAATACAGAGATTGCTCATCAAGCCCTTCAGGAACCTTATAGCCGATGCAGCAAGCGCACGGTACGGGTATTCAATAAGACAGGTTTGATTCCTGATCGGTCCAGGAACTTTTCGAAAATGGAATTTTCTTTGACTTCATTGGGCATAGTATAGTTTCTTTGTGTCATGCAAAAAGATCAATTGTGGAGGAAGTTTTCAGTTAATAACTATGGAAGTGCTCATAGAACGCTGAGAAGCAGGCTTTGTTTCAGTTAGGATGAAGAACACTCTTCAATAGTTTAGATACATCAATAAATCTGAAATTGGATCCAATTCTCAACGTTATTACCCTTAATGATCAGCTGTGTGAAGCAGATTTTCACATGTTTCCAACAAATTAACAATATGCAAATAGTCTTTGGCAGTGAATGCTGCTGCTATCGTCAAACCGGTAAATACGGTCATAAATTTTAACACACTTCCTGTGCAAGTATGTAGGTTGTTTGGATCATCTGCTAGTAACGTTTTCCTGCATTCATGGGCACTAATGTGTGGACGACAACCCAAAAAATATATTTACCTGCATTACATCTATGAATATAAGTTCAGTCAAGCATTTTCTCAAGTTCATTTTAATTTCTGATGTAACACATGTTGACCTGTGTATGAGAAGAGTCGGCAAACAATTTCCATACACCTCTTTCATCTAATTATTATTATTATTATTATTATTATTATTATTATATTATATTTGTCCATCTGACTGTTGTGTCTACATGAACATTCAAACCTTATAACCTAACAAACAATCTTCTTAGTCTAGTTTTAAAAACATCTATGGACACATTAAAATCAAATACATTAATAACACTGTTGAAGATATTACACATTGCCCTGATTGGTTCGTTCTGTCCGTACATTGTTCGATGGTAGTCTAACCGCAGAAAGTCGTGATTCCTCAGCACACGAGGGGGGACATTAAGCCTAACTTGTTGAAGTAAATTAGGAGAGTCGATAACATTTAATAATAGCTTTCCAACGAAAGTTGCTTTTGAAAGAGAACGCCTGTTCGATAACGTTTCCAAGGCTATCAGGCGGCAACGGTCCTCATACGGTGGCAAGTTGTCAGGGTCATTCCAGGGGAGAAACCTTAAGGCGTATCGGATAAATCGTTTCTGCACGGCCTCAATTCGTCTGCTCCAGATTTTGGTGTAAGGGCACCAAACAATAGAGGCCGATTCTAATACAGAACGCACCAAACTCACATAAAGAGCACGTAAGCAGTATGGGTCATGGAATTCCGCTGCAATCCTAAAGATGAAACCTAGATTCCTATTAGCTTTCGCTATGATCGTTGAATAGGTAGATATACATGGTATACCAGACACACATTACTGTGGTGGTGGCGACGGCGTATTTGAAATATATTCTTGCTTTCAGAGCACCGATGAGGTTTTCTTACACTTCATAAGGATTAAGAGGAATCCATATAAATTGCGCCGTTTTGGAAGGAAAATAAATTAAACCCATTAAAAAAGTTAGACGGAGACTTGAAGGGCCCGCATAATTTCGTGATGACCCCAGAAGCTTAAATCCCTAGAAGAAAACCCTAAATAACGTTTTTGCATTAAATCAGTGAGCGGCAATTGTTAAAACA
The DNA here is from genome assembly GCF_035046485.1 of Aedes albopictus. Classification (NCBI taxonomy): domain Eukaryota; kingdom Metazoa; phylum Arthropoda; class Insecta; order Diptera; family Culicidae; genus Aedes; species Aedes albopictus. The sequence goes on along the minus strand of NC_085138.1, from coordinate 238,397,374 downwards.
GGCGAAATAATGAGTACATCAGGATTCTAATGAGAATGAGTGCATCAGGATTCTAATTGTAATGGTGCGTTACGGTGTAAGATCTACCATAACATATGTACAACAGAGATGGTTATATTTGCGGTTTAGGGGAAGATGATATGGATCGATGAGATTAGAATTGAACCTTATGACAACTAGGTTGCCGGGTCATTAATTGGCTCGGTAGCTTAGTTGGTAAAGCACTTGTCTAGCGAATAAGGGTCGTGAGTTCAAATCTCACCTGAGCTGTGGATTTTTCCCAATTTAACCAATAATTTACCCATCTGTACATATGTACGTTGAGTTATTTGAAATTCATAATTGACCACACGGATTGGTATTACCAAAAATTTGCACTTTGAGTGAGTCGTTTTCGAGCATCTACCTCTATGTAGTTATCCGTCGTATCAAACAGAATGCGAACGACGCGTTTGATCGCCTTCCAGGTAGCATTGTTCTTCCTCTACAAGTGGTTGAGGAAGCGTTGCCTGTACGATAGGCAAACAGTTTCAAACAATAAACAAATCGCTTTCGCTCTTCGTACATATGTACAACAGAGATGGTCATTTATATTTGCGGTTTAGGGGAAGATGATATAGATCGATGAGATTAGAATTGAACCTTATGACAACTAGGTTGCCGGGTCATTAATTGGCTCGGTAGCTTAGTTGGTAAAGCACTTGTCTAGCGAATAAGGGTTGTGAGTTCAAATCTCACCTGAGCTGTGGATTTTTTCCCAATTTAACCAATAATTTACCCATCTGTACATATGTACGTTGAGTTATTTGAAATTCATCGTTTTACGTGTTTTTTTTTATAAATGAGATGTTTTTTCGTTGTTTTCGCGTTTATTTTATGTAAATTAAGGCTTTTTTTCTCGGATCGCCAACTTTTTTTTACGCGTTTCAAACATTTATTGTAGTGTTCCGATGACCCTGGAGGGATTGGTTCTGCTTGGGCCCCTCACTGAGCAGAAACATAATTATTTAAACAATAAATAGAAAAAAAATCTCTATTGATTGCCGGCTTTCAAAAGATTAAATTTTAACCAAGTAAACAGTCAATGCCGTGGGTCCATCGCCAGCTTTTCAGGCGAATCCTTGACCTACATAATACATCTCCCAACCACCCACTCCGTAGTACTTATGGGAGTGTCACTGAGTCGGAGGCCTCTTAAATAAGTGCTACATCAACATTTCCTTCCCCTATCCCAAGTTACGGTAAAGATGGGCGTGGCCGGGAATAATGACATTTGTGCTTTTGGTATTCTTGCATAAGATTGGAGCAAAGTTAACTCCCCGGCCTTATTACGAAAAGTAATGTAATAGTAAAGTAAAGTAAAGTAATGTATAATCACTTCAGCAACATTTAAGGTAATTTATGCGATAATATACACAGTAAAAATAAAAGTTGTAACTTTCAGTTTATTTGAAAAAATAAAATTTAAAAAAAAACGATTATCTCTAAAAAGTAATTTCATTTTTTTATATGTATAGTAGACATATAATGCAAATGTAGTTTATTGCATTGGCACTGTTGAAAAAAAAACTATTTTTGTTTATGAGTTTTAGAATGATGTTAAAATACAGTTTTAGATACAGTTTTAGAAAAAAAATAATTTTTTCGACTCGATTTTATGGAAGAATGCATAATTTGCGAGTACAACTTATATTTGCTTACAACAATATACTGGAAATATTACACTTTCAATCGTTTTCGTATGTTTAAGTTCCGTTCTTAAGTTGTATCTCACAAACATATTTTATTCAAAAAATTACACTTTTGTACTGCAAGATGAAGTTCAAAGTCACCGTGTGCATGCGCCGCAGAGAGTATTAAGGAACAACTAGTGGGATATAATTTGTAACCTTTGACTCAAAGATCAATAATAATGCTTAGACACGTATTTGGTTACAAGTATACAGTGACTTAAGACGAAACTGGAAGCATTTCCTCATTTTATTGGTTTTTGATTTTTTATTAAACACCGAAGCAATATTTTCAAAATCGGTTTTCGTACACATGTAGAGTATGGATCAAGGTATCTTCTAAATTTTTTTTGATGTGGAAAATGTTTTCCATTTTTGCAGAAACCATTTTTTTGTGAAATTTTGCTCAAAAATGGTTTCTGCAAAAACAAAAAACATTTTCAACTACAAAAAAAAAATCAGAAGATACCTTGAACCATACTCTACATGTGCACGAAAACCGATTTTGAAAATATTGCTTCATTATTTAATAAAAAATCAAAAACCAAAAAGTGAGGAAGTGCTTCCAGTTTCGCCTTAAGAGCCAGGGTTACTAACACCACAGACAAACTAATACAGTAAATATCCGACCAGAGACTTCTCTGTCACAGATATTACCCAAAGCTCTGCAATCCAATTGAATACAGCAAACTTGCAATTCGAGCAGATAATGGAGGTATCAGATGGTATCAGAATGCCGGCTTCAGAAGCACGTTATCCTCCATTTGGGGCATTTGTGCCATCGCCAAAATAACAGCCTATTTCAACATTTACCTGAGGGAAAAGAAAATAAGGTAGCGTTCATAAATGACGTAGCATTTTAGGGGGAGGGGGAGTCTGAGATTGTGTGACAAGTCATGTATTATGCATGAGAAAATATGCTTTAAGGGGGGGGGGGTGTAAAAATTGGCCAAAAATGCTACCTCATTTATGGACGCTCCCTGAATAAGGATTAGGAGGGGGATATGGACAGATAGGGAAATAGGAAAAAATATCCTGGAAGAGGGTACTAACGCATAAGCGTACCACAATGGGTTGAAACAGCGCCCTGAAAAGGGCATTGTAATAACGCATAAGGCGAAAAGAGAGCCGTTTGCTGAATTCTGCTCCTAAATTTGAGTTCGACAAGCGATAACTATCTTCGACCTAGAGTTGGCCGAAGTAAGTGCTTTAATAGCAGCCTGGCTATCTAAACATAAATATATTACTTTGCCTATTACGTGCTCATGAAGTGTCGATTGCACTCCGTACACATAAGCAAAGATATCGGTCTGAAAAACGGCGCAGTGTCTACCAAGTGAGTAAGACTGATACAGCCTTAGCTCACGAGAATAAACACCAGCACCTGCTCGACCATCGAGAAGGAAGCTTTCAGTGTAACATACGATGCCATCTGAAATACTTCTTGCCAGAAATCCGGATGTCCATTCTTCCTGGGAAGGGAATTTCGTGGAAAATGTCCTATATGGAAAATTACAAGCAATTGTAAGATCACTCGGAGCAAGGACAACTTTGTCCTAACTTACCAAAAATGGAAACAAAAAGGTGTGTGTTGATGTGTGGTTCACAGGAATTTCCTCTAGTAGACCGAGTACCCGTAACCGGTAAGTACAAGAAAGTGCTTCTTGTTTGAGATGAATGTGTAGTGAGGCAACGTCAAAGGGAACTTCGAGTGCTGCCGTGGGAGTTGAAGAGAACGCTCCAGACATCGCCATTAAGCACATCCTTTGGAGATGGCCTAGTTGGACCGTTCTCACTTCGTCCTTTTGCCACCACACAAGGCATCCATAGGCCAATATTGGACGAACCACAGTTGTGTAAATCCATTTGATATACTTAGATTTTAGACCCCAAGTTGTACCAAAGGTTCGCCGACATTGTCCGAAGGCCATACAAGCTTTCTTGATTCTGAACTCAATGTGAGGTGTCTGAGGAAAGCTTGGAATCAAGAATAAATCCAACGTACTTTACCTGTTCAGTCACATCGATTTCAGAATTAAAGAGAGGCAAAGATCGACCGTCATTTCGCCTTTCCGTAAAAAGAACAATAAAAACATCTATCGGATTTACCGAAAGGCCATATTGGCGACACCAACCCACAAAGTTGTAAAGGTAGTAAAGGTAGTTCTACCTGAAGGACGCTTTGCATCAGGTCAACCTTTTCGACCTGATGCACATACCAACTAACAATGTTAGTCACACACAAAAGCGGTGACCAGACTCCCCCATGGGGGCATCCACAAACACTCAATTTCTAAATCGCCGCTTGACGAAATGTCGAGAAGGGATATAGGTTTTTGAGCATTTGATTAATCTAATTGGAAATCATTGGAAATATACCATGACTCCATGCGGCTTAAGGCATCGAAAAGCTCATTATCAAAGGCACCCTCGATATCTAAGCAAACGCCCAAAACAAGATTGCTTTTGAGCGAATGCTTTCTCGATATCGTAAACAACCTTGTGTAAAAGAGTCACAGTGGACTCACCACATTGGTAGACATGTTGGCTCACTTGAAGAGGCACGTTGGCCAAATAAACATCACGGACGGATTATCCACAATGCGTTCTAAGCATTTCAGAAGAAAAGAGATGAAACTGTTAGGTCTGAAACTCTTTGCTTCGTCATGAGACGCACGACCCGCTTTCGGAAAAACTTCACAGTAATATTCCGCCAAGATTTGAGAATAAACCCTGTAGCAAAACTGCAAACAAGTATTTTTTCAAAACATGCTTGAAATAATCAAATCTGTTCTGAAGCCTAATACGATAAATCACATTTACTCCAGGAGATTTGAAAGGAGCAAAGCTAATAAGAGGCATTCCATTTGGCCATTTGGCAAACGAAGTTCATTCACTCGGAAATCCTTAGATTTTGCAAGGATTTTGTTCAACCGACTGACTTCACTTAAGGGCGGACGGGACGGTCGAGGAAATATCCGCCATTGCTCTGTGGCTACTAAGATGGTAATCTCAGATTCTACTTCATATTTTGCAACAAAAACCTATCATTGTGTATGCTCACTTGCAGTGCATATGCTGATTCGTTTTCAGCATCGTCAGTGTGATAGAAATCGAGATTATCATCTTCAAAATCGCGAGTCAAATTGTTTGAAAGAGAGGGAAGATAGGCAAAATAACACAGCGTCCCGTATCACCTTAAACTAGAAACATTCGTACAAAGGTTTTACCAGCCGGATCGTTCAGCAGACCGGAGAGCTTTCCTGTAGGCCTTGCGAGCCGACACGAAAGCCTCCGATCCAGCCGAACATCGTCTGTTCCAACGCTTTTTTGTCTCTGACTACACAGGAATTGGCGCCCCTAAGCGTTTTGTTGACCCTCAAGTCAGTTGACGTTTAGCTTTTGTATCGAGCAGACGTAATCATATTATAGCGGAGTGAGTTTCGTAAAAATCTCGTGCCGGCGGACGAAGTCCATAAGCCGTAACCCCAAAACCGCAATTCTGTGCGGAGTTTGGCCAGCTCATCGTAACGATGGACGACTATCGCAAGGATTCTCTCTTCCTGGACTTCAGCGAAATGCCAGTCCGGCCAAAACTAGACAAAGTGCATGAACTCATTAGCAAGAAAATTTGCCTAGACATGACCAAAGTGAACTGCATCCAGCCAAGTATGACGAAAGCTCGAGTCATTATCGAATTGAAATCACAATCATACGTGGAAGAACTTGTAGCACAACATAGCTCCAAGCATACTCTCGAGCATAACAACAAACAGTATGCAATTCCTTTAGTACCGTATGACAATTCGATTGAGGTTAGGGTGGCAGATCTACCTTCCTACGTTCCCATTGAGACAGTTGCCAGACACCTAGCGCCCTACGGAGAAGTTGTTTCTATGCGGGAGGAGGTTTGGAAGAACTTCTGGCCAGGGCTGTCCACCGGAGTAAGACTGGCACGTATGCGAATACATAAACCAATCCCTTCGTATATCCCAGTATCCACACATACCGCTTTCATCACCTACCGTAATCAAGTGCGCACCTGCAGGTATTGCATAAGACCACTGCATATCGGACGCACCTGCAATGATGCACGTCGAGAGCAAGGCATTGATCTCAACAGTCGCCTTACCGCGGCGCAGGTGGTACAAGGCAATATCCCACCAATGAAAACACCGTCGAACACAAACATTCCCCCGTTATCTTCTGATCTACCAAACGCATCACTTGATATGGAAACATCGGAAGACGAACACAATCCAAGCAACAACACCCCCGTGCCCGAATCCGGCGATCATTTGATGGCACCACCACGTATCACCAGGCAAAGCACCCGATCTTCTTCTTCAACCATGCTCCCGTCGGGGAAGTCACCAGTTCCTGGTACTAGTAGAAACAGTTCTCCAGCCATCACGCAAGAAACAGCAGGACCCGTTTTGCAACCCAATGCGTCTGAGTTTGACATCTCTGATGATGCAGACGAAGATATGGCAATCATCGCTGCAGCAAAGAGACAACGATCATCTACTACGTCGGAAATCATCGAAGCCTCCTTTACCGAAGTCAAACGCAAGAGCAGGAGTAGGAGCAAGCATGCATCTTCTTCCCGGTAAGATTTGCAATGGGTATATGTCCCGCCGAAGCAATCCAAGATACCATCACTTGTCTCAAGAAAAATCCATCTTCGTTTTTCGCATCACCACAACATCACTCATTCATCCGGTCGGAGAATTCGCCAAACCATCAGATCACTCTCACCTGGTTCCAACTAGCATCATGCCACCAACAGCTTTCGATTTTCACGATGGAAGGAAACTACAAAACGACTACTACCGTCAGCGAGGGCTTTTCTTCCTGTGAGGTAAGCCCTGGTATATGTCTAGTCGAAGCCTACACAGTTACTGCCACCAAGCTTAAGTATTTTCCCACTATTTTCTGCAAACCACCACAATGTTTTGTTGCCACTTCAAACGGAACACGGAAGCTACGCGGCCGGAGAGAAGCAGCCAACTGCTCACTCATCGGTACTTCAACATGTCCTGCGAAACAATTTATCAACCAACCGAGCTCATTCAACAAAAATCCCGCTGACCGATATACATCAATGGAAAGCTATCCATTCTCCAAGGTAAGCTACACTTGTATATGTCCGGTCGAAGCACACGCAGATACTGCCGCACTAGAAAATAGCCCCCTTCTTGCAGTACCGGAACAATGCTCTTCAAATTACCGACGAGATAGTGATATTACCAAGCGAAATCTTCCGACGAACACAGCCAAGAACACAGCACTCCTTTACCACGAAGCTTCAACTGCAAATCCGTCAATCATGCCAAGCGAATTCCGACTGCTTTCTTCGACGAACCTCAGAATCCAACCCATTTACTCGCAGGTGAGCCAAAACAACAACACAGCTGATTGCTATATCAAGTGGTATGGGTATCACACTGCTGCACTGACATCTCTCGATCGCGCATGCGCGATACACATCAATATCAGTGACTGGGAACGTACTCAAGGTGGGACTCCACAATCATTAGGGTGATGGATTTATTTAGCTACAATATTGCAACTATCAACATTTGCAACATCTCGAATGAAACAAAACTGGATGCTTTGAGGTCTTTTATTCGCTCTGCAGACCTTGACGTCATTTTTCTGCAGGAAGTACAGAACGAGCATTTTTCAATACCAGGTTTTTCGATGATTTTCAACGTCGATAATCATGAACGGGGTACAGCTGTTGCAGTGCGTGATCAATACAATGTACACCACATAGAAAAAAGCTTAGACTCTCGCATAATTTCGGTGAGGATTGGACAAGTTACCTTCATCAATATTTATGCTCCATCTGGTGCTTTGTTGAGAAACTCTAGAGAAGACTTTTTCAATTCGTCTGTGGCACATTATCTTCATCAATCTACAGAGCTTGTGGTGCTGGGTGGCGACTTTAATTCAGTAGTCAACCCTAAAGATGCTACAGGAGTCAGCAATACCAGTCCCATGTGTAAACGACTTATGAATGCAGCACATTTGATTGATTCGTGGGAAGTACTGAACGGAAACAGGGTGGAATTTTCCTACATAAGATCAAATTCAGCTTCCAGACTAGATCGCATCTTGGTTTCGAAAGCGATGAAACCACAAATGCGGACAGCCCATTTTGCTGTAACGGCATTTTCAGATCATAAGGCATACATAGTACGTTTGACTCTACCACACCTGGGAACTCCAGTTGGACGTGGAATCTGGCGACTACAACCACAAATTCTAGACAACGAAGATGTTTTGAATGAACTGTCTAGGAAGTGGCAGTATTGGTTGCGTGCAAGACAAAGCTATCATAGCTGGATGGATTGGTGGATGTTTCACACCAAACCAAAGCTAATTTCCTTTTTGAAGTGGAAAACTTCCATTGTACATCGTGAATTCCGAGATGCTATGGAATTGTATCGATCTCTGTTGAAAAATGCCTATGAAAATTACCTCAACAACCCGGAACAACTTACAGTTATAAACCACATCAAAGCGCAAATGCTTCGTCTGCAACGCAACTTCTCTATGAACTTCAGAAAAGCGAACGAAACATTTCTATCTGGGGAGTCTACAACTTTGTTTCACGTGGCGCAAATACACAGTAGGAAATCCAAGAGCACAATATCTGAGTTGAGAGATGGAGACGGTTTTGAGATACGCGATCAAACTCAAATTAGAAACACCATTAGGTCGTACTTTGAACATCTGTATGCCTCGTCTGGAAGCGAAGATTCGACAAACTTTTTTCCTGCGAGAAGAATTCCTGAAAACAACGCTACGAACGACAATTTGATGGAACCGATATCGCCAGATGAGGTTCTTTCCGCTATCAAGGCTAGCTGCTCTCGAAAATCTCCAGGAATAGATGGTTTGCCAAAAGAATTTTTCATCAAGTCGTGGCAAGTTATCGGCCCTCAGTTCTCAAACGTTATCAACGATGCTCTCCAAGGTAACTCCATAAAACAATTTCATGATGGAATTGTCGTGCTAGTCAAAAAGAAAGGCAATGACAAGAGTGTAAAGGGATACCGCCCCATCTCTTTATTGAACTTTGACTATAAAGTTCTGGCAAGAATCCTGAAGCAACGAATGCATGACTTACTTCCGCTTGTGCTTTCCGACCACCAAAAGTGTTCGAATGGCAAAAGAACGATTTACGAGGCTACGTGTCGTACTTTCGATAAGCTATGTCAGTTGAAACATCAACGAAAGAATGCATTACTAGTGTCGTTTGACCTAGACCATGCCTTCGACAGGGTGAATCACGAATTCCTACAACAAACTTTGCAGAGGATGAACTTCAACCCGCAATTTGTTCAGCTTCTTGAAACAATTTGGAGTCGATCATTTTCAAAACTGTTGATCAATGGACATCTAACGCAAGAATTCCAAATAAAGCGGTCAGTTAGACAAGGAGACCCCATGTCAATGCATCTGTTCGTGCTTTACTTGCAACCATTACTTGATGCAATTTATCGAAAATTCCCAAGAGCTGTGATGAACGTTTACGCCGATGACATTTCGATTTTTCTGGAGAACGAAGGCTCGCTTTTACAAATAATAAGCATATTTGAGAATTTCGGACAAACCTCCGGTGCAGTTTTGAATAAGCAGAAAACCACGGCAGTGATGTTAGGAAACATGGATCTATCCACAGAAACAGAGTGGCTCAACATAGAAAATTTTGTGAACATCCTAGGAGTGCGGTTTGGAGACAACATCAAACAGGCACATAAAGTAAACTGGCAGTCCATTGTTAATGGATTGAGATCCCGGCTTTGGCTGCATAACCCAAGAACCCTAAACGTGTTACAAAAGACTATTTTGATAAACACGTACATAAACTCCAAGATTTGGTATATGGCTTCAAATCTTCCGATTAGCAAAGGATTCATAAACAAAATCAAGACAGAAATTGGTAAATTTATTTGGCACGGCCACACCTTGCAGAGAATCGCTTTTGCCAACTTAATACTGCCAAAACATCGAGGTGGACTAAATCTACACTGTCCGGAAATAAAATCAAAATCCCTACTAGTGAATCGCTTGATAAATTTGGCACCCCAGCTTCCATTCTTATGCAGCTTCCTGGAAAATCAAAATATATCCATACCATCGGCATATGGTCACATAGCATTAGTGAGCTCGGAGATACGACGACTACCAGAATTCATCCTCCATGCACCATCGTCGCAAGGGATCTACCATTACTTCTTGTCCTTGCAACCAGATCCTGGATTCATGGCAGCGGAGCAACGTGATTGGAAAACTGTTTTCAAACACCTACATAACAAATCCATCAGTTCAATCCAACGCTCGAATTGGTATATGATTATGCATTCGAAGATCAAGCATCGAGAGTTGTTGTATCGACGAGGTGTAATTGAGAACCCATACTGTGAAATATGTCCTGAGGAACCAGAAACCGTGGTACACAAACTGTTTCGTTGTCAACATGTTAGGGACATCTGGAGATACCTGCGAAGACAGCTGTTAGCTAGTGAATCTTGTTTATCCAGGTTAGAACCAAAAGACTTCATTTATTTCGCCGTTAGAAATATCAACCGCAACTCGAAGCAACTCATTATAAAAACATTAGCACTATTCTTTACATACTTAGTTGATACACCAGTCAATGAAATAGGATTAGATAACTTTGTATTTTATTTGAATGTTAACAACTAAATAACTAGGCTAAATATAAGGTTTTACAAAAAAAAGTCTGCTTTTGGTACATTTTAAAGCGTTTTAAATTAAATTGATTACATTCTGAAGATTATTGAGTAAATTCAAAGGTTGAGTTCTGAGCTGGTGCCGCGCTGGAAAAATCATAGCATCCGAATGCGTGAAGTAATCTCGATGGCGCAAATCTCTAGTCTTTGGGACACAATGAGATGAATATGGGTATGCTAGGCCAAAGAAGAGTGGCATTACTCTTCATGCAGGAAGATTTCATACTGTTGTTAGCAATACATAACTTGACTCTCCGAGCAATTTCCCTCTCTACCAGTGATCGTATAAGATGTTGAATAAGATGATAATGTGGAGGCGATATGTGTACATTTTACATGCGCCTAAATGGAGGCATGCACGCATATGGCCTCCACTTTATCATGTTATGCAACATCTTATACGATTACTGGTTGTCTGGGTTATCACAAATCGGATTTTCAGAGGAATAAAGCTCTTCCGAAGGCCACAAATTAAGAGAAATTTGGCTGATTATTCTGATTCTAACATTATGAGTGTTCTCGTGACGTTACAACGTGAGCAAATCCCTGTTTGAAACTGAACGGGCGTTGTAACGTCGCAAACTGTAAAAGTCGATCTTCAAAATCAATTAAAACTATATGTTCAATAGGTCAAATACCTATATTGGAAACCGAATGTTAATAAACATATTTTGAGGTTTACAATTGTTTTTATGAGTTAGTGAAAAAGCTGACCTTGAATGCGACGAAACATTATAACGTCACGGTAGAATGTGTCAAACATCAACACATATTTTGATTGCCTCTAAGAAAGACACATTCCACCAGGCTCCCTCCTACACCAATTCGGCTGTGACAAAATTTGATTGTTATGTTATCAAAACACGTGATTCTGTGGGCTTCTCTTCTTTTTCCTAGCACCACCATTGCCTTGGAAATGGAATGATGTTCTTCCGATGATGGTGATAATATATGTGTAGGCACTTGTTCGTTGGTAAGGGAACATGCAGTGCTTCTACCCGTGCATCAAATTGGTAGCCGGCTCACGTGCTAGCGAATGATTACTTATGTGTTTAATTTCTCTTCTAGGATATACAACACCTGTCGGATACAAATGAGTTACTAATTAAATTGTAGAAGCAACGAATCATCATCAGTCAGTGGCGAACCGGCTTGAGAGATACCCTCCAAAAGTGTTAGTAAATTTGTTGGAACGGCTGAAACGTTTGTGTTTTTATTAGGAATTCAGGCATTCACGGCCAAAGAGAGCCATGTAGCCAATGTAAAACCATGCTGAGAGTAACTGGGTTCGATACAACACTAAAAGTAGAGGAGCAGACGTTAACCCAGTTGAGACGTAAGCGATAAGAAGAATACTTTTGAGACAGTTCAGGAACTGTTCTGGCGCTCAGGACTATAAATCTACACACATGGCAATGACCCATTTCACTATACTACCAATCAATGATGCGGGCTAACCTTTTCGAAGAAAATGGGGTATTCAGAATCATATGCATGGCAAATTCTTAAACACTTGAAACACGCACGAAAATTCAATCTGCGAAATATAGATTTACTGTGACGCGGGATTCCTGGTCGCAGGTTAGTGGGTCAAGCCGATTTGAGTATTGCAGCAAGATCCTCATACGTTAGATACAGGAGCTTGTCATACTCAAATGATACTCCACCCCACACACTATATTCAACGGGAAGCATCAATGCAATTCCAGTTCAATAAGAAAGTACATCATACGATGAACGGTGGCGGTAAAACACAAATTGAATACCTGAAATGCTGAGCGGATATCACATATCAAGGACAATCGAGCGCGTCTATTCGTATCAAGGGAAAACCGGAAACGCACCGTTTGTATACCGAAAGAAGCCGCACCTGTCTGCTTCCGAGGTGCCAAATGCAATAACGTTTGTGAAAACCGATACCGAGCTGTGTACCTAAACGTTTTGGGGAACGTTTTCCGAGAAAGCATCGATATTATTTAGTGGTGTGGATCCTCTACTTTACGATGTTTTACCTTACGTACCTACTGAAGAAAGTTCGATACCTATGGTTGATTTTTTTTGCAGAAACACGAATAAAACTTTTCAAAAATCCACTGTTTACGTTAGTTCAAATTTTTCCATTGCATTTCACTTTTGAACAGTTTGTGAACAAACGCGTGACATCTCCGAAAAGAACTGAAAATTTCATGGGAATTATGACTATACTATATGATTTATACTTTTGCAACAAACAAATAAATAGTTTCCTTCAGATAATATACGAGTCAGTGACAAGCAGGGCGCGGAGGCTGAAACATGCCGCATTTCGTCTTTACTGCGTTTTTGCATTTTTCTTTGTGTTTTTTGTTCGCACTTTATGTAAACGATCGACGATGGCTCGGTGGCAAGAGACCACATTGCCCGCATCGTGGTGCTCGTGTTCGTCGTTATTCCGAGTTCGGAAATGCTAGTATCCAAGAGATTGTTTTTCAGTGCGTCGGGTATTCTCGCTTATGTATTTTTTTCGGATTCTTCGATGGACGATCGGAGAATCAGCGAGTGGTGTGAACGAGTGCACATTTAATATGGTTGGACCGTTTGCATGCTGAGACCAAAGCCAAACATAGAAAACCATCTGGTCAGGATTACCCGGTGAGTTCGTTCCTTATTATTACTTTTTATATTTGAACATGACATATATGGGGATTTCGGAGGGGTAGCCTAAGGAAGTTAAATGAACTGGTTTCCGGGCAAATGTTCGTGGGGTGGCCAGACTTTGTCACGAGATAACAATTATCATGTTGTTTTCCGAAGGTCTCCAGTGAATTTAGCTTACCCTGCTACAACAAACCATCAGGTAGATCATTCCGTTCCGGTATGACTCTGCAGCCATAGGTAATCCTTGCGCTGATGGTGGGTACACAATCATCATCATCATCATCATCATCCTTCAGATAATATACGAGTAATATGATAAGTTCTCATCGTACGAAAGTAATTTTGGAAGCACGGTTTTCAGTGAAAGATTCATTCCTGCACAGGGCCTTAGGTTATACTACACACCAAAAATTCGTTTCGTCTTCCAGCAAAATAAATTGCTGAAACGACCTCAGCAAATGGAATTTTACTGAATAATCAGCAATTTCAATTCGGTTTGCTGAAGATTCAGCAAGTCATAATAATTACTGGTTCAACCAGCAAAGCATCTGTCAAACACTTAACACTTGACGGCAAGCCGAAGAAAACAAGACAAAAGAGAACAAGTGCTTCATAATTCATTTGGAATTTCCGACGTATTTTGCGAAAGTTTTGAACCATCTGCACTATTAAGGTAAGTTAAATGATCATTAGTGTGTTCTAGTAGGTACAAGAAACTAAGTTTTGATCCAAATTCTTGTTTCCAGATGCAGCGGAACGATCTCTTCAATGGATTACTGTTGGGTACTGGAAGAGGAAACGGCAGGAATTAAATGAACAAATAAAGTGTTTCAATAATAGCAATCTGCATAAACAATGAGGAAATAAATTATTGTTCCTCGGTATTTTCTCGTGTTTTATCAGTTTGTTTCGAAAACCGAACCCAAAATAATTGCGAAAGTTTTGCTGGTTTTCAGCAATATGAACCCGAAAGTGAGACGTTGCATATTGCTGAAAATCCAGCAAAACAACTGTCAAAACGGATTGCTGTGAATTCAGCAAAATAAATTTTGCTGGATTCATTGCTGGAAGTACAGCACAAAAAAAATCAGCAAAATTTTGCTGATTCCCAGCACAAAAATTTGGTGTGTAGGAACCATCGAGATTGATTACAAAACCGTATCTCACTTCAGTGCCACCCACATGCCATTCTAGTTTCTAGGCAAATTGAAGCAAACTTTTATTCTCCTTTGTTTAACATATCAACTGGAAAAACCATCGGTGAACAATTGCTATCATTGTCGCATTCTCACCCACAGGTGTGCGACATCATACGAACGAAGTCAAATATTGACCTGACGACGTAAAATATAAAAGGCACTGCAGCCTAAACTATGCGTCATCCACACGCACTATGGAACGAAACAGGTGCGGTGTAGAAAGCATCTCATGAGTACAGTGTTCACTTAATCATGTGTTATTGCCACCAACAGAGGACTTCCTTCTTTCAAGGGTAGCCAAAGTTCTATTTCTAGAAGGTAACCTGGAAATGCAATGCCAAATTTGTATGATGATGAAACATTCTTGGAAGAGTATCGTGACAAAAAGAGCATACAGTCATTGCACAATTATGGGTCACTCTGTCACAAAAAATAGTCAGACAGTTAACCATGCAATTCAAATGCAATTGACCCGTAATTGTGGGTGACCCATGATTGTGCTATGACTGTACGCCAACATAGGAAAAGTGGTATCCATCAAATTATGCATGGTTCCTACGTACGCCCAGCATATTCGATGAACTTTTATTTTTGCCTTTGGATGCCTTTTATTTTTGAATTGAAACATAAGACTCGTACTAGGACTCGTATCTATTCTCGTTGGTCTACATTTTACACAGTGTGATCATCATTCACCACAACCCTATAATAGCCCTGTGGTTCTGACAGTATCTATATAACAAGAGAATCCAAAATGCTTCCCCAGAGGCGCGAAGAGTTGCTAGAACCTGTCGCACACATTAGTTATTTATTCAACGAGTTGCAAAATGATGATTTTTACATTTATCCAATGAGGCAAAATCGAGTTTTGTAACGAGTTGCATACAATATTGCTTGCAATGACATACAATATTCATTAAAATATGTTCATTTCCATCCTACTTCGCGGCGATTTAAGGTGAATATATAACGAAGCCACTCCTAGAATTTTCAAGAGCACAAATCTGAAGAACCCAATGTCTGACCACGCTGAAAAGTTGATCGATTGATCACCCGCTGGTGGTGACCAATCGATCAACTTTTCATCACAATCCATCATTTGGTTCTTCAGATTTGTGCTCTTGAAAATTCGAGGGGTGGCTTCGTTATATATTCACCTTAATGGTAACGACCACGTGCTTCATCACGCTAGTAGAGACAAAATGTTGATCAAGCAAGCAGTACTAAATATGTAGTCACAGTTTTGCAAGCTCTTACCGTGATAATTCAGGTTGTGTATCAAACTATTGCATTATGATTCATAATGCAACCGAAATGAATTACATTATGAACCATGGACTTATCCACCGATGAACCGAATTCATCGCGGTCCGAGAATTTTGACACTAGAGCGGGGCCATTCCCAATCAGAATCGTTCAATTCTAATTGGAGTGACCCCGCTCTAGTGTCAAAATTCTCGGGCCGCGATGAATTCGATTCATCGGTGGATAAGTCCATAGACGAGTGCACCGATGAACTGAATTCATCACGGTCCGAGAATTTTGACACTAGAGCGGGGCCATTCCTGATCAGAATTGTTAAATTCTGATTGGAAATAGAGCACTTCTGATCGGAGGCGGCTCCGCTCTAGTGTCAAAATTCTCGGACCGCGATGAATTCAGTTCATCGGTGCACTCGTCTATTCGGTACTGAAACGGCCACTGTAAAGAAGAAATTTGTAGTGCCGAATTACAAAATGTTTTTTTTAACCCTTAAAGGATGTGGAAACTTTTTTGCATAGTTTTACCTATAGCTTTAGACCCAGTGGGTGGATTTTCAAAAACCAAATGTTTTTATCATGGAGATTATATCCATATGCATACATGGAGTTATACTAGAACATTTTGGAGATACCCGAGCAGAGGTTAAGTACTGACGATCAAAATGTGATTTTGGTTTGTTTGAGATAAGAGGTAAAAGTACTGAAAATAATAGCAAAAATTTGTTCTTGAACCAACTAACCAATAGCAACATTTGATATTTGAAGATCAATCAAATAGCTCACTGCTATTGGTTAGATCTTACCAAGAGCTAAATGTGTTATGGTGATGATGTTCCAGGAGTAAAATTGAGATATTATTTTCAGTACTTTTACCTCTTATCTCAAACAAACAAATATGACTTTTTGATCTCCGTATCAAAATATGCTATTACACTAAAACCTCTGCATGGTATTTTTATGCACATTTAATTTATGCACCTTTTTTATGCCCTGCATAAAAGAGGGAAAGCTACTCAGAACCAATATTGTGCATAAGAATATTTAATAATGATGGGAACTATTGCAACGGCGGCCAAGGGGTGTTTACAGAGGAGAGCAAAGGAAAGTTACAGGCTCGTTTTAGTGTGTTTCCGAAGGTCTCATGTGCGTTACATGGGGCCCGAGTGGGTCTTAAGGGGGTTTCGGAGTCATTTCAGGAAGTCTCAGAGCATTTTAGGCTGGTTTCAGAGGCATTACGGAGGCGTTTTTAGGGGTTTTGGTTTAGGAGGATTTTTTGTGACATTTCAGGATGTTTCAGCGTGATTCAGAGGCGTTACGGAGAAGTTTTTCGGGGTGTTAGAAGCTTCTCAGATGCGTTACATGGGGTTCGAGGGGGTTTAAGGCGGATTTTGGAGGTATCTCAAGACGTTTCAGAGCATTTTTGGCGGGATGCAGAGACGTTACTTAAGCGTTACGAGGAGTTTTCGTGAGGTTCGGAGCCTCTCAGGTGCGTTACATGGGGTCCGATGAGGTTCAAAGGGGATTTTGAAGGCATTTCAGGACGTTTCAGAGCTTTT
Organism: Aedes albopictus; assembly: GCF_035046485.1. Classification (NCBI taxonomy): domain Eukaryota; kingdom Metazoa; phylum Arthropoda; class Insecta; order Diptera; family Culicidae; genus Aedes; species Aedes albopictus. The sequence continues at coordinate 238,380,222 of NC_085138.1, read as the reverse complement.
TCTGCGGAATTAAGAGGCGTTATGAAAGCGTTACGGAGGAGTTTTCGGGGTGTTCGAAGCCTCTCAGATGCGTTATATGGGGTCCGAGGGGTTTTAAGGCGGATTTTATAGGCATTTCAAGACGTTTCAGAGCGTTTTCGGCGGGATTCAGAGGCGTTACTTAAGCGTTACGAGGAGTGTTCGTAGGGTTCGCAGCCCCTCAGGTGCGTTACATGGGGTTCGAGGGGGTTTAAGGGGGATTTTGAAGGCATTTCAGGACGTTTCAGAGCATTTTCTGCGGAATTTAGAGGCGTTATGAAAGTGTTACGGAGGAGTTTTCGGAGGGTTTGGAACCTCTCAGGTGCGTTACATGGGGTTCGAGGGGGTTTAAGGGGGATTTTGGAGACATTTCAGAATGTTTCAAACCGATTTCGGCGTGATTAAGAGGCGTTACGAAAGCGTTACGGAGCAGTTTTAGGGGGTTTGGAGCCTCTCAGGTGCATTACATGGAGTCCGAGGGGGTCTAAGGGGGATTTTGGAGGCATTTCAGGACGTTTCAGAGTCTCTTCGGTGGGATTCAGAGGCGTTACAGAAGCGTTACGGAGGAGTTCTCAGGGTTCTCGAAGCCTCTCAGGTGCGTTACATGAGGTCCCCGGGGGGTTCAAGGGGGATATTTGAGGCATTTCAGGACGTATCAGAGCAGACTCTGAAAAAACTTAAAACGCCCCTCAATCCTCTTGCAACGCCATTTAAAGGCTCCTGAGATCCCTTGAATTGCCCCTAAAGCCACTTGGAACGCCCCTGAAACCCACTTAATACTTTTGAAATACCCCAGAATTCCCCGTAATCCCATGAAAACACCAAAAAATCTTGTCAGAACACCCTTAAAAGGCTCCGCAAATCCCCCGAAACAACCCTTTAAAACGCCCCTGAAGCCTCTTGGAACCCCTTTTTTGGGCTCTCTGGGATCTTTCAGGAAACCCCCTTAGCCCCACCTCAACTGCCCAGGAGCAAGACCTGTTCTCGCGAACTAGATTCTCTAATTGAAGCCCGAACTTAATTTATGCATAAATTTCCCTCTTTTTATGCCTTTTATAATTTATGCACATTTTTACTTTATGCAGTCCCAGCTATGTGCATAACAAGAGGATCCAGTGTATTGAGCTATTTTACTCTGCTCGGGTATAGCTGCAAATGTAGTGTACCGTAAACCGGGGTTAAATTGATCAGCGGAGTGAAATTGACCATTTGGGTACTACATTGTAATTGCATACCAGGAACTTCTAAGCGTCGCAATGATCTCAAACTTCTTGCCTCATCTAGTTCATAGATGTCTAGAGATGAGTTCAGACTTTTATTTTTTTAGAAAAAAGTTAGTTTTGCCTTATTTTTTCAGGAATTTGTAATGTATTTCTCACTTAGCTGAAATCATTGCTTCTAAACAATCGATTGCCACTATGACTTCCCGTAAATTTTTTGTATTAACATTTTTGTGGAGCCTTGGTTGGAAAGTTATGAAGCTATTCTGAATATGAATAAGTTAAAAAAAGTTCTTTTTTTGACGAAAAAGTCATTTATTGTAACAAGCATCATTTATTTCAAAGGAAATTGCCTACCTTTAGGCGTTAAGGAGGGAATTTCAAAATTTAATTTTCCATTTTAAGTGTCAAATTCACTAGTTGTAAGAGTTTTGACGCATTATTCGGGTTTAAAAGAGCAAAATTAAGTGGATAAGGATTTTTATCTTTTTAACCGATGCTTAATTGTATACTGATCAATTTCGCCCCAAAGTGGCATCCTCAATTTTTTGATTTTTGAATTTATTTTACTAAAAGTTTAAACTTGTTGAACAAAATTCTGTCCCATGGTTTGATAGAGATCCACTGGGTACTGATTTTACAGAAATTCATTTGGCAATATTTGAATTGTCACTAATGTTATCTGAAAAAGTTGTTTTAAAGTGATCAATTTGACCCCGGATTACAGTACACCACTTGTTTTTCGCTCGATTCCACTTTTTATTCCTACGGGATGAATGACCCATAAAAGGTTAAAATCCCTGGTAATAAACAAACAACAACTTTTTATTCCTATGTACATGTGCTATATTTCAATGGAAATTGCACAATATTTTTTGTTTGGATTGGGCCGTTAGATAGAAATTTCTTGTGTAACATAGATCTGCAGGTTATCCAAAACGTCCAGAAGTTTTGAACTTTGTCTACTGATTACAAATAGTTGTGTTTCCCTTGAACTTGATGAATTACATTCAAATATACATTGTGAAACATGAAATTGTGCTAGTCGTGACCTGGTGATGTTCTAGGCATCTTAAAATAGCTCTGAAGTTTTGATTGTAAGGCCTTTACCTATAATAGTATATCAAATCAATGTATGAATGTCAGAACTGATTTCATTAGATCCATACATGTAAATCCGAGTATGAAAGACGCACATCAATGGCGATATTTTGAGCCATCCAAATCATTCGGGTGTTGAGGCCTTTATATCTACACCCGTAATAACGCATCGGGTGCATTTCATAATTGATATTGTGCGTTTTACTAGTCATAGAAGATCAGTTGAATCTGACTTGAATTTGAAATGGTATATCAACAGAAGTGCACAAACATCAGTTTGCCAATTTGATTCATACACATAGTGCAAGCCATGGGAGAGAAGTTTCCAGAGCATCAGAGATATCTGAGGTCACCTTTCAGTATAATATGGTTAAGGCCTTCAGATCTACACTCGTAACAAAGCATCCTGCACGTTCAAAACTTGGTGTAGTGTGTTTTAGAAGACATAGATGATAAGTTCGACCATATATCATATAACTTGAAGCTTTTCTAGATCATCCAAACCATTCTGAAGCTAAAATATACGGTTTTCATTTGTATTGACCTATCAAGTGCACTAATATAAGTATTTATCTAATTTGATTCATACATATAATACAAGTCGTAGGAAACAAGTTTCCAGCACATCAGCAATATCTGAAGCATCATATTTTTTTCATATTATATGGTTAAGGCCTACAAATCTACTTTCGTCACAAAGCATCGGCTACACGTCAAACTCACTATAATGCGTTTTGGTAGTCATAGAAGATCAGTTGATTCACGTGATATTTGATATACATCTTAGAAGCTTCCCAAACTGATCCAAACTATTCCGAAAATGAGACATATGGTTTGTATCTAAGCGCACGAAACGACGCGTCTTCAAATGCTCTACAAGTGTTTCTTGGACGACTTTGATGAAAAATCGAAACTGAAAAAGTTAATGCCAGAAAACTGGTTTTTCTTGAATCACCATAAGCTTATTTAGAAAAAAATATCTATAGATCGGTCAGTTTTAAAGCTACATAAAAACTGTCTTCAGCAAACTTGCTCAAAATTGATAGATCTACAACTTTTCCGAAGAATGTATATAGTTATTCTTGCAATTAAAAAGTTTGGTTTCCAATTTCTTTGAAAATATGGACCACCCTAATTTTCATGTAGATTGGAAAGAGGGCCTTATTTTTAGGAACAACTTTGTAGAAGACCATATTTGTCTAAAAACTCAATTGAAGGCGTTGAATGCATCTTTCCTCGTAAATCTGCATTGGTCAAGAACCGCTTCTAGTTGAGAAAGATGACTATGAAACATTATCTGAACAAATTGACATTATAATTTCAAATATGTTTGGTTTTGCCATAATTGTTCCCTTAGTAATAGAATATAATTAAGATCAATCGAGTTACTCCATGAATGTATGGGAAAAATAGTTTTGAAAACAAGCTGTTTACAATGGCGGTCAACGGATTCTACTATGCTTGTCTTCATTTCACATATGCATCTTGGTTATGCACCACCGGCGAGTTACACGTACAGCAGCAGCCTCGCTGCTGGTCAGGCTTCTGGCTAGCCGGTCGCCTTTACGAGATTATCGTCACTATCAATCTGCTCTGTAAATATTTACTCCTTATTAGGTTCACGTCGTTATCTTCGAATGACGTGATAAAGATAATTCAGGGTGGCCACTCAATTTCAGTTTTGGAATTCCCGTCTTTTTCCCGGTTTTCCCGGTGTGATTTTTCAACTTTTCCCGGTTTTTCAAAATGAACCTTTTTAGAGTATGTAACACCCAACTCTCGTTTTACATAGAAATTAAGTACAATGTGAAAAAAATCACTTAAAATTATGCAGTTAACCAGTAAATACTAATACGTTTCCTCAACAAATCATAGTTAAGGACGATTAAAGGTGAAAGTAAAGTACACCGGGGCAAGTTGAAACGAGTTAACATGATATTACCTAAGAATTATAGGCAATGTTTATGTTACAGCACATAGTTTTTTTTATTCAAGCAATCTTTTGAAACATAAAATTCGAAAAATGACAAGTCCATGCTTGCCTCCTGGATCAAATGTTTTGGAGCCCCAGAAGCTACGTTAAAGATTTGAGTGAAATAGATTGAGTGTAAGGGGACACTCAACGAGCTTGAAGTTTGTATGGGTAAAGTTGACCAAATGTATGCAGAAATCTTAAGTGTTTGGTTTTTGCCGCTAGGTGGCGTTTTTCGAAATATACGTTTTTCATTTAAGCGTGGGCCGCACTACTGCAATACTTTACCCTCTCCGTCTTTTAGGAATCATCAGTCAACTCATGATGATAAATTTTCTAAATCGAAGTTAGGTCATGCCACGAAAGCTCAGCTTTGGCTTATTATTTCCCAACTGCGGGGATAAAAAGAATGTTTAGCTGAAACCAAATCGCCCCCTTAATGCTAGAACCAGGTAACTCGTTTTGGAAAGAGCGACTAAAAATGGCTGGTAAAACTTATCCTGGTATAAAACAAACTCTGAGTTGGCCTTAAAAGTTGAATAATTATGTGTTTTCGGATTTTCAATTGACAAACTTGTGTTTATTGTGGTGCACGTTCATATATAAACAAATTTCTTGCAATTTCGCAAAACCAGTTACCTAGTTCTAGCATTAACGCGAAACTGGATCCATTTCCTCACTTTTTGGTTTTTGATTTTTTATAAAATAACGAAGCAATATTTTCAAAATCGGTTTTCGTGCACATGTAGAGTATGGATCAAGGTATCTCCTGATTTTTTTTCGTGGTGGAAAATGTTTTTCATTTTTGCAGAAACCATTTTTGAATAAAATATCACAAAACAATGGTTTTTGCAAAAATGGAAAACTTGTTCCACCACAAAAAAAATTCAGAAGATACCTTGATCCATGCTCTACATGTGCACGAAAACCGATTTTGAAAATATTGCTTCGTTATTTAATGAAAAATCAAAAACCAAAAAAATGAGGAAATGCTTCCAGTTTCGCCTTAAGGGGACGAAATGTAATTCTGAACAAACTTGTTTTACTCAATTGCAGAAATTTATTCTTATAACAAATTTTACATCAAGTCAAATGAGGCGTGGAGTAGTTCGAGTGATATGCAACCAAACGAATCGATTTTAGGATCTTACAGTGTGACAGTGTCATCAATATCCTTGTTTCTGTTAAAGGTTACATCCACGAACATATTGTAGCTCCTAATGATAATATTTTTTTTCTGTTGGAAGGATCAAATTTAGACTCAAGGCGTAATCAAGTGCTTGCTTCCAGAAATATATGAAGTTTTAATCCTATCTTTCTAACGACTTTGAACAACTATTTATATGCCTAAAAATCGTTCCTGAAAAATACCTGAACGCCATTTTTTGCAAATTGTGTGAAATCAGCGTAAAAAATAGTTTTAAATTAATAGTGTTTTGTTTTTTGATAATTAGGGGATTCACTAAACGGATTGAACAACTGCGTAAGCCATGATTATCTGATTATTTGAAATGTTTTGCGAAATTGCGAATGAAATAATCAAAGTTTGCCTAGGCAATCGCGACGTTTAATCAGGTTAACATTTAATCAGCGGTTTACGCTGTTAAGTGAATCCGCCTAATGTTTCCTTATTGAAACGAGTAGTTGGCGTTTAACTAATTGGGTAACAATAATTTTCTAAAACTTTTGCATCTGTTCATCTGATTCCACTTTTTTTGAGTTCATCGAAAATCGATGGGGCTCTAGAGTAAACCATGAGAAGTAGACTCTTTTCCATTTCATTTCTTAATGAACAGATGTTGAAGAAAACCTATTTCAGAATGTTAAATACGTATTTTGTTCGAATGACACAATTCTTTCTCTTAAAATTCTTTTTCATTTTACTATGATAATATATAACTATATTCCAGTAAAACCCCAACTCTATCAACTGCGTTTTTTTACTACACATAACAATTATTTTTGATGTAATTATTAGATATTTTCCAATAAACCTGTTTAGGTATTCATTGAAATACTCAATGCTTCAAAAAATTGCCTTTGTTTGATGCTGAAGTAATATACAAATTCGAAAATAAATTAGCTAAATTTCGAGAGAAGCAACTTTGTATAGGATCTATTTAAAACGAGAATGTTAAAAAAATAACGCTTTTTGTAAATAAAAGTTCAGAAAGATTAGTAAAATATATGTGCAATGGTGATGTAGTAAAAATGAACCATAATGATTGCATTTGCCCGATTTTGTTTATGTAGTTTCAGCCAAAATTGCTATATCAAAATAAAACTGATAGATTTTTCAATTAAATCGATTATTTGAATTTGCTTGCTTATGCGGATTATCGATGAGGTGTAAAAATTCAAATATGTTCACTAAATTTCTCTTAACAATAATTTTCCCGAAAATCATCTCAAATTCCCGGCTTTTTCCCGCTTTTTTCCCGGTCGTTTCGAATTCCCGTCTTTTTCCCGGTTTTCCCGTTTTTCCCGGTTCGGTGGCCACCCTGAGATATGATATGGCATGATACGACCAACCTTTGGCCAATGACGCTCTTGAAATACAAATAGGTAACAAGTTTTACGCCAATGACCCTTGTATACATGCTTTGTGGTATCATTCATCGTACCGGCCGAAACCCTCTCTTTCAATGCGATGTCATGTCAGCATTTGTCAAATAAACGACGGCCAAATACGGCGATGACGTTTGCTGTCGTTTTAACCGTCAGTGATAACATTCGAATCGATATATGTGACCCTCACATTTCATGCGAAAGGACCGTGAATCGACGACGGCTGTTCAAAGGACCACAGCAAACAATTTGGAAAACAAGCGGAAATTGTCGATACAATTCACTGAATCAGATGCCGCGGCCGTCTCCGACAAAAAAAATGTTTACACAATTTATCAATTTGAAACATGCTACACCACCGCGCCGCTTCGTACCTATGACTATGGCCAAAAGCAATTCTATCTTATCAAACTTTCGTTCGTCAGATTGGCAAAAGGGACAATATCGCCAAAAGACAGCGCGTAACAGCACTTTAGTTGCTTTGAGAAGTCTGTCGCCAATGGACGAACTCAGTTTCAGTTGGTTCTTTTGGTGAAGTAAAACGTGAACCGTTTGATTTTCGGTTTCTAATGTGTACCATCTTAACATGTACATCAAGTTTTGAAGACAAGCAAAATTATTCTGTATTCTTTTGATATATTGATGATTTTGGCTGCCCTAAACTAAAAAACGAAGTGAAATGTCGTTAAATGATCGAGCGCATTTGTTTATGAATTTTTGAGATTGGTTCTCTTTAAAACGTGAGTAGGGGTCCTAGTCGGCCATTGTGGCAGCCATATTTGTATTCTCTGATGTTTCTCCTTAACCCTTAAAGCTAAGCCCTTCTTCGGGCTTTAACTGACGCTCACCGCGATGACGTATGCACGCTCAAAACGGTTGTCTGGGTCATAATGACTTGGGTTAACTGATATTTAAAAGTTTATCTGACATATACAGGTCAACAAAAACATAATTCGTGATTTTGAGTGGCTTTTATTTTTTCCTCAACAAAATCCGAAGTGCAACACATAAAAATGAAGGCTGTTCCAGAAATGAAATACGAACGCTAACTATTCCGAGCATTTTCAGTGCAAGCAGACTAACAGCTTTGCTAAATATGTAGCAGTGTCCGTCCGTGTTTGCTCATCCCCAACAGAACTCGTCTAGGTTTGATCAAATTATGACTATATTAAACAAACATTTCGCTAACCCCCACCACTACTACGCATCCTGTTTGTCGAATTGTTTGCTAAACTTTTTCGCCCTTCCGTTCCACCGAAATTGATCCCGCGTAGGAATTGGGAGTTTCTGTTTTCCTACTTGGTCCAGACGAAGCGTAAAAAGCGCGCGTGCGATAGGGACAAAGTGATTTCCCACTTGTGGCATTTGTTCTAGGAATGTCATCACGCTGTGGGGTGTGGAATATTTATGACTCCAGATACCAGGAGTTCTGAACCATTGATTTGACATACTATGGTTCTTATCTTTTGATTTTCATATCAGACGCTTCGAAAATTGTTAACTAAAACGAATGGTCTTATTGTGAAGATAAGGTATGGGGCCAACACACAGAGTTTTATTTCGTCGATTTCATGCGCTTTTTTTTTAACTTTGCGATGTAGTTTCTTCGGAGAAGTTTCTACATAAGACAAAGCACATCTCTTGAAATGAAGGACAGGATGATCAATCCAATCCACCTATAAGTGATATAAAAAATATGTATTTAAAAAATGCGGTAGACGTTTGATGTCTTCGGCAAAGTTGTACAAAATGCAATTTTTCAACAACTTTGTCTAAGGCGCCATAATCGCATATCTCAAACTTATATGATATACAGGGGATAGATAAAATGATCGAGATTCGGGACAGGCAAAACTTTCACTTTTCAAAAAATGATCAACTAGCTGTACCTTTTCGAAAAGAGCATCAAATATTCACAAACTAAAACTTGGTCAATTAGTTGTCTATCAGTGGTCCAAATTTGGACAAGATAAGCCTATACTACATGAAGTTAGAAATATTCTAGTAAATTATTGTAATTATCAGATGGCCAAATTTAATCTGTTATACCTCCGGATTCCATGAACCCGAACATAATGAAATTTCGAGCGTTTATAATTTATATAATGAGCTTTAGAAAACGTTTGACTTAACTTAAAATTGTTTTTAGGCAAAAAAATTGAAACGATTTAATTTATTATAAGATTTTTTAATTGGTCTATTTTCAACAAGCATTCCATTACTTTTCTTAATTTGTTATCGTATACTTGGTTACTCCAGTTAGCATAGTGGTTAAGACTATGGATCGCCAATCCGGAGACGGCGGGTTCAATTCCCGTTCCGGTCGAGAAAACTTTCTCGTCTCCCTGGGCAAATTGTATCATTGTGCTTGCCTCACAATGTACAAATTTATGCAGCAATGGCAGACAAAGGAAGCTATTCAATTAATAACTGTGGAAGTGCTCAAAGAACACTAAATTAAAGAGAGGCAGGCCTAGTTTCGGTTGGAACGTCGAGCCAGAAAGAAGAAGAAAAATACTTGGTTACTTCATTTTAAAACATAGTTATATTTAAGTCAATTAAAGAAAATTTAAATGAACTAAAATTATTATCTTGAATTTTGAAGTGATGTTGAAATTTTGGGTAATTTTGTGTTTTATTACAAAAAAAAACAATCTAATCACTATATTTTTTCAGTGTTTAAAAATTTACGAGCAAATTTAATGAGGGCGAAACTGGAAGCATTTCCACACTTTTTGGTTTTTGATTTTTTATTAAATAACGAAGTGATATTTTCAAAATCGGGTTTCGTGCACATGTAGAGGATGGATCAAGGTATCTTCTGATTTTTTTTCGTAGTGGAAAATATTTTTCGTTTTTGCAAAAAACCATTTTTGAACAAAATTTCACAAAAAAATGGTTTTTGAAAAAATAGAAAACTTTTTCAACACGAAAAAAATTCAGAAGATACGTTGATCCATACTCTACATGTGTACGAAAACCGTTTTTGAAAATATTGCTTCATTATTTAAAAAAAAAATCAAAAACTGGAAAAATAAGGAAATGTTTTCAGTTTCGCCTTAACGTCAAAAGTTTTTCGATGCTCATTTCATGAACGCCCAAAATTTTATTTAATTCGGTTGATTGAATCCGGAGATATAGCAGTCCAAATTTGGCTATCGGGTAATTATGCCGTTTTTTTAGAATCTTTCTAACTTCATGTAGAATAGCCCGAACTTTCACAAATTTGGACCACTGATAGACAACTAGTTTATCAACTACAAGTAAAAATTTGAGAATATTGGATGCACTTTTCGAAAAGTTATAGCTAGTTAACCTTTTTTTTAAAACGTGAAAATTATCATTTTGCCTATCCCCTGCGCCATTCCATAGAAAATCTATATAGTGGAACTCGGAATGTCGTTATACTTGGTGGGTTTGTGATACCGTAAAACGGGGTAACAATGATCGGTTTGACCGACCTCATGAAATGTTCAAACAAGCATTTTACATTGTATCAGTTACTGCTATCGATACCATTCGTAATCTGCTATCATATAGCTATTAGATGACATGGAATTCATGAAAATTGAATTTCATATAGGTACTGTAATTATATACTGTACTTATGGCCGTCTGATAGTGAAGAGACGGCTGGAAGATTAGTCCGCATAAGATGGTCGAAGGCCAGTAAAATCGACCGAAACGTCCAGACAGTCTGGCAAATAAGTTTTTAATTATTTCTCACCGAAAACCAATCGATGAACTACCAGCACATACAATTTTTTGCGATTTACTTTTAGCGATTTTTCGCGCATAGAAGCTAGCGCCACATTGGTCGATGCGGAGAGTAGGAAAACAGTCAATAATCGAAACTAATGCATAAACGGACGTTATTCAACGTCAGACTTGCGGTCGTGTCTAGTATACAACCCCTCCAACTTTTTTTTTTTAAGAAATATGAAATAGAAATTCTTCTCGAAAAGCCACCCAACTATTAAGCCCCTAACCAGCGGGTCATGACTGTACAAAAAATCTTTCTCAACGTACATTTGAAACATTAGATGTTAGCCGTTACAGTAAAAATTTCAGCTCAATCGGAGCATTGGTTAAGGAAATAGAGATGTATGAAGGGATCAACTTTGCTCAAAAATAGAACAAAAATCAATTTCAAATCGACAGCATTGAATGGAAAGTCTAAAAAAATCCGCTCTACTGTCATTTTTTTCGAACTCAGAGCATGATTCTACACTAAAAATGATCATCAGCTTACCGAGCTCAAAAATGCTGTAAACTAGTATTAATATTGACGAAAATACAACAACTGAACACAGCAAAATGAGTTGTTCACTTATTTGTCTCGTTTTCGACCGTTCGTTAGTGTACCGTCTACCCCCGTTGGTTTGACCTCATCTGATCTGAACACTTTTTAATTTGACCCCCTCTTATCTGCACATAGTTCAAACTAAAAATGGTTCAAACGTCATTCTGCTTATGGGACGGGGTGAAACGGAACGCAGAATCAAAACAAAACAGCAAAACAGCATCAGTGTGTTTTCCGATGCCCACAGGGTTACTAGAAGTTCAAATTAGAAAATGAACCCTGTTGGTTTGCATGAGGTGTCGTTCAAACCAACGGGAGTAGACGGTACTCAGTTTCAGTGAAATCGATTACCGAAACTACCGAAATAGTAGTGTTTTAATTTCGTCAAAAAAGTACCGGATTGAGTTTGTTATCTAAAGATTCGTTAGTTTTGTCTAGTTTTCATTTTTTAACAAAAATTTAGAAAGAGAGAAAAGCTCCTTTGAGTGATATCTTTTTACTCTTAATTAAATCGTTCTCAAAAAGGCACAAAACCTCTTTAGCTTTTCAAAAAAAAAGCTTTTCAAAACATTTACAAAGGTCATATAATAACTTATAATAAAGGCTCAAATGGTATTAGTCCATAGCAGAGCCAAATCTTGAAAATGGGACAAAAAACCTAGTCTTGAATGAAAATGTCATCTATCGCTGAAATATCTTGCAAATTCTGAAAGGAAATATTTAGAAAAAAAAAGAAATATCATAATATATAGGAAATGTCAAAAATCTATAAAGTATTTTCATCAAACAAAGATTTTTGTTCCCCAAAATATCGCGAACAGATTCTGGAACCCTGTGATGATGTATCCTAATATCACTAATAAATTTAGTACTAGGTACAAAATATCTAGAACAATGAAAAACGATATGGTCAATATCCTCAAAGGTTGAGCAAAAATCACATAAATTAGAATCTTTTATAGCAATACGCTAAAGATTCGTTCTGAATATTCATGTTGGAAGTCTTCCAAACATGCCTTGCCTTCCGGGTTTCCTTCAGAAATTCCTCCTTGAATTCCTTCAGCATTTTGTCCTGGAATTTCCCCAGACAGTGAGATGGTTGAAATATGTTCGACATTGGGTTTTTCTAGAACGCATATTGCCTCCACTTTAGCATCCTATTTTACAGCACGATCACATAGTGTATCGGCTGGGAACATTCCACAACCCAAAAGTTACGAATATCCCTCAAAAAATTGGCATATCTACTGAAAAGACGGTAACGCTTTTGCGGGCTTCTCCAGTTTTTTCGTCTTTTTCGACTTTTTCGAGATATCCCGGCTTCACCAAATATGTGTCGCCCCCTCGCGTCTATGGAAAACTTGTAGATCAGAGGTTTTCAGACCATTTGTAACGAAAAAAAAATGTGGTTCCCAATCGTTATTTAATGATGGATCGTTTATAATCTTCGTAGATTTTTAGGAGAGTCCAGAAGGAAAAAAATAAAAAAAGAAGGGGAGTGTCTAAGATAACCAAAATTTTTACTACGGCACCCCATATATATCTCTTCTTAAGACTGCGAAATTCTATCTCATCGTTTTACGGACAAACGTCTTGAAATCCCGAATCATCACAGCATGAGAACTTCAGGCGCACAAATCTCAAGAAGCAAGCTTCAAACAACAGTGCATTTTTTATATTATTCTTGCTCACTTATGATGTGCTTAAAATAAGAAGATCAGGTGCGTTGGTTTTGTTTACGAAGAGATTTGTGCGCTTCAAATCGTGAGTAGGTACCAAAGTTGACCATTGTGGCGGCCATTTTGGGATTCCAAATCTGTACTTAAGGTAGTACGGCCATTTTTAACTTTAATAGTACTAGCTCCAAAATCCTGGAACTTTCAGAGAAGCAGTGGATAACTGACACTGAGGAAGATTACAAGTGGTAGTCGAAATACGCGTATCTGTCAAAGGATAAGCAATTAGGGCGGAATTAAAAGGTACGAAACTGATAACACTCATTCGAAGAGGGTATTCTGCTTAGAGGGTTCGAGAAGTCGGTACAAGGTTGTTAGTATCCCAATTTTGCGTAGACCAAGAAGTTCGAAATAAATTGTTATAATTATAAATGGAACAGAAAAGAATAAAAACAGTAGGTGGCAATATAGGGGGACGATGGGTATTATCGGCAGGTTTGTTCTATTCATCACGAGGGGTTTTTGTCGGCCAAATTTCCTGAAACTTAGTTGTATAATTCAGCTTGGTTGGGAAGGATTTGAGGTCAAATTTGAGTTAAACAGCTTACAAAAAACTATCCATGACGAAAAGAGCAAAACTGCCGAAAATGCACAATTTCCCCAAGAGCGATTCCAAGCAACAGCATCAAAATTAAGGAAAATTTTTAATTCATGATTTTCTATTGAACTGAAACTTTGCACAGTTTTTCAGTTCCATCTAAATCGCCATTTTTCGATATCAAATTTTTATTTAGAGCCACGACTAACTTTTCAAAAGGGTGTATGTGAAAATGGTTCAAAAATATTCAAAAATATGCACAGCAAAAACGGATTGTTCGATTGTTATGAATTTTTCAGCAAAGTTAGATAGCTAAATGGTGATTTCTAAGAAAATATACACTGTGAAAAAAAATCTATTTTATCATTGAAAAACATCATTTTTGTCACAAAAACTCAAATATCTCAAAACCCTATCTTTTTACCAACTTGAATTTTTTAGGGAAAACGGTCCATTGTATTAGCAATCTACCATAAAAATTTGGTGATGGTAAACTAATAAACAAAAAAGTTATAACATTTCAAAAATTTCACAATTTTTACATTTAGTAAAAAAAATTTTTCTGTGTAAATTATTTCGGCCGGGAATCGCGATTTGATGCTGATTTTATTGTTCAGCAAAGTTAGATAACTAAATGGCGATAACTAAGAAAATATACACTGTGAAAAAAATCTTTTTAACATTAAAAAATATCATTTTTGTCACAAAAACTCAAATATCTCAAAACCCTATCTTTTTACCAACGTATTTTTTTAGAGAAAACGGTCCATTGTATTAGCAATCTACCATGAAAATAAACAAAAAAGTTATGACAATTCAAACATTTCACAATTTTCACATTTAGTAATAATTTTTTTTAGTGTAAATTATTTCGGCCGGAAATTGAAGTTTGATGCTGATTTTATTGTTAATGGCCTTGGCGTGAGTAAAACAAGTTGTTTTTATTATATATTATATATACATATAATATACTATGTACAGTAATGTTCCGATTTTATCACGCCCTCCGCGCATTAGTCGTTTATTCATTAATTTGCTGTTACATTTGAGGACAAGTGTTTTCCCTCTTCTTCAAGATGAATGTTGAAAGCGTGTTTTGCAACGTTAAAAATATTGAAATGGGTATAGATGTTGAAGAATATTACAGGGCATTTTTGAAAAGGGGCGTAATTAAATTGTTTAAACAGATGTCGCTGATGGCAATTTCTCAGTTGTTGTCGTTTTCGAACTTCCTGCGCCCTGCTTTACCGATGATATACAGATGGCTCGTTTGTCAAATTCTAGACGGCAGGACGTGCAATTGCGTAATTTTGTACACAATGTGGACATTTGGGCATAACCAGTCTCTTTCAGTTTATCTATGGTGCTTTCGGTGAGATTTCGTAACTCTTTTGAACATTTTTTTTTCATCAAACGGTCTACAAGAGAGCGTTGAGTTGAAGACCTTTGAGAAAGCGACTGTTCATCTTGTTCGTTAGATTATAATAAACAAAATCACTTATTAATTTTAACTTACTTGTTTGGTGTTGGTGGCTGAAGAAAAAAATTACTATACAATTTTTAATATTCATAGCGGTAGTATTTTTTTGTTTTTTTCGGGAGCATTGTCAGGTATGTATACAGACAAACAAACGTAACACTGGCGAAATTTTCATTGACCACGCCTTCAACGATCATTTTGAATCTTGGTTGTGGCTTTCATAACAAGAAGAGCGCCCATCGTTTTTCTTTGCGTTTGACGTTTCACACTAGCGCCTTCTGATGACGATATTGCACAACGCAGTGTTTCGTGAAACATTTCCACCAGCTGGTGATAGTGTGAACTGGGCGATGAATTTTCACTAAAATTGTTCTAGGCGTTTCGTCTGTTTGTCTGTGGTATGTACCTCTTATGCATTTGTTGTTGTTGAAGTTACTCGCATTCTTCCGATCATAAAGTCTGTTCTCTACACACTTAATTTTGATTACCGAGTTCGGTAATTTTTTGACGAGATTAAAACTGCTGAGCACCGAACTCGTTCAGCAAAAATGCATTGTTTACCTTTTCCATACGATTTTGACAGTTGTTTTACTGAGCCTCAGTAAAATCGATTACCGAAACTACCGAGATCGTACTGCTGTTATAATCTCGTCGAAAAAGTACCGAACAGGCAATTTAGAAATAAGTGTGTAAGAGGGATTTTTTTTGCGGATAAACTAGACGTATACGCGTATATAAAACTTTTATTATACAGCTTTTGTCTCAAAAATAAATTCAATTCCATTTTTCTTATAATCAACAGCTTTTCAACACTATCAAGGGATTTTTTCACCAGTCACGTACAATAAAAAGTATGACAATCTCAATATTTTTGATCACAACACTGGATCGCGTCTAAGTTTCAAATAGATACTATAGTAATTACGAATAATCAAACTAAAGTATCATGAAAACAACTTGTTTAATTCAGGCGGTAGCCTTCACAATAAAATCAGCATCAAAATATAATTCTCGAAATAATTTACACAGAAAAAAATTTTTTTTTGTTACTAAATGTAAAAATTGTGAAATGTTTGAAATGTCATAACTTTTTTGTTTATCAGTTTACCATCACCAAAATTTTATGGTAGATAGCTGATATAATGGGCCATTTCCCCTAAAAAATTGAAGTTGGTAAAAAGATAGGGTTTTGAGATATTTGAGTTTTTGTGACAAAGATCATATTTTTTCAAAGTAGAAAAAGAAAATTTTTACAGTGTATATTTTCTAAGGAATCATCATTTAGTTATCTAACTTTGCTGAAAAATTTATAACAATCGAACAATCCGTTTTTGCTGTACAGCTTTTAGAATATTTTAGAACTATTTTCGCATACACCCTTTTGAAAAGTTAGTCGTGAGTGAATATGAAGGTTTAATATCAAAAAATGGCGATTTATATGAAATTAAAAAACTGTGCAAAGTTTCAGATATTTTTGAAATGGTCGCTCAGGATCGACTGACATGACACCGTGGAATTCCTCCCAAGTTGCCACTGCCTTGCGAAGAATGAAACTTGTTGATCTCAAGGTTGGCCTCGAATCCTTCTCAAGTAAGTTAAATTATGTATATGGCCAAGTTTCAGGAGATTGGGTAACCAATATAATTTGGACCCCTATATATTTTGGACCCCCTGTGTCCTATTATCACAACTTACACAGGTTTAATGATGAGATGACGGAAATTTTTAGAATCATTCGCTAAATAAGATCGTGCTGCACGGGCAGCAATCATTTCCTCACTAAAAATATCGTTAATGCCATGAAATTATTTTTTGTCAATCTCGTCATCCGTGCGGGTTTCGCATCATGTTTACAAAAAGAGATTGCGGTGCTAAGGAAAGTTGCAGATGTAGGGGCATCTGGGGTAATACGCACTGTCGAGGCAAAACGCACCCCCTTTGTTTTTCAGGGATTATCGGTTTTAGAGCTTTGAAACCTTATCAGTCTAATAGAACGTCTTAATAAATGAGCATCTGGAAAATTTTACATATCTGCGTTACGTAATTAGTGAGAAAAATGAATAAAATTGAAAAGCACGATTCTGATGTAATTTTCCCGATCGTTTGTCGAATGATTTGATGGTGAAAACCGACCAAACATCTAATGCTGTTGTGTTTATTCAGTTCATTGAGGGCAATTCTAAGCATAGGAAAAATAACTTAAACAGTAATCTACGTAAATTATATGTTTTAAACTATTTTATTTTTTGCTATTGATTGGGGCAATATGCACTCCATTGGTTGGGGCAAAACGCACCTATAGAAAACAAGCTGTAATAATATCTATGAGTGCTCTGTAAGTAATCGCAAACAAAATTGAGCTATTGTTTGTCTTAAAACCTTATAAAACATGCATTTTGTCTAAGAAGTAAAAAGATTTCTAAACTCGACGGTGCATCTTGCCTCAATGTTGTGGTGCATCTTGCCCCTTTGTTTGAGTGCATCCTGCCCCATTGTTGTAGTGCATTTTACCCCGAGCAAGGGTGCATATTGCCCCGCATAAACATACGAAGCCGTAATGTTAGTCTTTACAAAAAACATTATTTTCAAGAGCTGAACTGTATTAAGGCTGAAATTTTGTTTGGTTTCTCTTAGAATGAAAGTATATGCAATGAATGCATGCTTTAAACCAATAAATTATTGCCTTTTTATATGCATTTGGACGCATCTTCCTTAAGTGGTGCATATTACCCCAGAATCCCCTAAACAAAAACGTTTATCATTCTAGCGCATTAAATTCGTAAAGTTCGTCTAATCAGCCTGTGTCAATCAAGTTATCAGGATGTGATCCAGCATATTCAAGCGGCAAATTCTTCCAAATTAGTTTCAAACGAGTTTTAACACCGGGTGTCCAAAATATATAATGACGACGGTCCAAAATATATTGGGGTGTCCAAAACAGTGAAAACTGATGCTTCGAAAATCAGTTATTTTCATCAATTTTCAGTTAAAAATGACCTTGTGGATATTTTTAACGGACAGTGGAGGCTTTTACGAACATACTAACATCATCATTATGTGTAAATACCCTCTGAATCTGTTTTATTTAGAATTAAATTCAAACCAATAATGTCCTCTAGGGGTCCAAAATTCAACCGTTACCCTAATACCCAAAGTTGCCCTATTAGAGGGTTCCCCAACAAGTTTCGAAATCGCACGGGACTTTCGAAAGTTTTGCAAATAAACAACATGTTTGATGTCGTGCAAGAATTTCGAACATGTTTGTAACCACAGTTGATGGTAGAGACTTGATAGTCTGGAATTTCAGATTTGTTCTAGTTTTGGATTGCCCCACTCATTGTCATTAGGCAATGTGTTTCAGGAAATCCCAAGTAGGGTCTGGCACCATTTGAGCAGGAGCACCTATTTTAGGCATTTCCTGCTATAACTCAGGCAATTTCAAACCGATTGACTTGAATTTTTGCATATGGCTAGATACTGTGCGTATCTGATCCTGTTTCAAAAATCAAGTCAATCGGTTCAAAATTTACTTAGTTATAGCAGAAAGTGCCCAAAATAGGTACTCCTGCCCAAATGGTCCCAGACCCTAACTGATACGGACATAACTCGCAGTAAATTCCAGCAACAATTAGCAAAATTCAGCTCAGACCAATTTTCCATCGATCGATGGTGAAGAGAATTTCGCCCTAGCCCACAATAGACCAGTACCCAGTAGTTGATGCTATGTCTTCCAGTCGTTTCCGAAAAACTGTGGCGAGCAGTCAGTCAATATGCTCCCCAGGGCCAATCAATTTAGTAGGTACAAGTTCTCGTCGGTGTCGGCAGATGTGTTTGACGAGTCACTAACTTTGGCTTCGGTAAACACATGCAACAGGTTGGCACTTGATTGCGTGCTCGTGCGAACTTTTGATGTGAAGAAGATGATGATGTTGGTGGAGGAGGCTGCCATCATTTAGTGGCTACAATACTCGTGTCGTCCGGAAGATGAAGGCTTCAACAGTAGATGATATCTAACAGCAACAGGACGCTATGGGATGATTTGTGGGACGTAATTGACAACTTTATTGATGTGATGATCCTTGCGTGGATTCTGGAGAATTGCTAGAACATTGAAGAATATGGATTAAGGAGCTGTTCATGAATTACATATGCGTAGTTTCGTTAAGTCTTTTGGTTTCATGGGCGTCTCATATAAATGATATTTGAAATTTTAGAGAATCAGAAAAATGGACGACCCGAGCAGATGCAAATTGTGGCTCCTCATTTTTAATAAATTATGCATTATGTAATATATGTATACGACACATTCTACGGGCCCCGTATCATCAATACCAATTTTTCAAAGTTAAGTTATGGCATATTTGACATTTTTATCACATTCTACATAACTTTTGTCATCCAAAAATGTATTCGACATGATATTAGTGTGACAATAAATATAAATTGAACGACGATTAAGATTAACATTAAAATCGTGATTTTAAGTCTTTTAGGCACACTTTTCATCCAAACTATCGTATTTCAAACACCAACACACTGATTTTTCAAAAGTCTTCCATCATTTGTAGATAAATGTATGTAGATTTTTAAGCATAAAAAGATTTTTAACCTTCCGTAACTCGCGCGGTTGACTACCTGCGTCAGCAGCACGCTAATGCTGAGTACAAAAAGCGAGATTTTTTCAACGTGTTGTACAAAATACAACAGCGCGATCGCTCGTGGGTTAATCAGAAGACTTTACAACTCTGAATTATAGCTGATCATAGTATGGGTTTTTATTGCGTTGTAACGTCACGAAAAACCAACATTTTTAAATTGTATTCAAATACCGAAAACGTTACAAATATGAAATTTTGTATGCTCTTTGTACTCGAAAAGATCTTTCAAATGAGATTAAAAAAAGAAAATCGGTTCACGGAAGCCTGAGTTTCACCTGGTTGAAGTTTGCGTTGTAACGTCACGAAAAAAAAGTTCTGTGGAAAAGACCAAATATTTCTGGCTTGGACGGCTTCTGCATTGGACAAACGTAGTTCTATATTCAAAACAGTTTCGTTCTAGTTGTGTATGAGCTCTTTTTCGAGATATCGTTTATAAATTGCGTACCATCGCCGGTTAATAAACTACGTAGACTTTTGAAGGACGGGGGAGATGGTGTTTGGCCAAAACAGGCTTGTAAACATTCGACACTTTTCACTACCTTCGTTTCGTTGCCGCGGTCGGGTGTCAGCTTGCTTTGTTTCATTCGAGCGCGACCGCTACCTCTTACACACAACACGAGCGGTAGAACGAAGATCAATAAACAGAAAAGTGGATCAAATCATCGTCATCTGACACGGTGACATTTGTCTAATTCCAGCTTTTCGCAAGATTTCAGCCAATTTTGTTTAAGATTGGTATAATATTAGTTTATTCGTGTGTGGTAAATCGATTACGACACATACATTTATACAAAACAGCCCTCTTTATGGGAAAGATAGGAATATCAAAAACCGAACCATCTCCCGAAGACGCAATCGTGGTCAAGCGCATTCATTCGACATTTTTTGTTCCGGACAGTATTGTCGGGCCGCCACCAAACCGGACTTCGCACAATCAAGTCGCGACGCGACCCAACTCGCGACGTTTTTAAATCATGTCAAAGGTAGTGCGCATCCTTCCCGTTGTTGTCAGCAACACAGCACACTAGATGCGAAACAGTTGCGGCACTTGTGGACCAAAAAATGGCAATTTTTGATTGAATGTCGGTCTTGATTCCAACCGGATAGACAATAGTTTGATCGCTTGTGTTGCGAATGTTGGAGACAAAGACAGCCGAATATCGACAAAAAAGGTGTTAAAGACTGTGATCGCTAACAAGACTGGGCCAAAATCTACGATGTAATTGTACTGCGGTATTGTAAATTTTTTTAATCGTAATCTAATACCACTCAAACCGAAAATTTCTGTGATATGAACAGTCTTGCGAATAATCGCGACCATCACGAGACAATCACTTGAACCGCTTTCTGGAGTCACCCTTCCCAAGGTGATACGAACCAGCTAGCATGTCACGCCTGGAATGACAAACATGTTGTGTTTCCACCCTTCGCAGCTTTGCAGCGATAGCAGTTGTTGAGTATGCTTCGGGCGGGTTGCGAGAGAATCAATCTCTCTGAGTGATGCGTGGTGCGTTCAATGTGTGCGTTTAAACCGAGCTATGCAAAACGAATAGGATTTATGACGTAGTACCGTGCTTGTGATAATACACATGCATAGTTTTACATGCTGTTGCGCGTGCATCTGCTTGAGGCGACGGAGAGAGTCATGACACTCACATGAGCCGTATCCAAGTCAGGATGATTGTAGCAAAACAAGGGTGACCGGGTGATTATGATGGGATTCTGTCTTTTCTGGTGTTAGCGACTGTAGAGAGAGTGAATCAGAAACCGCAGAAACAGGGTGACACAAGCTTAGTGTTTATCAGCTTTTTTGTGACTTGTACGCTGATGCTTCGCGACACTGGATATGAGTGGCCAACAGACGAAACACTGACGAAATTACAAAGTTATTAAATTGGTCAAAGATTTACAGTTGATGGATAGTTGGATTTAAAGTTCCACCAACAGGCGGCGCTAGAGAACTTACAAATTTTAAATTTCGTACATCTCAGGATCCCTTTTACATATAAATACGATTTCTTCGGAAAAGTTGTTTGGTAAGTAAAGGACTTGCAGTTGGTTTACCAATAGATGCGAGATTTTGCCACTAGAAGACGTTAGTTTCCATTTTGCAAAAGCAGGCAAGGGATTAGAATTTCTTGAAAAGTATTCTACAAGCTGGAACTTTTTTTTACTTTGGACATATTGTATTCAAATCAAATTGTAATCAAAGATCAATATATAATTCTTAACTTTCAAAATTTGATTTGATTTGATTCACTTATTCCTTAGATATAAGAGTTAATAGAACACAGTCAAAAATATGATTCTGCTTAAAGCGATCCATCTTTGTGTAGATAAGATAGATAAGATTGTGTAACCAATCAAGTCCAAAATTGTAGAAATTACAGATAACAAGATGAGGAACTATCAGTCAAAATTTGAGAATTTTTGATATATTTTATAAAAAGCTACGGCTTGTTGAATGTGTTTTGGGTAATTAATAAAATTGGTATGCTTTTGAAAATTTGCAACTACCACCACTGTGTGACTGAAATTAATACCATACTATACTGCTATTAAACTGAAAGTCTAGTGATCTACCAAACAACTTTAATGAAGCAACCATCTTTCCAATTAATCACGATCCTGAGATAAGTAAAACTAAAAATGTGTATGCCCTCTAGTGCCTCCTAATGGAAGAATTTGAAATAATACGGCCCATCAATTGAAAGTTCTTGACCAGCCAAACAGTTTTGTCGAGGACACCAACTGTCTAAATAGTTAGGATCTTGAAATATATGGGATGGATATAAGGTCAGTGTTACATCTATTTTTGATATAACAAGAATCACCGACAAACAGACGTAACACCTACGAAATTAAAACTCATATATCTCGGGACTCTAAATACTTAGACTTTAGACTTTTAGAATGTTGATGTTGAAAAGTTGTTTATCTTGTCAAGATTTTAAGTGTAAAAGCCATTTGGTTCAAGTTTCTAACTGACTAGTGGTAGTTGAAATTTTGAAAAATAATGCACTTTATATTTATTCAAAAAATATTCAATATGTTGTAACTTCTTATAAAGTGCCCAAAGATTTTGCCAAAAAATAGTTTCTCAACTAATCAAAATTTGTTGAAAACTTTTTGAGAAATTCTTAACTATTGTAAACTTTTAATAAGCGTCACCCAGTGTGTCTGAATCTCACATCCAATAGTAAATCAACTGTAAGTTTTTGACTTATCAAACAACTTTGCCAAATACACTAACTCTCTAAGTAATTATGACTCTGACATATATAGGATGGATTTTTTTGTCAGAATTAGATCTATTTGTCTTGGAAATTGATGCCCCTAAGTGGTAGGCAGATCCTCAGGTATGTCTTTGGTTCAATAACTGCTCGCTCATCTTAAAGCGTTTTTTTTTTCTTCTAAACCATAGGGGGATAAATCTGCTCAACAGATACCCTAACAGGAAGGTTAGGGTAGTGTGGGGTTAAGGCCGTCTTCAACAACACTAGTAAAGCGTTTGTAATTGAATCAATGACGTTGCATAAATTATAGAAAAAATGTTTAATTCGACGGCGTGATTAGTTTTATGCTGCAAAATCTAAATATCTGGCAGTGCGAAGTAATGAATATCAATGGTTTAGTCTTTGGGACAATATTAGATGAATATGGGTGGTACTAGGCCGAAGATGGGTATCATTAACCTTCATGAAGGAGTTTTCATATTGCTGATAGCAATAACTTGGCCCTCCGAGCCATTTATCACGGATTTTTAATAGAATAAAGTTGCTCTTGGAGCAGTAAAACTAATGCAATAATATATTCAATGATTATGAAAAAAAAAAATGATGTGCATTTACGTGACGTTACAACGCGAGCAGAATCCTGTTTGAAACTGAACGGGCGTTGTGACGTCACGAAATGTAAAAGTCGATTATCCGAAATGTATATGTTTTATTTCACTGCATTAAAGAACAAACCAATAAATTTAAATGTTGGGAAAATTTTTCAGTTTAAAATAAAAATCGGAGCAAATTTTTCAAGATGTTGGTTTTACGGTAGAGGGGGTCGAAATTTTACAAGGAATCTGAATATGATAAAATATTTTAAGGTTTACAGTCGTTTTTATGAATTATAGTGAAAAATCTGACTACCTGCGAATGCGTAAAAACGTTGTAACGTCACGGTAGAATGTGCCTTATCTCGACAGCGTGATGAGTTATATGCTGAAAAATTTAAATATCTGGCGGTGCAAAATAATGGATCTCAGCGCGCTAGTCTTTGGAACAAAACTAGAAGAATATGGGTGATACTAAATCGAAGATGGGTGCCGGTGTCATAAACCTTCATGAAGGAGTATTCATACTATTGATAGCAAGAACTTGGCCCTCCGAGCCATTTATCACAAAACGGATTTTCAATAGAATAAAGTTCCCCTTGAAGCAGTGAAGATAATGCAATGATATATTCTCAAATTCGAGTAAATTTGTCTGATTATTCTGATTCTAACATGATGTGCATTTTCGTGACGTTACAACGCGAGCAGAACCCTGTTTGAAACTGAACGGGCGTTGTAACGTCACGAAATGTAAAAGTCGATTATTCGAAAACAAATCCGAAATTTAAATGTTTTATTCCATTGAATTGAAAAACAAACCAATAAATTTCAATGGTGGAAAAAAAAATCAGAATATCATAAAAATCCGAGCAGATTTTTGAAAATGTTGGTAATGCAGTAGAGAGGGTCGGATTCTAGCGCGTTGTAACGTCACGCTACAAATACGCATTTTAAACACATTTTTCTAATGAAAACTAAATGTTCAATAGGTCAAATATATCAGAAATTTTACAAGGAATCCGAATATGAAAAAATATTTTGAGGTTTACGCTCGTTTTCATGAGTTATAGTGGAAAATCTGAATACGCATGCGTCAAAACGTTGTAACGTCACGGTAGAATGTGTCATACATTAATATGTTCTTTTAAAACTACTGTAAATACCTAGTCTCTAAGCATGAATGTTTATTCTACTTCTTATCATGTTGTCAGTTCGTCATTCTTTTCAGTAGAGTAGCCTTTGCACAGCATCCACAAAGCTACAGCGGGTTTCAAATAGGGAGAAATTGGCCACAATGGCATATTATGCTAAAATTAATTTAAAAGACAAAAGGGTATCGAGTCCTTTAATAAGCATAGTGTTTATTCTCATCCTACGCAAAACAAAGGATGGAAGAAACCTTAATTATATTTGTGCTATCTGCTATGGACATTTTAATGTTTCGATCAATACGTAATCAAAGTGTGAAAAAACAGCAGACATTGGGACTTTTGGAGCATTCAACTCCTTACCTCCCCCATTGTCAAGCACCATTTCCGCAAGAAGTGAAAAAGTTTCCCGCAGTGAGCTTTCATTTCTTGCAAAGTGATAAATGTCCTTACTCGTCTACAACAAACTGCTTTCTTTGGTGGGTACTCGTCACTCTGTTGCTTTGGCCATCTTGGCAAAGCAAAACTTTTCAATAGGCTCGTTGGAAACTTCACATGATATGCCTTGGGCGAGTTGCAACGAGCGAGAACAGGCAAGCCACCTGTCAGTCTGCTTATGTCCGGCATTCCGTCGGCACATCATTCCTCATTCCCATGGTGGTAGTAAATTTGTACATTACTTGAATGAGCTGTGTTTACTTCCGCAATGATTCCCTCCGGCCGTCAAACAGTCGAATCGGAGATTGTCCTAGGTTAATATTGTGCAGCTTCCGCGAAGATGCGAGAAGACCGTTCTTACTCTGCAACAGGATGGTCGTATTTCACCATACTCAAAATTTTGCCAAACGTGGTTATAAAACACTCAAATAATCGTTTGTAAGCATGTACGTTAGTTATTGGAGGCTTTGATTCTTCATATTTTGCCGGATCATCTCTATGAATTGATTGTGTATTTGTTATTCCGTAATTTTCTTAGAAATTAAAAAGTTCTTAGATTTAATAGTTACATATATAGTTATAGTATTATAATAATAATAGTGGTACATTTATCCAACGAAGCTTGCCGAGTTAAATAAAAACTAAGAGTGCTGAAAAAACCGAGTTTTGCAACGAGTTCCAAAAAAAAATTTATGCAATGATTTTTTCATTATACACTCATTTGAGTTGCATAATGTTCATAATGCAACTCAAATGAGTTGCATAATGTAACTATTTTTCATTATGCAACTCATATAAATTGCATAATGAACCTGTACGGAAAAGTAGATCATTATGATACTGAAATGAGTAATATAAAATAGAAATAATTCCTGCAAGAATTTCTAGCAATATTTTTTCCAAGAATTCCTCCAGAAATTATTCAAGAGATTCCTCGAATATTCTTCCAGGAGTTCCTCCACGATATTCACCATAAATTCCTACAAAAATCCCTCCAGAAATTTCTCTAAGAATTCCTTCAAGAATGCCAACAGAAATTTCTCCAAATATCCATCTAAAAATTTTGCCAACAATTCCTCCAGGTATTCCTTCAAAAATTTCGCAAGGAATTCTTCCAAAAAATTCTCTAGAAATTTCTCGAAAAAAACCTCGAAGGATTCCCCCAGAGACTTGCAAAAAAAACCTACCGAAATTTTTCTAAAAATTACTCCAGGGATTCATCCCAGATTCCTTTCAGCCATTTCTCCATAAATTCCTCCAGGAATTCGTGAAAAAAATTTTCAAAGAATTCCTATATAAATATAAATCCTATATAATCATCCAGGAAATTCTTCAGGAATTTCTCAAATAATTCTTCCAGGACTTCCTCCAAAGAATTTTATATACTTTCTTTGAAAAAAAATCCTCCAGAAATTCCTCTATAAATACCTCCAGGCAGTGGTGTGCACGCTTGCCGTTAACCGTTAACGCATTTCCGACGAACATTTGCTTTTATTCCTACAAAGGTCACTTAAAAGTTCTCTATCAATGTTGTCCAATTTGCAAGTGAAGTGTACCTTTCTATTGAGGTGGATAAAGTTCTATTTGCACTATTGGTTTTCGAGTTATTTAGAAGTGAACGAAATTCAACGGTTAACGGATAGTTCTCCTTAATCGTTAACCGTTAAATTGTGTTTGCTCATCAATAGCTCGAAAACTAAAAGTTCAAATTCAATTTTTTCCACCTCAATAGAAAGGTATACTTCACTACTAAATTAGAAAACAATGACAGTGAACTTTTAAGTGATCTTTGTGAGAATAGAAGCAAATATTCATCTGAAATGCGTTAACGGTTAGCGGCAAGCGTGCCCACCTCTGCCTCCTTCAGGAAACCTTTATAAATTCCTTAACCTTTTGGAGCCGATTTGTTCCGCGGCTGTTGACGCAACCTCGCTGGTGTCGAACACGTTTGTGATGCTCGGTTTCATCGCCGGGGTCATATATGACCCATCCGGCTCCAAAGGGTTAAGAAAATATTTCTGGGATTACTCTAACACAGCGTTTCTCAAACTATGGGTCGCGACCCACTGGTGGGTGGCGGCCTGATTTTTGGTGGGTCGTGTTGGGCGATATTCTAACAAATGGCTCAATTAGCATATATCAATAAAGATATTATTAGCCATTTTCCGATTAACAAATACTCTCTTGGAAAACCAGCAGAGTTATTTCTAGAAATTAGGTTTCTCATTAATTCCATTCAAACTTTTGTGTTATGAGTCTTAGGCTATAATATAAGATGGATTAGGGTTCTGATAACATTTTGGGGTGTTCTTGTGTTCTGGGAAAATGAAGTTGTTGCTTGCAGTTCTCATTTTTAGTTAGATTTTCATAGTAATCCTACATTATAGAGATGTGCGGAAGCGGCCATTGTGAGTACTGTCAAAGTGTGAGCCAAATGAACATGTTTATCGTTTGTAGGAAGGCGTTGTTTGAACGGTATTGCAATCAACAATAAACATATTACATATATTTTTTTTATTATCGAGAATTTGATGGCATATGTAAATTTAGTAAAAAGATACCCAGGTAACCAATAAGCAGTTAAAATGGCATTAATTCGGCACTATATGCGCCTTTACGGCAGGTCATTAAATGATAATTTGCCCCATATGCGCCACAAGTGCTAATTAAATGCAGGTTTTGGCCCAATATACGACTGATTTAATGCTTAAATTTCCTACAACCCCCCCCCCCCCAGATTATCAAAAATAAAAACAAAAAATTTCCCCAGCCCATTTTACGGTCTCTCTTTCTCTTCTATTTTAATCTTCACTCTCCTGTGCAACTTTTGAGGCTTGGGGGCACGTTTTGAAATTCTGTTCTTGTTTTTTTTTTTTTTGCTGATTTCGGCGAAATTGGGATTTGATCCCTCGATCCTCGGGTTGACGATGGTGCTGAACCTCGCTATGATGTAAGCTATAGATGATTAGATAATGTGCGTTGGTTTTTTGACATAGGCGAAACTACTGGGGGTGCCGGGAGTGCCAGGCACCCTCTAGAATTTGAAAGCATTGCTGTGAGATATGGGATAATGAATGATGAATGGATGAACTAATGAATATTTTGTTTGTAGTGCACCCCCTTGGCAAAATTCGTAGTTTCGCCAATGTTTTTTGATCAATTTAAAGCTTGAATATTACACCGGCAGTAGCTTCGCCAGATATGCTATGTGCCCAGCATGTGCTGATAATTAAATAAATCGAGCATGGGAAAGTAGCCAAAACCATGGAATTTATTTGCCAAGCATGTTTTTTAGTTGCTACTCTATAAATGACAGGACAAGCGAATGATAATGGAATCTACAGCCGGGGCACGTAAATTAAAAAGTGGAAATGTGTTGTGGGTTCAGCATCACTCCTCCCACTTAGCAGTTTCATGGCACTAATGCAGCAGTTATGCTACTTGTTGACCAAAACATACCGTGCATCTGAAATGCTACATAACTGCTGTCAGATTTTAAGTAGCATTTCAATTGCTAATATAGAGCAGTTTAGCCGTCGAACTGCTATCATATGGCAGTAAGCAGGTCAAATGCAGATATAAAACAGAAATATGGCTTATTCAAATGGTTATTGGTTACCTGGGTAATATTTAATTAATTCTGCTTTCAAGAGCTTATGTTTATAAAAAAAAACTTTTGTCGCTGCTCTTCTCGATAAAACTTTCATTGCTGCTGCTTGATTCACTTCTGCCGATTTGATTCGCGCTATTCTTTGCAATGCATTTCAGATTTTTTCGATTGCGCTGTTATCTTTTTCAAAATTTGGGAAAAAAAGTTCGAATATAATTGGCAAACGTGAACAAAATAACTAAGTCACGCTAAAAGTTTGAACATCTAGCATTGTGGCAAGTGTTGGAAGTTATTGTAAACAAAGCAAACAGCGTTGCCGAATCGACATATGTAACTTCCGCTTATTTCTATGTAGAGGATTTCTAGATTCACACGCCAAGTGCAGCAGATAGAAATTCAAATAATAATAATACCGTCAAGGCACCATTCACCGTGGATCTAAGAGGATTCGGGGCAAATAAGGGCTGTCATTTGACACCAGTCTTATAAACATTGTTGGTGCCGCTTTTAATTGCCTTCATTATAGGTTAAAATTGAAGCAATATCCACAGAAGTAGAAAAATTTTCACAAAATTTGGTGATATAGTACAATTAGTAAAGGGTAGTAGGGTCGCCTAATTCCGTGGTAGGTCACCATTCACCGTGATAGTAGGGACCCATTCACCGTGTATGAGAAATTTTATTCTACTTTGTTTAAAAATGATCAAAACAACCCAGCCAAGGGTATTTTCTTCGTTTAAATTCATTTCAAGTAGGTAATAACTTGCAAGATTTTATTAGAAAAACGTATGTTCAAATTTTCGATTTTTTACTAGATATATGGGACAATATGGGGCACGGTGAATGGATACCATTGATTTTTAGAGTACCCATTTACCGTGCCTTTTTATTTCAATTAAAAAGTACGAGTAATCGTACTTTCTTGTTAAACTTACTTCGGTAATGCAAAATACATACCTGATATGTGAATTTAATTGCTTCTTGGTGGAAAAAAAGCGTTACTACATTAAGTTTATCGCTTAAATCACCTTTGCGCAGTTTTCGTTTTTTCACTATGAATGCAGTGAACGAGCAGAAACCCGCTTCATGTAAACACACTTTAGTGTCAAAATGATACTTTTAAATGTTTCTAATGAGCGTTTTGACATGGTAACAATACATTAGTGTTGTATTGGTGAAATTGAAGGGAAATTGGCAATGTCATATCATTAAATCATAATATGAAAATAATGAAAAAATATTCGAAGGCACACGGTGAATGGCGCCTTGACAGTATAAAATACCAGATATCAACAAAAAAAATATCAAATTTCGAGGTGAAACCAACAAATGTTTAGTGATTTTCTGCAAATAGTTCGTTTATTTTTAACAAGCTCTGATGAAATTCTGCTGCATTCCGATAATCCGAGGTTTCACAGCAATAAGAACAGCTCAAAAGTTATTTCAATATTATAAAAGTTAAACAAGTATATAGTTGCTTGAAGTTAGACTGGTTGAATTTGTATTAAAACCTTGCAAACTTAGCTCAAACTCTTAAAACAAACATCAGTAAATACAAATATAACTGCCACCACGGCCGAATTGATCCCCTACTCATGTATTCAAGAGCACTAATCTTAAAAATTGCGCCTAATTTGGATTGTTTGCAAGTGAACAAAACCAGGACAAACAAATGCAGCCTAGTTCGAAGCTTCATTCGTCAAATTTGACAACGGATTCTATTCTATTCTAGTGCTTGCACAGCTAGTTTTGAAAAGCATCCTGGAAATACCAAATTTCTTCTGATATTTTCTTGTCAGCATTAATATTTGCAGCATGTCAGAGACGTGATACAGAAATTAAAATGGCCAGGCCCACTGTGTAGACTAACGGGCTGGGAGAAAGTTAAAAATTTAGGACAATCAGGTTA
Source organism: Aedes albopictus (assembly GCF_035046485.1). Taxonomy (NCBI): domain Eukaryota; kingdom Metazoa; phylum Arthropoda; class Insecta; order Diptera; family Culicidae; genus Aedes; species Aedes albopictus. Next base: position 238,349,694 of record NC_085138.1, on the reverse strand, counting down.
TCCACTTATGAATAACATAATTGACTAACATTTTTAATTTGAATGAAGGAAGAAACGGGGGCAACCGTACCAACCGTTTCAATTTAGGGGAATGGTGTTTGAACATAAAATCGTTGGGAGTGGTGCTGCTAAGAAGGTTAATGCACAGTTCGTTTTACTTCATTCGTCAAATTTGACAACGGATTTACTGAAACTGATCATTCGAGTCAAAATAAGCTTAAATTTTGACTTTTTCAAAAAAACGAAAAAAGTACTATAAATTTAAAAAAAACTCAAAATATGATTAAGTGCTACTTGAAGTAAGTTATGAAAAGAAGTGATGGTGGGTCTCCAAATTCTGTGACAATCAAAAGTGGGTCGCAAGCTGAAAACCTTTGAGAACCCTTTTTCTAACAATTCGTCCAAGAAATTCTTCAAAAAATTTCTCAGAAACACCTAAAAAAAACTTAAGGAAAAACGCAAAAAAAAAACTTCCCAAAAACTCCTTTAAGCATTCCTTTATAAATCTCTTGACAGATCGACTGAGAAGTTTACTGCAGGAATTAAACGGCTACGCAGTCTTCAATACGGGCAAACAATAAACTTCGTTTTCCGTATTGAAGACTGCGTAGCCGTTTAATTCGTGCAGTTCCTTAAATACATTTTTCTTGAAATTCTACCAGGAAATTCTCCAGAAATCCCCCCAGAAATTACCCCGGAAATTCCTTCATGAAGTCCTCCAAGAATTAATCCAAGTATTTCTCTTATAATATCTTCGGGAATTCCCCCAATAATTCCTCCAGGAATTCCACCAACAATTTTTCAAGGAATGTCTCCAAAAATTCATCCTGAAATTCCTCCAAGAATCCCTCCAGAAATTCCTCAAAATAATCTTACAGGAATTTCTCCAAGAATTCCTCATGGAATCCATTCCAAAATTTCAAAAGAAATTCCTCCAATGTTTATTTTTCCAAAAATTTCTTCAAAAAACCTCCAGAAATTCCTCAAAAAAGTTATTCCTGGGACAACTTCAGGGATTCATCCGAGAATTCCTTCAGAGATTTCTTCAGGAACTGGTTTGAAACATTTTTCAAGAGTTCCTCCAAGAATTCCTCCAGGAATAACTCCAAAAATTCTGTAAAAAAATCCTCCAAGACTCCCACCAGGTATTTCTCCAAGAATTCATTCGAAAGTTTCTACTAAAATTCCTCCAGGATTTAATCCAAGAATTTCTCCAGTTATTTCTCCAAAACTTATGCTACGAATTTCTCCAACAATCTGTCCGGTAATTTCTCCAAAATTTCTTTCAATAATTCCGACAGGAACTCTGATAAGAATTTCTCCCAGATCTACTCCAAAACTTGTGTCAAAAATTCCTCCAAGAATGCCTCCAAGAATTTGGCCAGGGATTCCCTTATAAATTCCTCTAGGAATATCTCGAGTGATTTTTCGACGAATACTTTCAGGAACTCTTGCTGGGAAACCTTCAGAAATTCCTCTAGAAATGCCTACAGAAATCCACTCAGGATTTTTTTCAGAAAATTCCTTCAGGAAATCCTCCAAGAATTTCTCCAGGAATTCCTCCAAGACATCCGATAAGAATTCTTCTAATAATTCCTTCCAGAATTCCCATCCAAGAATTCCTTCAGGAATACCTCCAAGACTTCTTTCAAGAATTCCACCAAGAATCCCACAAGGAATTTCTACAGGAATTCTTACAAGAATACTTCCAGGAATTTCTTCAAGAATTTTTTAAAGAAATTTCTGGAACAAATCGAGAAATTCCTGGAGTTTATTCTGGAAGAATTCATGTAGTTTATTATGAAGGGTTTTTTAAAGAATTTCCTGGGGACATTCTTAGAGGATATACTGGAAAAACTTGTAATTAGAAGGCACGAAATGTTGCTAATTGACAAATTGAGAGATGAAATTTGTGAAAAAAAATCGCGTTCTGGTGGGATTCGAACCCACGACTCCTAATTACAAGTTTTTCCAGTATGTTTCAGACATACCAGCAAACCTGGTAATATGCCAGTAAAAAGGGCAATATGTATCATTGTATTCTTAGAGGAATTTCTGAAGGATTTCCTGGAGGAACTCCTGGAGGACTTTTTGAAGTTTTTTTTTTATTTTTCCTTTATTCCTGTAGTAATTCCTAATGGAATTCCTGCAGTTATTCCTGGAGGAATTCCTGGAATATTTCTTGTAGGAATTCCTGAAATATTTCCCGGAACAATTCCTAGAGGAATTTCTGTAAAAAATCTAGGAGAAATTCGTAGAGTAATTCCTGGAGAAATACCTGAAGAAATTCCTGGAGTGTTTAAGGAATTTCTGGAGTACTTGCTGGAGGAATTTCTGGATAACCTGGATGAATTCTCGGAGGAATTCCTTAAGGAATCCCTGGAGGAATTTCTTGAGAAATGACTGATGAAGTTCGCGGAAAAATTTCAGGAGGAAACCCTGTGAGGAATTGCTGGAAGAACCCCTGGAAGAATTCCGGGATGAATTTGTGGAAGAGTTCCTGGAGGAACCCATGGAAGAATTTTTGGAGAACATCGTGGAGGATTTTTTGACGGAATCGCTTGATTAATTCCTAGATGAATTAGCAGTTATTCCTGAAGATATTCCTGGAGGAAGTCCTGGAGGAATTTCTGGAGAAACTACCCGGAGAAATTCCATGGAAGAATTCCTGGAGTAATCACTAGAAGAATTTCTGGAAGGAGCTCTGGAGGAATCCCTTGAGGAATTTCTTAAGAAATCCATTGATTAATTGTTGGAGAAAACCCTGCATGAATTTCTGAAGTAGCTCTGGAGGAATTCGTGAAGGAATCCCTGGAGGTATTTCCGAACGAATCCCTGAAGGGATTTCTAAAGAATCGCTGGAGCAATCTCTGGAAGAATTCCTGGGAAAATTCCTGGAGGAATCCCTGAAAAACTTTCTGGACGAATTCCAGGAGAAATTTCTAGAGGAACTCGTGGAAAAAATTACTGGAGGAGTTGTCAGAGAACTCCTGGAGAATTCCTTGGGAGCTGCCGAAGAATCCTCGGGTAACTACCGTGGCTCCCGGAGGAATTCCTGAGGAACTCCTGGAGGAATTCCAGAAAATTTCCTGAAGAAATTTCCGAGAAACTGCCTGTATATTAGGCCGTCCCCTATTTTGCAAAATTTAGAAATGTTATAAGTTCGTTAGTGGAAAATGATCGTTTTAGCTAAAAAATGATCGTGTCAAAATTTGAAGTCCGTATCTCAAGGCTAAGTGGTCCCTCAAGGGGCCTAAAGTTGTCAAAAAATTGTATGGGACCAAAAAAACATGAAATTTTTATCGACAAAAAACGCTATTCTACTAAAACCGGTGATTTTAGGACCCTAAAGGGCCAAAAATGTGCTTAGATTTGCGATATCTTTACTCGTTTTTGAGTTATTGAACAAAATAGGGTAAGTTTCCTTCGGAATTTAAAAAAAATGGTCAAAAATGCTGATTTTTCAGTTGTTTTTTGTCAATATCTTGGAAACGAGTAGAGATAGCGCAAATCTAAGCACATTTTTGGCCCTTTAGGGTTCTAAAATCACCGGTTTTAGTGGAATAGCGTATTTGTTTTGTCGAAAAAAATTTCATGTTTTTTTGGTCCCAAACATTTTTTGACAACTTTAGGCCCCTTGAGGGACCACTTAGCCTTGAGATACGGACTTCAAATTTTGACCCGATCATTTTTTAGCTAAAACGATCATTTTCCACTAACGAACTTATAACATTTCTAAATTTTGCAAAAAAAGGGACGGCCTACTGTATATCCTAGGAACTCGTAGACGTATTCTTGGAGAACATCACGAAGAATTTCCGAAAAACGCCTGGAGGAAGTCTTGAGTAATTTCTGGCACTTCAAAATACCATAAAGATCATTTGTATGTAGGTGGATGCACAAGTAACGCAATGAGATACTCAAAATATCACGAGATACTGCAGAATAATCAAATTGAATAATAACATCGAAAAAGACATACATACAAGAGTAGGGCTTGTAGAGTTTGAAGGTCTTAATTTCAGAATAGTTTGGCTGACCTAGATCACCTAGTAAATGTTGCTAAGTTATCGGAATTGGACTCTGAGGCTCTGAAGGTAGTGTAGATTATATTCCGTGAGCATTCATACAAGAAAAATATCCTAAGATTTACAGATATTGCGACCTATACTTTAAAATAAATTGGGTCCATTTGTATGCCAGTGGACACCCAAATAGGTACTCGTAATATTATGAGGTGCAACAGAGACAATCGTGAAATAATTATGCCGATTAAGTGAAGAAAAACAATAGTAGAGCCTGTAGACCCTGTAGGTACTGATTCCAGAATAACTGGAAAGCCTGGAATATCCCATGAATGTACCAAAAGCATTATAGTTGAGCACTGAGGATCTATCCGCAGTATAGACTACATTCAGCGAATATTTTTACAATACAGCATGATACAGCATGTTCCGGCCGCCAGCAAGCAGCCGGGATGTTTTAGGACACCGCACCAGCAGAAGAGCATGTCTCATTCTGAGGGCTCAAAAACTGCTCCACAAGCCACAACTATTTCCCCCATCACTAAGCACTGAAGGTTTAAACAATCAAGGTGTATCCGCTTATAGAATGTCAATTCTCAATAAGAATAATCGAAACCCTTTTTCTATTAATAGTTTACCAGACTTGGCATTTCATGTAGGGCAACAAAGCAATCCTATTGTGTAGAGATCAGCCGAATACATATTATTGTATGCATTGTTGTATTGTTCTCGATTTATTGTATGCAATTTATATGGGTAGACAGGGGAACAATAATGTATTTTGAAATATGAATAGGGTAGCGGGTATATATACGGCACAGAATTGTATTTGAATTCAGTTGGTAAAATAAACCGTTGAAGTAAAGTACCTCACTCGCGTTCCTTGTATCCGTCTCAAAACAGCCTCTCCACAGCATATAGATATTGTAACCCAAACTTCAAAGTGTATTGAAGGCCATTTGCTTTTCACGGAATGTCCAACTACCAATACTCGATATCGAGCTGCTCGTAATATTGCGAGCTTTAATGGACATCAACGTGACTAAATTTCATGAACAGAGTGGAAACAAATGATGGTAGATGTTGTAGATCTTAAGCAAATGGATTCCAGAGTAGTTTGGATGACCTAGAATACCCTTCGGTAATCAAATCTGAGTGTGTAACTTCATCAAATATTTATCAAACTCGGTTTTCGGAATTAAGCGTTGATTAAGCTACACCGGGTTAAGTTGAAAGGGGTAGGGCAAGATCATACGCGAAGTTTTGAAATAGATTTCAATAAAATTTGGGTATTTATCCTTCACCAAAAGGAATCAAAAACTATGTATTATGGCAATCAAATCATTTATCAACATTAAAAAAAAATCATGATAACCCGCTGTTTCATCTTACCCCACATGTTTCAACTAGCCCCGGTGTACCTTATTCGATTTAATTTTATTTGATATAATTTAACAAATTGACAAAGCACTGGAAGTATGAATTGAATCTTCTACATTGACTAATTGTCGATGGCCATTGAAAAAAATAACTCTAATAAATCTGCTTGGAAATGTTACAAAGGCTTGCTTCTTCTGTAGTTTAAATAATTGAAACATGTGTTTGTTCAAGTAACTAATAGGCTCAGTTTATGCAAGTTTGAAGTGCATTTTCGCTCAACGTAGCAAGCAAGATAGAGTTCTAATGAAAGGTAAAATACCTTCCCCAATGAAATACATTTGCTGTTCCCGAAACGAACTAGTATTGTAGTATTTGGTTGTTGTCATCGATCAAGCACGGGTCGTTTTTCTGATATATATAACACACTGTAAAAAGGAGTAACATTGTGGGCTGCCACATCCTTGGCCTGAAAAAAAATAAATGAACGCTTTTCATCGATACAATTTCAATTAATAAATGATGGATGAGTTTCGAGAGATGCTTTACAAACAAGATTTGATTATTAGCATTAGCATTAAGAAAGTCGTACAAATTCATATAGGGTAATTCTCGCTGAGACCGGCCCACTATTTACACCTTGTCTTCAAAAATTTTTAAGGCGCCGATTTTCTGAAAGCCCTCGCCTAAAAAGTAAGAAAAATGCATTTGGTTACTCAAATTGATGGACCCCCCGTTAGTTAGAGCCACAAAAATTTTGGCAGACCCCTCGATTTTGGTCAAATGGTGGCTCACTTAAACCGTTATAACTCGAAAGTTTCTCCAACAACCACCTCAAAACGAATTGTTGTTGAAAAGAGGAAAGATAGAGCTACTATTTACAATAATAAAAAGTTGGGTCGGCCATATTGATTTTGGCCGCCATCTTGGATTTTTATACCAAAACATTTTTTTCACCATGAGGGCAACCACGGATTTTCAAAATTTTTGCATCAATTGAAAGCTGGGACATTTATACATAACATATCAAAAAACTAGAGATGTCTTTTTCTTCTTTCAAAAGTTATCTGCAGTTTTGTAAATTAAGCCACGTTTTCTCCATACATTTCCATGCGCACCAGTAACGACATGCAACAGCATCCGAGTTTACGCCTACATGTATACACAAAGGCGCGTGCCGCAAAATTTGGCCAAATCGGAGGTTCGTTTCCGTTTTTGACTGTTTCTCAATGATGCAGGCATTGTTTTTATAACTTTTTTTAGTGTTTTGAAAAGCTTAAACCTTCAGCTTTCCATTAGTGGGTTCAGAATTTAAATTCGTGTTCGTAAACACTGCGAAATAACGCTGCATTTATGTAAACGGCCGGCACCGGACCCAGTGCGCAAAAGTGGCATGATTTACGAAACGGCAGATAACTTTTGAAAGAAGAAAAAGACATCTCTAATTTTTTGATATGTTATGTATAAATGTCCCAGCTTTCAATTGATGCAAAAATTTTTAAAATCGGTGGTTGCCCTCATGGCGAAAAAAATGTTTTGGTATAAAAATCCAAGATGGCGGCTAAAATCAATATGGCCGACCCAACTTTTTATTATTGTAAATAGTAGCTCTATCTTTCCTCTTTTTAACAACAATTCGTTTTGAGGTGGTTGTTGGAGAAACTTTCGAGTTATAACGGTTTAAGTGAGCCACCATTTGACCAAAATCGAGGGGTCTGCCAAAATTTTTGTGGCTCTAACTAACGGGGGGTCCATCAATTTGAGTAACCAAATGCATTTTTCTTACTTTTTAGGCGAGGGCTTTCAGAAAATCGGCACCTTAAACATTTTTGAAGACAAGGTGTAAATAGTGGGCCGGTCTCAGCGAGAATTACCCATAGGCGAAACAGTCTCAGACTGGTGTTTAAGAGTTACCTCTCTCCCGTCCGTTACAAAATCATGGAGATTTGGGACTAACCTCTGACTCTATATTGACGCAATATATTATACTGTATACTGTATACTGTATACTAAAGGTCGAGAGCTGCCCCACGTTTGAAATGTAGTACAAAAAGCTCGTCAAACCAACCAATGTCACTTCCGAATACGGTATTTGTGTTCGCATGACGATGGAATCTGTAACGGTGCTCTATTTTGCCGAGTCAGAATGTAGAGGATTTTATCCGTTCCAGTGATTTCACTGAGGGGAGAAACAATAATCAACAATGCCGAAGAAACATTGTTTTTATGAAACCAATCACTTCATATCATGAGCCCCGATAAGAGGGGCAAAATATGCTGATTGCATGAGGTATGCACGAATCAGATACGAGCGAAACAAGTGATTGAAACCGAGTGGTTATGGGTATGGAAATGTATAGCTAGACACAATCTACGCCGTTTAAAACAAGAAACTCTTCTGTTAATGGAAATATTGATTAATAATTATTTTGTCAATCAGATTAAGTTGTGGCATATCTACATATTTTTAATTTACTGTCAGAGTAATAGATTTTATCCGGAAAACGTGCACTGCTGAAAAACCACCTCTCATCTATTTTTCTTACCAACACATGCTTGGTAGGCTGTCCCAAAGATAAACATATATGAAACATGTTTGTAGAACATATCGATTTTCTAAAAAAAATCATTTAGAGGTTCCGCCAGGCCGATTTTCGAAAAATGACCAATTTTCATAAACAATCTAAACAATATTTTTATGTGGTATTTTTTTTTAACTTTTGAATTTTTTCGATATTTTTTTATTTCTATGGACCACTAGACATTCTAAAAGTCTATTGGTTTTTGAAATAGCGTGTTCATATTGACCGCAGAACCTTTTTTCTGCTGATAAAATTACTATTTTTGAGCATTTTTTATCAAAAAAATACATGTATTAATTTTTTATTATCTGTTAGTAGAGGTTATCGATTATCCGGAGTTGGGCTCTGACGCTTCCCAGAATAATATCTCGCAAACGGAATACTGTACGAAGCTGAAATTTTCACTCACTACTAATCAAAGTTGGCTTGACAAAATGTCTAAATTTAAGCTTGATAGAGAATTCTGTTCTCCAAATATATGTTTGAGAAGCATCAGAACCGGATAATCAAGTCCGACCTGTACTATTTGTTTGCGTCATTTCGCTATAAAAAAGACTTAAAATCTTGTTTGGAAACTGAGATATAACATTTTCAGTAAATGGACAATACTTCAAATATTTGCAAAACTTTGTATAAAATTTCTTATCTATGTTACTCCCAACGTGTTTAAATATACTAAAACACTTTCACTCACTCAAACACGTCTACATGATTTACTCAAATACACTTACACAATCTGAATCTTGTCGCATTACTCGCTTATAGTGATTCCCAAATCACCCCATTCCAAATATCCAACTCCTTGACACCTATGGGAGTGGCGGTGAGTCGCTGACCTCTTGTAAAATAGGTGTCGTATCATCACATCCTTTCCTATCCTTGTAACGGAGAAAATGGGCGTGGCCAGCAATGGAAGTTCTCATGTCTTTTTTACTTCAACCTCTGGTTGGATAGCTGTTCCTTCCCAAATAGCATTCCATAAGCAATTAGAATAGGAGTATTAAAGTTTTAACATGACAATTTTCAGTATGCAATCTACGAATTACTCCGTTACCATGCAACGCAACACAACGCAACACAATACTTCAAATATTTGCAAAACTTTGTATGTTTACACTGCCAAAAGTGTTTGGTCAAATACCCTTCAAGAATGCCTAGTGGTCCATATAAAAATACAAAAATATTGAAATCGTGTTGTTCTACAAAAATAGTCTTTGGGGTTTTTTTAAACCTATTGAACTCAGAATTGGTCTCAAATCCTTCCCAACTGAGCTGAATTATATGGCCAAGTTTCAGGCAATTTGGCTGACAAAAACCCCCCATGACGAAGAGAACAAACCTGCCGATAATACCCATTGTCACCCTACTTCAAATATGTATATCTTTCATTTTAGGGTTGAGCACCTTGGCTTTTCGAACATTGATTTTTTTTTTGGGACAGCCTAAATGCTTAGTATAAAATGGCCGCACATATCTATGATTGCTACTTCTTGATTGCAAGGAATTAAATAAAATATACAATGAATCGATCTAAATAGTGAATCTAGGTTCAGGTTAATGATTTAAAACATATAACATTGTTAAAATAGTAATTTAGGCTGAAAATGTTTTGCTTTCGTCTTAGGGCAGCGTTTCTCAAGCTATGGGTCGCCAACCACTGGTGAAAGGTGGGTTGTGGGCAAATTTTTTCGGGTCGCGAAGGCTTTAGCGATATTGTAATGAATGTCAAAATCAACTTATGCCAAATGATGTTTGGGGGATTCACTTAAGGCTCAAGCATCCGTCATCATTTTTCGGAAAATAAAAAGCAGTTTTCTCGCTGCAAATCAAAACAAGGATCATGAAAATATATTCACTGCATTATATTCCCCATGTGGAGTACAGTGAATATATTTTCATAGCATAAACTTTTGTTTTGAACGAAAAAACTGCTTTCAAATGTTTACTGATGACGATGATGTTAATGACGAAAAGTTCAACGTTAACAGTGTACCTTGCTGCGTAAACCATGATTTTTCACTATTTAAAATGTGTCATGAAATTACGAATGAAATAAGCATGGTAACATGATAACTTTAAATCAGCGGTTTACGCTGTTAAGTGAATCCCCCTATTGTTTTCTAATTTACATTTTTTTTTTTGATTTACAAATGCTCTCTTTGAGAATGAGTTATTTCTAGACACCGAATCAAATTTCATCCATTATTGCGAACAATAATGATAATGTCGCAACCTGCATTTGTTTCGACAATTTATCCAATACGACATAGATTTGTTCCAACTTGAACAGAGTAGTATAAGATCTTACACCACGAGTTTAAAAAGTTTGCAGTCTTGCATTGGGATGTTCGAGGAGACACTTCCAGTCAGTTGAGACTGCAACGCTGTTGAAGATCCATCAACAAACAGTTTCGGTTTTGTGTTAGTAATCATGCCGCAACTGTCGCTTGTTTTGGGTCCCTTTTGCCCAACAATTCACTGATCTGTTTCTAGAGAGATTTTACATGCTTTTATCCTTTTTCTAAATATTCTTTAAAAATTAAATTATAAGCGGGGTGATACTATTTCATCCGACGTTTCGACTCTTGGTTTGGGTCTTCTTCAGGGAGGTTATAGGGATACCGCTACGTTTGTATCGCCGGTTGCTTGACGTAGGGCTGTCGGGTTTGGTGAATTTAAGCTTGTGTTGGCTATTTGTGGGTAGATGGTGACCACCATCTACCCACAAATAGCCAACACAAGCTTAAATTCACCAAGCCCGACAGCCCTACGTCAAGCAACCGGCGATACAAACGTAGCGGTATCCCTATAACCTCCCTGAAGAAGACCCAAACCAAGGGTCGAAACGTCGGATGAAATAGTATCACCCCGCTTATAATTTATCCGGACCGAAAAGCCAACCATAGAGGGATAACTCTGCCAATCCGTCGGTCGTTTCCACAATCAGTTTGAAAATTAAATTCACTACTGAACGAGTGCAGGCGTTTACATAAAGTATGGCTGGCTGTTAATTACTGCCAATGAAAACCAATCACTCTCCAAAGTCCATCATGGCATCGCTTGAAGTTGTCTCATCGAACAAGCGGTGTGCATAACAATGGATCATTGAAGCCAAATTTTTCGCTACTCACCGCATCAAAACAAAAGCGCCACCGTATATGGACTGTAACACAGTGACAGCAGTCCAGTTACGTCAAACACACAAGGCTACGGTGGCGCTATCTGTTCATTTCATAGCGGCCGTTTTAGTTATTTTAGTGATCCATTCCTGTTTAATTTTCCCATGGCAGAACACAAAAAAGAACGAGTTCCATTCATCAGCATCGTCACCCGATGAACTTGGTCAAAGAACAAATTATTATGCAACAGATTTTTCTTTCATTCGGCTTCTTTCCACTTTGAGCTTCTGCAATGTCTCAATGAGTGGGGCCAACTCTACTTTGAATACAGCAGAGGCAAAATTGCCAGATATTAATTACTCTTCGCCGTTGGTAACGTCGGCGACGTCGTCATCATTTTCATATAGTCATAGTCAATCTATCCGCCGACATCGACGCCGACGATGGATGTGGACGAAAACAAAGAAGCAAACAGGAAACCCCAGAACGGTAAATCATTGCCATTAGCTCTTTTCCTGTGATGCGTTTGTGTGCATTTGTGACAAACATTGACGGGGTCTGGATATGGCTAATGGAGATGTGCGATTCTAAAATATGGTAAAGTTGGGTAAAATGCTAATTATACTTTTTTCGTTTACAATGATAAACGGCCTATTTATAAAGGCATTCAAAGTATAAACAGTGACTGAACAATATTCAATTGATACGAAATTAGAATTATTTTCAAAACTACATACATACATTTATTTGTTCAACATCACATTTAAGACAAGACATAATCAACAATATGTAGTAGGTACGCCACAATACTCGGTTTGTAGCTACCGTTCTCCATCCTCGGTCGCGCCCAATGCTCGCCAGGTCACGCTCCACCTGGTCCATCCATCGGTGCTCTCTGCGCTCCACGCCTTCTTGTGCCAACCGGATCAGTTGCAAACACCAGCTTTGCAGGGTTGTTGTCCGGCATTCTTGCAACATGCCCTGCCCACAGTATCCTTCCGGCTTTGGCCACCTTCTAGATGCTGGGTTCGCCGTAAAATGCAGCGCCACACACCGTTCTCCTGCACGCCGCCGAAGATCGTCCTTAGCACGCATCGCTCGAGAACTCCGAGTGCTTGCAGGTCCTCCTCGAGCATGGTCCATGTCTCGTGCCCGTAGAGGACCACCGGTCTTATTTAGCGTTTTTTACATGGTGCATTTGGTGCGCGGGTGAATCTTTTTCGACCGCAGTTTCTTCTGGAGCCCGTAGTAGGCCCGACTTCCGCTGATGATGCGCCTCCGAATTTCACGGCTCACGTTGTTATCAGCCGTCAGTAAGGATCCGAGGTAGACGAATTCCTCCACCACCTCGAAAGTATCCCCGTCTATCGTAACATTACTACCCAGACGGATCCGGTCGTGTTCGGTTCCGCTTACCAGCACGTACTTTGTTTTTGAGGCATTCACCACCTTGTCCGACCTTTGCTGCTTCGCGTTTCAGGTGGGCGTACAGCTCTGCCACCGTTCCAAATGTTCTGGCAATAATGTCAATATCGTCCGCAAAGCACACAAATTCACCGGATTTTGTGAAAATCGTTCCCCGGCTGTTGAGCCCGGCTGGTCGCATCACACCTTCCAGAGCGATATTGAAGAGTAGGCATGAGAGTCCGTCACCTTTTCGCAGTCCCCGGCGAGATTCGAATGAACTGGATAGTTCATCCAAAACCCTTACGCAGTTTTGCACACCGTCCATCGTTGCTTTAATCAGTCTTGTCAGCTTCCCAGGAAAGCCGTTTTCGTCCATGATTCTCCATAGCTCTGCGCGGTCGATACTTTCGTATGCCGCTTTGAAGTCGATGAACAGGTGATGCGTTGGGACCTGGTATTCACGGCATATCTGGAGGATTTGCCGTACGGTAAAGATCTGGTCCGTTGTCGACCGGCCGTCGATGAAGCCGGCTTGATAACTTCCCATGAACTCATTTGTTTTAAGTGACAGCCGACGGAAGATGATCTGGTATAGCACTTTGTAGGCAGCATTCAAAATAGTGATCGCTCTGAAGTTCTCACATTCCAAATGGTCGCCTTTCTTGTGAATGGGGAAGACTACCACTTCATTCCACTTCTCCGGTAGCTGATCGGTTTCCAGATCCTGACTATCAACCGGTACAGACAAGTGGCCAACTTTTCTGGGCCCATCCTGATGAGTTCAACTTCGATACCATGCTTACCAACTGCTTTTTTTATATTGAGCAGGTGAATGGCATCCTTAGCTTCCCTTAGCGTAGGTGCTGGCTCATCTCCATCCTCTGCTGCATTGGCGAAGTCGTTCCCTCCGTTGCGTTGTCGTGAATTCCCGTACCTACATCCTCCACGCCATTTAGGTGCTGATCGAAATGCTGCTTCCACCATTCAATCACCTCACGTCCGCCCGTCAATAAGCCTCCGTCCTTATCCCTGCATATTTTGGCTTGCGGCACGAAACCGTTGTTGGATACATTGAGCTTCTCGTAGTATTTCCGTGTTTCATGGGAACGGCACAGCAGTTCCATTTTCCATTTGTTTCGTTGATACCTTTCCACGTACCCGATGGTGCTCTCGGTTGCGTCGTCAATGGCTGCTTTTACTGTTCTCCAGCAGTCTTCTAGAGAGAGGCGACATCGAGCTCGCCCTCATCTGGCAACGCTGCCTCGAGATTCTGCGCGTATGCTGAAGCGACATCCGGTTGCATCAGTTGCTCAAGGTTGTACCGTGGTGGTCGCCGGTACCGTACATTATTGATGAAAGAAAGTTTTAGGCGCATGCGGACCATCACCAGATAGTGGTCGAAGTCGATGTTAGCGCCACAGCAGGTCCTAATGTCGAAAATGTTGGGAAAGTGCCATCCGTCAATTAGAACGTGGTCGATTTGCGATTCCATCTGCTGTGGTGATCTCCAGGTGCTTTTTAGGCGGCCAAATCAATGAGTCGAAGGCCATTTTCGTTCGTCAGCTGGTGGGCTCTGAACTTTCCAATCGTTGATCTGAGTTCCTCCTCGTGGGCTACCTGAGCGATGTATTTGACGTCGTGGCTTGGGCAGCAATCGTACTCGCGTTCGAGCTACGCGTAAAATACGTCTTTGTTATCATCAGTGCTCCCGGAGTGAGGGCTGTGCAAGTTTATTATGCTGAAGTTGAAGAATCGGCCATTCATCGTAAATCTGCACGTTCGGACCATGGATCCTGTCCAACTCACCTCCTGCAGCGCTACAATGCCGAATCCGCGGTTTTTCAGTAGATCAGCGGGGATACGGGTGCCCCCAATTAAGTTGAGAGATCAGCAGTTCCACGTATCGAGTTTCCAATCGCAAGTCCCTTTTGTTCGCTGGGGTCGTTACCGTTGGTCTCGGTTCGTATTATTCTGTTGCTGATTTTCTGTTACAACCCCTCACTTTACGGAGAACCTTCATGCACAGATGAGCTGAGACTCCTTCCCTGACACTTGGAAGTTGATCAGCCACCCCTAACACGGGGATCAGACGGTGTTGTGAGCCGCTTCTCCTGGAAAACAGACGCTCAGGTTTGCAAAAGAAACCTACTACAAAAGAGCTGTAAATTAGGTTGAGTGGTTGAGAATACTAAAAAAAAACTACGTAGGTATAATTCCAAAACAGAGTATTTTCGGATCGAACACAATGTTCATAACGACAAGACATTTGTTTTATTACTTGCACATGTACTTCGATATAATTTGCAAGGAAAATTGTGAGAAGCATGAATCGCAGAAACTGGATAAAAGTCACAAACGTTTAAACGCGACCAAATAATTAACTAGATTGAAAGAAAAAGCTACTTTGAAAAGTATTTCGAAACTTTTGAAGATGTTCTAATAGGTTTTTCCAATCTAAATTTTGATTTTGATTCACCAAAGTGAACAATATTCTTTTGTGCTTAAAACACCCTTACCCACCAAACTCGGAGTCTCTGATTTCAAATATGTTACTTAAATTCTTACAAGTTTTGTACTTTTTGAGTTATTTTAGGATTAACATCCTCTAAACCGTAATAAACGCCTGAAGGTAAGTAATATATTACAGACTTAAGAACCACCTTTAATAAATCGTCTATTTTAAAGAAAAGGAGCACTTAAAAAAAAAACGCTTATGAAATTCAATTCTAGGATAACATATTGAGTTGTTATGGTGATTTCGAACTTAACATTGTTTCTAGTATCCATGCCAAGCATGAATGTTTGAGAATGTTCCGATAGCGATACGAAACACAGTTAAGAAAAATCGATTTATTTAAATGTTTATACCATTCGGTAGCTGAACAACAGTTTACGAGCTACTACTATGAGCAGAAACTGATTCAATGAAAATTGTTTGTTTGAACACTCCAAGAGGTGGGTCAAGTCGATCAAAGTTACCCCGCTCATCAATGATAACCCGTTTTACGGTATTTGAAATTATCTGATAATAGCAGATAATGAAGAAAAAAAGAAAAATTAACTATTGGTTAAGGTATAAATCAAGTTTACGATTTTAGCGCAATCGAAGGAATCGGCCATAAGTGCTAATGGGAACCAAAGGAGTGTCCGTACCCGAACAGAAAACTACTGAATAACATATCAAGGTATAAATTTTAAACATTATCATACCTTGACATGCCCTTCATTAGGTGGATAAAGAGGCAAAATAACAGAAGCAAATACCATAATTGGCTTCTTAAACGGGGTTGAGATAATTCCATATTCTGGATCTGCATTCCAAACTGAGCCGAAATCCAAATTTTCATGATTTTCGGTGCCCAGGAACCTATTTAAGAATTAATTTGAAGTTTGTATGGGAGCGATTTGTCTAATCACCCCTTGTCGCATTTTGTACTGGGCGCAACTGTCAAGCGGTTGCCCAGCTGCCAAAAGGTGATTTCAAAAAATCTTTTTGAAATTGATTTTAGGTATCAAAATAATGTTCTAAAAATCTGAAAAAATCATAGTGGCTCAGAAAAAGGTGCTCTTTCGTATAAAATCAAAAAAAAAACAATACATTTTTTTAAATTTGAAAACCCAATTGTGTATGAATAACACCTAGAAAATAACAAATATTATTTCAATAATAAATGCATACCTAAAATTTTAAGTGCTGTATTTGTTATCCAAAAGGTGTTCAATAACAAAGTATCGTAAAATGGAGTAAATTTGATAGTTTTTCAGCGAATTTTCTCAATATTTTTACATGTAACAGTATTTCCCCGAGTTTGATATTTTTAAAACAAGTTCTGGGGTATCAGTTATCAATTGCAAAGATTCGATAATCTGAAATATTTTGGGTAACTTTTAGTTTTTCATATAACCGGAAATCAGATTTTCATTTTGGGGTATCTTTGATAATGTCCTAAAAACACATCAAATCTCATAAAATAATCACAGATTGAAATCTTAGGAGTATACATATGATTAGAGAAGGCTTGTGGAATATATATAATAGATTTTTTATATCAAAACATTGATTTTTTACTAAATTCTACATATAAAAATGAGTTTGTACAGTATTGAGTGCAAAACACAATAAATTTAGCTATCAAAAATCATTATCTTTGTAATAATAAATGCTGGACGGTACATCAACATATGATTACATGCTATTCATGGTTAGTTTTCTTTTTTTTGGAAAGTTTTTCAATGTTTTATTAACAACTTTTGAACAACACATATTTATCTGCATGAAATAACAAGGGCATTGCATACTTTTAGGCGTTTATCAATGTATGGAGATTTACATCCCAATTTACAAAATTGCTTCCATTCAAGGGCGTAGCCAGATGGGGGCAGGGGGGCGTGCCCCCCCCCCCCCCTGGCCGACAGATTTTTTTAAATTCAAACCGACTCAATGATTGTCAATAATTCAAGTGTTCCAGAAAAATATTAAAATAAAAACTATTCTCTAGACTATTTTGATAATTGAGGTTTTTATCCACAATTACCCAACCTTTTTTTCTTGAGAACCACAGGAAATTTCGCCAAGTTTTTCTCCAAGAGATGTACTTTAATCTTTTCATAGAATTTAACCAAATAACAAGCTTGGATGAATGGTTAAATTTTATGATGTTTATTCAAGGAACACAAAAACAGCATGGCAAGTTTCCGGTAGGGAAAAACAAGGACTTTGTAGAATTATATGCTGCTAAAGAGTGCAGTTATATGCTATTGCTACACGAACTTTCACTTGTATTCAATTCAAACAAACGTCATGCTAAGATAATAATACCTGGGATTTCTTTACAAATTCTTTCAAGGACATCTCCAGGAGTTCCTTTAGGCAGTTATTCAGGAACTTTTCCAAGGATTCTTACAGAAATTCCTCAAGGAACATATCCAGGAGTTTCTCTTTCGTGAATTCTTCCATGGAAGAATTCCCCCCACGATTCCTTCAGTTTTTTACAAATACTTCTGCAAGGATACATCGATGAATTCCTTCAGGAATTTTCCATAGCTTCCTTCAGTGATTCTAGCATGGATTGCTCCAGAGAGTTTTTCAAGAATTCCTGTATGAGTTTCACCAGGCATTCCTCTGGGAATTTCTCCTGGGATATCTTTAGAAGTTCCTTCAGTGATTGTCCCAGTGCTTTTTTCGGTAATTCCTCCAGAAATTTCCAGGAGTTCCTTAAATCATTGTACACATTCTTCATAAATTCCAACAATAATTCGTCCAAAAAATATTGCAGACATGGATGCCTTCATTTTTTTCCTACAGAAATTCTTCCAAGAATTTGTTAAGAAAGCTTTCCTGGGATTTCTTAAGGAATTCATCATGGGATTGCTTCTGGGATTCCTCCAGATTTTCCTTCAAGCATTCCTCCAAGTATTCGACCGGGATTATCTTCTGTGTTTATTTCAGAAA
This sequence comes from Aedes albopictus, assembly GCF_035046485.1. Taxonomy (NCBI): domain Eukaryota; kingdom Metazoa; phylum Arthropoda; class Insecta; order Diptera; family Culicidae; genus Aedes; species Aedes albopictus. Next base: position 238,331,732 of record NC_085138.1, on the reverse strand, counting down.
CAACTCCAGGAATTATTTTAAAAAATCCTCCAAGGGTTCCCCCAGGAACACTTTTTAGAATTCCTTCAGAAGTTCTCCAAAAAATAATTCAATACTTCCTCCAGGGACTATTTAGGAATTCCCCGGGATTTCTCCTGGGGTTTCTTCAGGAACTGCTACAGGGATTCCCCAAGGCGTTCTTCCACGAACTCTTATTAGTATTCCTTCAGGATTTCTCCAAGGATTCCATCTGCAATTTCTTCAGAAAATTTTACTGGGAATTCTCCATGAATTTCTTCAGAGATTCCTCTAAGAATTATTCCAGGGATCCTCTGGGAATTGAAATGCGTATAGATATTTCTCCAGAAATTCCTCCAGGAATTCTTATAGAGATTCCTCCAGGAGTATTTCTAGAGATTCCTCCGTTAATCTCTACGGGTATTCTTCTAGGATATCCCCCAGGGATTCCTCAAAGAATTTCTGCAGGACTTAACTCGGGACTTCCTTCTGTGATTCTTTCTGAAACAACTTATTTAAACATCCTCAAAGATTCTCCCACCAACTCTTTCTAGGGTTTCTCCAGCAACTCCTCATTGTATTTTTAAGGAATTTTTCTAGGAATTGATTCAATACTTCCTCCAGGAACTGCTTAGGGATTCCCTTAGTAATTCCTCTTGAAATTTCTTCCGGGTTTCCTTCTGGAGTTTCTTCAGAAACTCTTCTAAGGATTCCTCCCGAATTTGTTCAAGAACTCCATCTGCGATTTCTTGAGAAATTATCTCTGGTATTCCTATACGAATTCCCTAAGAGATTCATCCACGAATTTCTTCAGGAATTCCTCTAGGAATTACTCCAGGAAATCCTTCAGGGATTCCTTCAGAAATTCTTCCAGGATTTTCTAGGAATACAATCTGGATTTTTCCTGAAATTCCGCCAAGAAATCTTCCAGTATTCGCTCCAGGAATTGCTACAGGCATTCCTCCAGGATTTGCACTAAAATCTTCTCCAGGAACTTTTCTAGTGATTTTTCCAGGGATTTCTTCAGAAATTCCTCCGGGAATTTGTCAGGCGATTTTTTCAGAAATTTCTCCCAGAGCTCCTCTAGAGATTCCCCCAGAAATTCATCCACAAATTGTTGAAGGAATTACTACAGAGATTCCTCCTAGAATTCCTTTAAGGATTCCGCCAGCAATTCCCAAAGGATTTTATTTAGGAATTTCTCCAAGAATTTCTTCAGGAATACCTTCAGAAATTTCTCTAGGAATTGATCCAAGAATTGTTCCTACACATCCTTCAGAAGTTATGTCAACAATTTCTCCAGGATTTTTTTCCAGAAATTCTTCTGGAAATTTTTTCAGACATTCTTCCAATATATTCTCCAGGAATACCCTCAGGAATTTTTCAGGGATTCCTCCAGGAAATCCTCCGAAGATTCCTCCAGGAAATTCCCCAGAAGTTCCTCTGAAGATTATTTTTGGAAATCCTCTGAGGATTTCTTAATAAATTCTTCCAGGAAATTCCTGGAGGAATACCATCAGCATTTTTTCAGGGATTCCCCCAGGAATTTCTTTACAAACTGCTTCTAGGATTCCTCCAAGGATTTCTTCAGGAATTCCTTCGAGGATTTATCCAAGAGTTCCTCCGAAAATTCCGCTAGAAATTCCTCCGGGATTTTCTCAAGGGATTTTTTTCAGAAATAGAAAAGTAATAGAATGAAAATAGAAATTCCCCAGAATTCCTCTAGAAATTCATCCAGTAATTCTTCCAAAAATTCTTCTAGAGATTGCTCCAGAAATCCCAAAGGAATACCTCTAGGAATTTCTCCAGGATGTTATCCAGGAATTTCTCCAGGAACTTATCTAGGTATTCCCCCAGGAATTTCTCCAGGAATTTCTCTAGGAGTTGCTCCTGGACATCTTGCAGAAATTATGTCAACAATTTCTCCAGGAATTTTTCAAGAAATTCTTCTGGAGTTTTTCTCAGAAATTCTTACAGGAAATTCTCCTGGAATACCCTCAGGAATATTTCAGGGTTTCCTCCAGGAAATCCTCCAGAGGATTCTGCCTGAAAATCCTCTAGGGATTTCTTTATAAATTCTTCCAGGAAATTCCTGAAGGAATACCATCAATAATTTTTCAGGGATTCCCCCAGGGACTTCTTTATAAACTGCTTCTAGGATTCCTCCAGAGATTCCTTCAGGCATTCTTTCGAGGATTTATCCTAGAATTCCTCCAGAAATTCCGCTAGAAATTCCTCCAGGATTTCAGAAACCGAAAAATAATAGAATAGAAATAGAATTCTCCCAGAATTTCTCTAGACATTCATCCAGTAATTCTTCCGATAATTTATCTTAGAGATTCCTCCAGAAATTTGCAAAGAAATACCTCTAGTAATTCCTCCAGGTATTCCTCCAGGATTTTATCCAGGAATTTCTCCAGGAAGAACCCCAGTTATTTCATCAGGAACTACCCCATCAATTGCTCCTGGACATCTTTCAGAAATTATGTCAGCAATTTCTCTAGGTATTTCTCCAGGAATTTCTCCCGAGATTTTATCAGGAATTGCTTCCTGATTCCTCCAGATAATCCTCCAGAGGATTTCCCTCCTGAAGGGATTCCTCCAGAGATTTCTCCATGAAAAATCTCTTCAGGAAATTCTTTGAAGATTCCTTCAGGAAATCCTCCAGAAGTTTCTCCAAAGATTCTTCCAGGAAATCCTCTAGAGATTTCTTCAGAAATTCCTCAAGAATATTCTCCAGGAATTCCTTCAGGAATTTTTCAGGGATTCCTCCAGGTATTCCACCAGGGATTCCTCCAGATATTCCTCCACGGATTTCTTCACAAATTTCTTCAAGGAAACCCCCTGGGATTGCTTCAGGAATTCCTTCGAGAATTTCTCCAGGAACTCCACTTGCAATTCCACTAGAAATTCCTCCAGGAATCTCTCAAGGGGTTCTTTCAAAAATAGAAAAATCATAGAAATAGAAACAGAAATCTCTCAGAATTCTTCTGGAGATTCCTCTAGATATTCATCCAGTAATTCTTTCAAGAATTCCTCTAGAGATTCATCCAGAATTTTCCACAGGAATACTACTAGGAACTCCTCCATTTATTCCTCCGGGATGTTATCTAGGAAGTTCCCCAGGAAATTTCTTCCGGAATACCTCCAGGAAATACCCCAGGAATTTATTCCGAAATATTCCAGGCATCCTTCAGGAATTATGCCAGCAATTCGTCCAGGAATTTCTCCTGGAAATCCTCTTGGGATTTCTACAGAGATTCTTTCAGGAAATTCTCCAGGAATACTTTGAGGAAATTTTCAGGGATTCCTCCAGATATTCCTCCAGAGATTCCTCCAGCAATTACTTCAGGGATTTCTCCACGAATTTTTCGTGGGATATTTCCAAAGATTCCACCAGGGAATCCTCCCGAAATTCCTCCAAGGGTTCTTTCAGGAAATCCTCCTTGAATTTCTCAAGGGATTTTTTTTTTCAGAAATTTCTCCAGCAATTCCTACCAGAGTTCCTCTGGAGATTTCTTCAGGAATTTCTCCCAGAATTCTCCTAGGGATTCCAAGAATTCACCAAAAAAATTGCTCAAGGAAATTCTCCAGGAATTCTTCCAGGAATTAGGCCAGGAATTTGTTCAGAAGTTTCTACATGCATTCCTCCAAGGATTCCTTCATATAGGAATTTTTAAAGACATTTCTTATGAAATTTTTCTAGGGATTCCGTCTAGAATTCCTCCAGAAATTTCTCCAGAATTTCCTCCAAGGAATCCTCCAGAAATTTATCTAGGATTTCCTCATGATATCTCTTCAGAAATTTTGCTAGGTATTCTTCCCATAATTTATCCAGGAATTTGCACAGGTTTATTTTTTGAAATTCCTACAGGAATTCCTTCTGCAATATAAAAATTCAAAAAATTCTGGAGGAATTTCTCCAGCAAATAATATTGGAAGATAAATGGAAGCATACAGGAACCAGGAAATTCTAGGTTTATCCTCAAAAGAGTTCGTAATTTCCAAAAAAATCAGCTATAATTTCTGATGAATGTTTTGTAGACATTGACAATAAAATCAGAGCAAAATATTGCACGAGTAAATAAAAATCCTTAATTTTCCAGAAATTGGCCATCGCTACCAGCACCACGTTGATTTGTGTAGATCGGGCGAGTTTTTGTTAACAAAATACAACAGGGTTAAGGGTAAAGCTTCTAGAATATAATAAGGATATTCACCAAACAGATTAATTGACTACGTAAGCCATGATTATCTGATTATTTGAAATATTTCATGAAATTGCCAATGAAATTATCCAAGATTGCCTTGGTGATCGCGACGTTTAATCAGTTTAATCAGTTTACGCTGTTTAGTGAGTATCCCTAATGTTATTATATTTCAGTAACAAATTTTGAAAACGACGTATAATCAATGGTGTAGCATTGATTATACGTCGTTTTCAAAATTTGTTACTGATTTAATTTCATCGTGTTGCTTTTAGTTATAAAAGCTAGTAGGTACATTTTTACTAAGGGTGCTCTTGTTTCGTTTTCTATAAGAAAGAAATTTCTAAGAAAGCGAAACAAAAACTGTATCAAAATCGATACTTTATTGCCCTTCAATGGCAATTGAGTAATGCGACATACACTACACTAAGGTTCCGGTAATGTCACAATAGATCTAAAAACTGGTCGCAGTGACAGACCCGAACAGGAATAAAAAAAAAGGTGCTTGCCCCCCCCCTGACCGAAAAGCTGGGTACGCCCTTGCTCCATTTCGTAAAAACACACTTCGTTAAGAGATTCAAGGCCAGATTTGGAATCTACTATGATGGATCTATCGAGAATAAGAGTCCATTCATTGAAAAATAGTTGATACGAAGTCGTATAGCAGATTGTTTGAAGGGGTTGATAAATGACAAAAATATCAACAATTTTTATTTTTTGTTCAAAAAGTTGTATATAAAATAGATTTTAATGAAAATACGTCCAAGATGAGCTTTCATATGTATAGAATAGATTTACGTTTGCCTTTTTCTTAACTGGTTGAAGGAATCATAGTTATAAGATAAATTATACAATGCCTGCCGCACATCAAAGTTACCCGCATTATCAAAGATACCCCGTTTTACGGTAATTACATTTTTTGTTATTTAATTGCTCATTTGTTCGATAGCCCCATGATGTAATAACAAAACTTGTTCTTCAGTTATTTCACTGGTAAATCAACAAATACCACATTAATACCAAAATCTGCTCAAATTTCTCCAATTGTTATTGTGATGTTCTCATAACATGTTGTAGAACAATAGGGTCTTGTACCATTTGGGCAGGTGTACCTATTTTGGGCACTTGCCGCTATAACTAAGCCAATTTCAAACCGATTGATTTGAAATTTTGTATAGAGTTAGGCACGTACAGTATCTAACTCTGTACACAATTTCAAATCAATCGGTTTGAAATGGACGTAGTTATAGCGGTAAGTGCCCAAAATAGGACCACCTGCCCAAATGGTACAATACCCTATAATAAAAACAATTTTTAAAATTAGAGCACATGCTGTTCTTTGCTAGGTATTTGTAAGATATTCCTTTCTGCTCGGGTAGTGCATTTATCTTCACAAGTCAAAGCATACACCCACTCTTTGTATTATTTTTGTTTTATTAAATTTAACTAGAATTGTTAAATTTAACCGAAGACTACTTTATTAAGAAGACATGCAACTCTGATATTTTCCCATACTAACGGCGAGCGTCACTGACGGCACCGCCGCCTGGTGAGCTAAGGTGGTACACCTAAACCTCATTTTACGTCCACTATTGGCTTAGCGAAATAAAATTCTACTGCCAAAATAATAATTAAAATATACATTTTTATATTTTTGTACACTTCTCCTAACCACGGAGATGTTTTAAAAAATATAAAAATGTTGAGTTTGCTCATTTTCTTGGCGGCAGAATTTTTTGTCGCTAAGTCATGCATGGACGTAGAAAAAGGACAAGGTGTACCTTTGTGTAAAAGTGTAAAAGTGTATTGGTGCGAGTATGAACATTTACACACACTATCATGAATAGTGCCACCTTCATCTAGGGTGGCGCTGCTAGCACTGACTCCCGTTTTTCAGCAGTGCTGCAAGTCTTCTTGATAATGTGGTCTTCGATTTAACGTAACGCAAGAGTAGGTGGAGGAGGTCTCTGCATTACATTCATCATTTGAATTCAAAAGTACCGTAATCCGGGGTATCATTGATCAGCGGGGTAACATTGATCGGCTTGACCTACCTCATGATATGTTTAAACAAGCATTTTACATTGAATCAGTTTCTACTATGGAATGGTATATCGTAATCTGCTATCATTTAGCTATTAAATAACATGCAATTTATGAAAATTAATCATAAACATTGAATTAAATCGATTTTTCCATAACTGTGTTTCGGAACGCAATGAGATACATTGTCAAACATTCATGCTTGGCGTGAATACTAGATACAATATGAGGTTCGAAATCACTGTATTACTTCAATATACTTCAATATTCAAACGAAACTTTTATGAAAATGCTATTTTTCAGTAAAATATACGATTTATTAAAAGTCGGCTATCAATTCCTTAAGCCACTGCCTACCTTTACGCGTTATTCGTGGTTTAGAGGATTTTAATCCTAAAATAACTTAAAAATGTATGTAAGAATTTGGACAACATATTCGAGATCAGCGACCCCGAATTTAGTAAGTAAGGGTATTTTCAACACAAATGAACATTGATCACTGACATGATCAATGTTACCCCAAATCAGCACAATCAAAAATTAGATAAAAAAAACTAATTCAAACATGTTTTAAAGTTTTACAATACTTTTTCGAGTAGCTTAACACATACTCAGAGGGCCAGTACTTGTTTTAAAAATATGTTTGCTTTAACAAGAGAATTATTCAAGAAAGATAGAAAATTCTGATCAATGTTACCCCAGATTACGGTACATAAGACTGTGGACGCTAGGATAAGTATACTAACAGTCTTACCGTTTAGGCTATTATGTTAACAATCAAATTCATTACCAATAGAAAATTAATCAGTCCGATTAGGCAAAAATAAAACTATTATTTTCTTAAATTGGTTTGTATTCATGCATTATAGTTTTTGTAGTGACGAATATATTCCACAGCGCAACATTTTTTTGTCTCAAGAGAAAACTTATGTGTCTCCGAAGGATTTTGGGCCGCTGAATCCGAATCCGGGCTCAGATTTGCTCCAACACGTCATAATTTTGAGCTATACCTCAATTTATAGGGCAAAATATGCGATTTTGGGCTTTTTTGACTGCAAACTATTATGCAAGGAAATATTTTTTTAAGCAATCAAAAGGTTAATTGGTCAATTAACATTTAAATTAACGACTCATACAAAATATTTCGTTTTACCTAATCAAATATAATAGATTTAAGCATTTTAAGTTAGTATGAAAACTTGCATGCAACTTTTGCAGGGTTACTTGTATGGGAAATATCGTACCTAACATAAATCGCTTAAAACTATCAAATTCGATTTGGTAAAACGAAATATTTTGCATGAGTCGTTAATTTAGATGTTAATTGACCAATTTACCTTTTCATTACTTAAAAAAAATATTTTCTTGGTTACTGGCTTGCAGTCAAAAAAGCCCAAAATCGCATATTTTGCTCTATAAATTGAGGTATGGCTCAAAATTGTGACGTGTTAGAGCAAATCTGAGCCCGGATTCGGATTCAGCGGCCCAAAACCCTTCGGAGACACATAAGTTTGCTCTTGAGACAGACAAAAAGTTAATTTTTGTTACGCTGTGTTATTGGACTTTTTTTTTCTTATTTTCAATTTTTTTATGTATCTTAGCCGGTAGTAAAATACTGACCGAAAAAAGCAGTAATTTCGTTACAGTAGACATTCGATAAGTGCAACATGTTTGCGTTTCAGTTAGCGAGTTTCATTCGGTCGTCAAACAATTGTCAATTGCTGTTGGACGCAGCCAGAATGCACTTAAAAACATCACAAAGCAGCTGTAATGCATTCGAAAACATCGCAACTCTGTTGACGTTTTGTTTTTGACAGATAGCGGTGCGATAACTGCAAAATTGTTGCACTTGGCGGACTTGCAGTTAAAAAGCATTGCAGTTAAACCGTTTGCACCGAGCGAACTTCTACTGTACATGTTTTTTTTTGGGACTTAACGATTGACAATGTAAAAGATTACGGTGGATATACAATATTTCGGACTAAGATAAACACAGATAAGCAGAAGACGACTAACGAAATTAAGAACACAATTTGACACAGTATAGGTTAAAATTTGACATAAACGGTTCGACTGATTTCTTTCTGTCTACTCTACAGCATCGAATGGAAGCTCAAAAACTGTTATCTGACACTTATATGAGAATGATTTGAGGATTTGAGCACTAGTATGCTGTCAATGACCAACATCCGCTATTGACAATATTGGTAATCAGCTTGAAATCATTTTCGGAATGTAGGATAATAAAAGCGCTTAGCATATTATTTGATGATTGTTTGGGGATACTGTCATAAAAACTAATTGCCCATATCGGTTTAAAAAAGCTAGCTCTGGTAGCTGTCTCCGAATAGTTTTCAGATCAAATCTCTAAAAGTTAGCGTTGATCATCTTTTTTTCGTGCTCTTTTTTGTAATATTTTTTGGAAACAGTGTTTTGAAGGCGTCAACAAAGACAGCTTTTTTTCTCCCTGTATGTGACATCTAGTAACCTCGGAGATTTGCGAATGTTGAAATATTGTTCAATTATCAAATTATCTTTAGAACTTTCATTCAGCTAGATCACTGGTGGAATAGGAATGGTTAAAACTCCGTTTTTTTTAACCTACTACGACCCAATACTAATTATTACACATTTTGGACTTTGCTCAAGTTGACGACATCGTCTAGTCTCGTGAGTATTGGTCCAAGTAGGGGGAAAGCTGGGAAAGGGTCCAGGTTTTGCTATAAGCTGTCCTGCAGCTCCACCTGGACCCTCCACAAAAAATATTTATAAGAGTTTCAAACAAGCATTCTTATAGATTTGCCCAAATAACGAGCACCATTTTTTCCATTCGAAAATTCTCGAATTGTTCATGTTTTACGAACAGAATATTGAAGCAAGAAATTCTATGAGCTGATCAAAGAAGAAACCGGCTAGGGCGTTTTTTAATGAACCTAATTTAATGATTTGTTTAGCAAAATTTAGGCCAACTATCATACAAGTTTTTGTTTAAGTTTAAGTGAAGTTTAAAGAGAAATTCTCGAAAAAAAATTTGATGGACTTTTCTTGAAAAATATTTTGAAAAGTATAATAATTCTAAAGCAAAACTTTTAGATAAGTTTCTCATTAAACTAACTGATGATCTTTTAGGTAATTTTTAGAAACAAATTCTAGAAAATGGATTTATTTAGTCAATATTCACAATAATAAAAACAAAACAATAAAGAAGTATAAATTATGGCCGCACCGATTTACGCCGCCACTGCCGAACAAAATGCATTCGCCGTCACGCCAATCACGCCGCCACCGGCGGCAAAAAACGATGTCGACTGCCACCGACCAATCTCAAATTGGTGCATACTTTTAGTTCTGTATCGCCCCTGGTTTTTGATAATATCTATTTTGAGTATGTTCTATAAGCACGAAAGCAATATTTGCAAGTTTATATAAAAAAAAACATCTTTTTGATGTTACAAATATTTATTTCACTTTTTGTCCCATCACTCTTTGGCTGGTCGAGGGGGGGATAAAAATAATAAAGCATTTAATCTGAAAAATATTTCAAACTCATCGGATTTGTTAAAGAATTTTCACCAAACCCAGAAATTTTGATAAGTATTTTTTCATCTGCCCCCTCAAAATGCAAAATCCAGCCAAAATTTTTTAAGGGGGGGGGGGAGACGATAAGTCAAAATATTATTTGTATCAGCCTAATTTTGTGAAAAATACTAATGCGATCGAAAATTTGTGATTCATTGTATAAATATACACGGTGTTCAATAAGTTCGGATACACAGTAAAATTGAATTTATTTCCCATATGTAATTCAGTTTTTCAAAGTGAATGTATTAATTGAAAGCTTACATAATACTGATCAAATACAGTAAATGTTTTGAAATAAACTGTCCTTTATCCTTTTGTAATAATTGCAAATGTGTCTCAAGTTCCTTTCGGCCGGCACGCACGTCTGTCATTGGTATTTTGTCTAGTTTTTATTGAGTAATAGTGTTAAGTTATATCAAATTAGGTTGTTGTCCTCAGCATTAGTGGTAGCAACTATGGCCATACGGAATAATCTATAAGATTCAGATTGGGTGAAGTACGAACTCATTTTATTTTGATCTTTAAAATTGCTAAAATTGCCGCTGTACCTGTTTTAATGATTTTTGTTTTGTCAAAAAGCAAGGCTGCGTTATATCTCAGTTTAATCCATAGTTATCTTTTCCAAGACTTGATTATATCTCTATTGTGGCAAATTTGAACCAAAATTGGCTTTATATAATGTATTTATGCCTTTTTCATAGATTTAAGCACATTTTGACTAAACTTGCAAATTTATCACAATATCATCACTGAAATAGCAGTGTAAAGCTTTTGTCTATTAATTTAGTTATTTTAATTTAGTATAGTGAAATGTAAACTCAAAAGTCAACGTTTTAGACTTCTGTAGCTTGAGCAACTTATCGAAAATTATTCCTGCGTGCCGGAGCTAACAAACTTTAGATACATCTAAGGCTTATGAAAAAAAGTAGAAAAAGACTTTATTCATAACCATATGCTATATTTGATCAGTGTTATATGACCTTTCAATAAATACATTTACTTTGAAAATCTGAACTTCAGATGTGAAATTAATTCAAATTATATGGTGTATCCGAACTTATTGAACACCGTGTATTCAATAAATTCTGAGTTTTTCATCATTTTTAGGACTCCTCCACAAGTGTTTAAATGACCACCTTTTCCTAAGTCGAAACAATAATTTCATGTTCCCCAAATAATTTATACAGAAAATGTTTTTTTTTTCTCTGAAATATACCAAAGACTATAAGTTATAAAGTACGATATAGAAGCTGAAGTCCCTAAATCGTAGAAGCAGTTTCCATCAGCATATTCCTAGTATTCATAAATCAGTTTCATACTCACCTCCATTGCTCTCGTAGTAGATTACTAAATTCGTCAGAGGTTTATCACGATGCACTTGGGGTTTTTTTGGTGAGAAATTTATTACTGCTCCGCCCGCTTTTGCTGCACTATTTCTTTGAACTTTTTTTTCTGTTGAACACCTACACGTTCACTGTCCACGTGGAGCGGTTTCGCAGACCGACGGCTTCACACTTTGCAACCAGTTGCACCACGGATACCCAGGCGGCTCCCGATAACGACAAATCTAGCGGACTTACAAATTTATTCATAGACCCTCTGCGTCATAAATTCATTCACTGGGTGACGTGCCGCCCAGGGATTTCCGTTTTTCCGTTCTATTGTTACGGCACTATCCAAGCACTTGTGTCGGAGAATGGGACCGCCAAGAAGATATTCTAAGTGGGTCTGAGATGTATGTACTTGCGTTGACCTTTTGTTGGGAAAGGTGGGATGCTGTTAATCTAGCAAGTAAAAAATGCTAAACGCCTTGCCGTACCTTTTGTTTGGAGTAAAAATGTAAGTATTTGAATAGGAAACAGGACAAACAATAGCACCGGAGCACTACTGGCTCGTTGAAATTGTATGCAATCCTTCACTTTTCAACACTTATGTGATAATGCATATGGAAAAGTGCGGAACCGGATTCAAATTCTCCTGACACGCTTTCTTCTAGCTTCCGTTCGTTGAAATTATTCACAAGTCGCTTGCTTCCGTTGAAAGTCCAAATCCCCTTTTTTTCTTCTTTGACACAGTACCGCACTTGAAAACCGTTTGCTCTACAGGAGAATGTTAATCTAAAAGCCTTTTCACAGCCCCTGAAGATCACTTGTTCCTGTGTGTTAGCTAAGTCTAGTATGTCAACCGTATCCTTGGGGTCCACAGCAAGAAGTGCTTACTGCTCCACAAGATCAGTTCCTTTTATTTCCTCCCCCAATTCATAATCGGTCGCATCCCAGGCATCATCGGCTCGTTGCCTTCGTCGGCGTCGGTGTCGTCGGTGTCCTTTCGTCGTCATTTTAGCTGATGACGTCCTACCCCACCGACAACACGGCAGCATAAGGATAGGTCGGATGTAGTCATGCGATGTCTTGCGAAGCTGTTGCGTTTATGCTGCAATACCGTAACCGGGGGTAACATTAAACAGTATGAATACTATCAAATTATTAATGACACATTCTACATTATCATTAATGCTTATATTTCAAAGTTGAATTTTGGCATATTTCACATTTTTATGGCATTCTACATTACAAGCCTAACTTTACTAAACACCGTATCTAACAAAATCTACGAACGGAGAAAATCAAAGGGGAAGTTCGCTGTTCCCATAGCAACTCATACATTGAGCAGTTCCGAAACGTGACAAATCCGGGTATTTTTTCACAAATTATCCCCAAAGCTGAGTGTTATATGTAATTTACTCTTGCCGTCTGAAAATGTATTAAACATGATATAAATGTAATGTAACAATAAATATTAATTGAACGACGATTAAGATTCACAAAAAAACGTGATTTTAAGGCATTTGGGCACACTATTCATCAAAGCGGCCATATTTCAAACACCAACACACTGATTTTTCAAAAGTCTTCCATCATTAACAGGTGCACTCCCGATCAAAAGTTTGGGGTCACCCCCTCAAAAACATGTCATTTTTTAGGCCCATATCTTCGCCAATTTGCGTCCGATTTCAAAACCATAGGTCTCATTCAAAAGATGATTTTAACCTTCGAGCGATCGCGCTGTTGTATTTTGAACAACGTGTTGAAAAAATCTTGATTTTTGTACTCAGCATTAGCATGGTGCTGACGCAGGTAGTCAACCGCGCGAGTTACGGAAGGTTAAAGAAACTTTTTCAAAAAACATTTTATGTAAACTTAACCCAAAGTTGCAAAATTTTCTAAAAAATGATCAAAAACTTACGACAGTGTCGCTGGAAATTGGGTCGACCAAATTTAAAGGTGAGAGCGGTAATATAACACATTTTCTATTAGCTTTCAACTGCTTTTTACAGAACTTAGCTTAAAAATCTAGATTAAAAGTTATTAAATAAATCAACTCTTCATGTCATCGACCAAATGTTTGGGGCCACCCCTCAAAATGATGTATCGGCCAAAAGTTTGGGGTCACTATCATAAAACATGGAAAAGTGATTTGTTGATATCTTTGTCATCTTTCATTCAATTTTAATTCTTCTTGGCTTATTTGAAACAAAATAAATGATACTTACTGCATAGACATTGAATCACACATATTTGTTGAAATTTACATACTAAAACTTAACGTAAAGTTGCCTTATTTTTTTTAAGTGTGGTGAAATGTATTAACTTTGCATAAAATTTTTATATACAAAAATCGTTAAATACGTTAAGTTAAAGACGTATCAAAAGTAAATTTAGTTAATTAACTTTGAAATGAGCCAAAAATAATTAAAATTGAACTATAGATGACGAAGATATCACCAAATCACTTTTCCATGTTTTACGAAAGTGACCCCAAACTTTTGGCTGATACATCATATTGAGGGGTGACCCCAAACTTTTGGTCGATGACATGAAGAGTTAATTTACTTAATAACTTTTTTTCTAGATTTTTTAGCTAAGTTCTGTAAAAAGCAGTTGGCGGAGATATGAGCCTAAAAAAATGACATGTTTTGGAGGGGGTGACCCCAAACTTTTGATCAGGAGTGTAAATGTATGTAGATTTTCAGCATACAAAGAATTTTAATTGTAATTCTTTACAACTCTTAGGTAAGGTTGGTCAAAGTATAGGTTTTGCAAGCGTTGTAACGTCACGGAAAATCAACTTCTATGAAATTCATTCAAATACAAAACAAGTTTCAAATATTAAATTTTGTATGGTCTCTGTACTCAGGAATATCTTTCGAATGAGACTAAAAGAAAGTAAATCGGTTCACTGAAATTTGCGTTGTAACGTCACGATAAAAAGTTCTGTGGAAAAGACCCAATCTCTCTGGCTTGGACGGCTTCTGAAGTGCACAAAGGTAGTACCGTAAACCGGGGTCAAATTGATCACTCGGGTACTTCATTGCAATTCCATACTAGGAACTTTTAAACGTCGTAATAATCTTAAACTTTTTACGTCTTCTGGTTCGTAGATGTCTAGAGATGAGTGTGGACTTTATTTTTATTAGAAAAAAAAATAGTTTTGCCTTAGTTTTTAGGAATTTGCAATGTATTTGCCATTTAGCTGAAATCATTGCTACTAAACAATCGATTGCTAATAGGACTTTCCGTAAATTTTCTGTTTTGATATTTTGGGGAGCTTTGGTTGGGAAGTTATGTAGCTAATCAGAACATGCAATAGTTAAAAAAAATAGTTCATTTTATAATGAAATAATCATCTATTGTGGTAGAAATCACTTATTTCAAACGAAATTGCCTACCTTAAGGCGTTTAAGGGGAAATTTAAAAATTTAATTTTGCATTTAAAGTAATAAATTCACTCGTGGTAAGATTTTAAACGCGTTATTCGGTTTTAGAAGAGCAAAATTTAGCGGAGAAGGAAATTTTCCTTTCCAACCGATGCTTAATTGTTTACTGATCAATTTTGCCCCAAAGTAACCTTTCCAATTTTTTGATATTAGGAGGTCTTTAACTTAAAGTTTGAATTTGTTGAACAAAATTCTGTCACATGTTTCCATGGAGATCCACTTGGTACTGCTTTTACAGTAATTCTTTTGGCAATATTTGGATTGACACTGATGTTATCTGCAAAAGTTGTTTTAAAGTGATCAATTTTACCCCGGATTACGGTACTATATTTATTCTATTAACTTCTCTTTTTCAAGGTATCATTCTCAAATTGCGTACTTTTATGGCTCGTTCATAATCTACGTAGACTCTTGAAGGACGGGGAGATCTACGCTCTATACAAGTTCCAAAAATGGTGAAAATTGTAATTGTACTGCGATCTTGTAAAAATTTTAAATCATAATCTAATGCCACCACTCAATCCGAGAATTTCTATGATATCAGAGACAAACAGACGAAACACTGACAAAATTATCATCTCATATATCTTAGTGTATTGATAACTTCGAGTTGGTGTTTTCAGCAAAGTCGTTAGGTTGGTCAAAGACTTACAGTTGATGGATAGTTTGGTTTAATATTCCGCCAAAAAGCGGCGCTGGAGAACTTACAAATTTTAAATTTCATATATCTCAGGAACCCCGATTACTTAGAAATACGGTTTCTTCGGCAACATTGTTTGGTAAATCAAGAACTTGCAGTGCAGGATTTACCATTAGATGCGAGATTTCGCCCCTAGAAGACGCTAGTTAACATTTTGCATCAGCTGGCAAATGATTAGAATTTCTCAAAAAATATTCTAGCTGGAACTTTTTTTACTTTGGACATATTGTATTCGAATCAATTGGTAATCAAAAACCATATTACTCCCAATATATAAGAGTTAATAGAACGACAGTAAAAAAGATGAATTCTGCTTGAAGCGCTCCATTTTCGTGTAGAGCTAACCAATCAAGTCGAAATTTGTAGAAATTACAAATAACAAGATGAGGAACTATCAGTCAAAATTTGAGAATTTTTGATAGAATTTTTACAGAGCTACGGCTCATTGAATGTTTTCGAGATAATTAATAAAATTGGTATGCTTGTGAAAATTTGCAACTAGCGCCAGAAATTAAAACCAAACGGCTATTAAACTGAATGTCCTAGTGGTAGTGGTAGTTGAAATTTTGAAAAATCATGCGCATTATATTTATTCAGAAAAGAAAAGTTGGAACCTTTTTATAAAGCACCCTAAAATTTTCAAATATTGACTGCAAGTTTCCCAACTAGTTAATACTTGTAAATAACATTTTGAGAAATTCTAATCATTTGCAAACTATTATAAACTTATATGCAATTCAGTATTATAGTTTCTTTACAAAGTAACACAGCTTGTTATATAAGAGTTTAAAATTCTAATATCGTACTAACTCTGTTGTATTATTCTTGCATTATTCACGTCATATGGGATACAGCGCAAAAAATGGCCGCTTATAGAACATCTTAAAGGTTATACAAGATGTATCCCAATACTCTTGTAGTTCTAGTAATTGCTTTCCATTCAGCTTTTATGCAATTATTAGTTATAAAAAGTTATTTGTCAACAATTGACACTTGGAAAACACTTTAATAATGCAACTATATTCCTTAAAGCTGCTGTTTAGTAATATGACCTGTAGAATACTGTTATAAAGCATGTCACATGTATAGGTTCATATTAAGAAATTTTATAGTTATATAACTTGCGAGAGCCATATTTATAACAAAGCAATATAAACATGATCTCATAATAGCTGTATTTGCTACGTAATGACTGACTGAAAAATAAATAAACATATGTTCGTATATTTATATTTGTAACTTCAACAAGCTGGAAAATTATTTTCAGATGATGAAGGCAAAAACCATATATGTTATTTTATAAAACAAATTAATGAAAATTCATGGATTGGTTTATTATCAGCAAGGGTAGTACTATTTTATGTGCGATTGAAGATTCATAATCAAGCCGTCACTGTATTGAATTGAAATATGCAGATGGAATCAACCAAAAACATTTGTTTTTCTAAATTTTCTATTTTTGTTCCAAATTGAAATGAGAGCAATATGGCAACTTTTCTATTTAACTCGTTCAAAAGTTTCACATTCAATATTAACTTTATTCAATAACTGAACTTATGGCCAGCTACTGATTATAACTGTAGGCTGTGATTTAGGCTGACACAAATATCGATTTTCTTTTATGTCACCGCTTATGTATCGCTTATAATACACTTAAAATACATCTTTGGAAATATTTTTGTCCAAATGTGTTTTCTGTGTTGCTTGGGATATATTTATCTGTCCATCTATATCTTTATATATAAATATGAGTTTGAAGTCCCTTTCAGGCAACAAAACTCACGAACGGATGAACCGATCAGCATGCCTCTTGCAGGGTTTGATCCGTATTCATGGTGGGTGTGTGTATAAGTTAACAGGGTGGCCACTCAACCGGGAATACCGGGAAAACCGGGAATTTACCGGGAATCGCAATCAACCGGGAAAACCGGGAAAAAACGGGAATTTGCTTAGAACAGCAACCTGCCTTGGTACTGAAAGTCCAGCATAATCTCATCTATGAGCACTATTGTATTTTTTTCTTAAACATGACCCATATTAGTGTGATAATTATACCAGGTCATAATTGTTTCTCTATATTTTTTTTGTAGTAAACGGATTTCAAGACTTATTTCTTAAAAATTCCTAATACGACATATCCGTAAAAAATATTTTGAAATCATTGATTTCTTTTCTAGTTGTATTTTTGAGAGTTACACATTTTTAAATAGTATAAGGTATACATGAAAAGCTTAAGATAATGAAATGCACTCTCTAATATTTTGTGTTGCATACTGCCAAATTTTTTAAGACTTATTGATGTTTTCACTCTTTAAACGATAATAATTTTCAATCTAATAATTAATTATTCCAGTTGCGCTAGGATTAGTTAGAACAGGTAGTACATTTACTACTGCCGGCTGTTCGGGTTCGTTTGGAAGTTGACCATCAATGTTAACTTCTTTTCCCGATCAGCCTAGATAGCTGTGTAGTGTCGGTAGCGGTTGTCTCAATTGGCTAAGAATAACACTACGGACCGCCTGATCCAGTGGTAAGAGTCCACTAAACAGGTGACCCCTAATTCATGGTGTTATGCGGCTTTATGCTTACCGTGCCAAAGAATGAATGGTTAGGGGGGTCTAATAAAAACCTAACCACAAACGGAGCCTGTGGAGAATTAGGGCGTCCTCCACAGTATTACGCCCTTACTGCGCTAACCGGAGCAATGGTGCAGTGGACCTTGCGTTTCTCTGAGATAATCAGTTGCCCTTCTTAAGTCTCAAATTTGAGGCTAAATAAGGGCGGGGTTATTCAAATGTTGTTAATTAGCTTACATTACTGCCTATATGGGTTCGCTTAATGCGTTTTCGCCATTGGCGTTTTTCAATTAACACCGATTTGGTTGGTCGTTGATGTTTCCTTTTTGTGCTGTGATTGTGAAGAGTGTAATCCTGTCTAGTTTGGGTAGTGGCTACGACAAGGAAACCTCAGATCAATTTTCAGCGTAAAAAGCGTATGTAGCCCAAGTGGATCTACTTCAAAAAGTTCAATTTCGTAGGGTAACTTCTGTATAGGTTACCTTGTGAACCCAGCTTTGCTTTTTTCATTATAGATGAACTGTCGTGCCTCGAGCATGCTATATTTTAGAATAACGTTAACAGTATGTTTCAACCTTTCCTTATGGATGCCTTCAAGTAAGCTCTTGTTTTCAGCATCTTTTCGCTGATTTTTGGCATCTGAAGTAGCTCAAACATTGATTTGAGATGCTTCACTTTGATGGAATACTTAGGTAGTACAGTTCATGGTTAACTTAACATAGAATTGCACCTAACCCAACTCTGCATGAGCAGAATTTGTCAGTTGGTTGGCTGATTGGCATGTGTCAGATGAGGACTCTCCATTTGATCTTTTTGCACTTTGGAGTGTTCCTTCGCAAACTTTGCGTATTCAGGCGCCCCTGCTCAACAAGCTAGGGAACCTGTAATAATTGGTTGCGATCACATTTTATGGATAACTCGCTTCCATTGCTGCTCCAAGAGAGTTTCATTATGGTTTTGTTATTATAACGCCCTTCATTGTGGTATACCATAGCTACTGCTTTGAAAGAAGCTTGTCCTCTGCGGTCTGTGCGGACCGAAAGAGGTATTCCTGAATGGAACTCGGACCTGTTCAAGTTCTAAATGTCTTCGGATAAACCAGTCTTTTGTATAGCTACGAATCTTTAGCTTCTACCCCGAGGATTGTAGCTATAGAATCGATTTAGTGGGCACTAAAAAGCTCTGCTTACTTCAAATCTCCTGCAGCAAATGGGGCTTTGTCCTATTTTTCTCCAGAGGGATTTGAGTTTTTCAAACATGTTTTGAACTCTTGTAGTTTTCTATTGGGTATTTTCATGGCGTGAAATTACTCTGTAGTTTTATCCCGAAAGGGTGCGCGCGTTGTAAAAAGAAGGAATAAGTTCCAGATTTATCTGGTTACGTCGTTCTTTCTGAAATGCTCGAAACGCATTGTCGATTATCACATCTGTGATGTTCGTCTGGCTAACATGCCTGTTCATGTGAACTCACATGTCTCCCAATTTGGGATGTCCACAGTGACTCTTTTACACAAAGTTGTATACGTTTTCAAGAAAGCACTCGCTCAAACGTAGTTTTTGCTTGGGTGATTTCTTGAATATTGAGGATGCTTTTGATGACGTGCCTTTCTATGTCATATTGAAAGTCGCATGACGTCGCAAGCTGCCTCCAATGAGCTATAGGCTCTTTTTACGCTTATGCGTTTTACAGTGTCCTTTTCAGGGCACTGATTAACCCCGTTGTGGTATGAGCTATGAGCTCTCGTTGCGCTTATGCGTTCATTCCCTCTTCTAGGGCACCCCTTCCTATTTCATCACCTTTCCCTTTCCCAATTCCCATCCCTTGTCCCATTCTCCCTCAGGTAAATGATGAAATAGACTCATATGTATGGCGATGGCACAAATGTCCCAAATGGAGGATAACGTGCCTCTGGAGCCGGCCTTCTGATACCTGATACTGCCAAATTTTTTAAGACTTATTGATGTTTTCACTCTTTAAACGATAATAATTTTCAATCTAATAATTAATTATTCCAGTTGCGCTAGGATTAGTTAGAACAGGTAGTACATTTACTACGCATTTCTTGGTAGGACAGTCAATGTATTATCCTACCTAACCTTTGAAATTTTTTCATGCTGCTGAAAATCCTTCAGGTGATTTGATCGTCTATAAGAATTTCATAACGAATTTGTACATGCACTACACTTGGACATGTTCTCCAGATAATATACCATCGATTATTCAAGTTAGCCTAGCATTTCTTTTGGCGTTTATCCAAGACGTTCTTCATAGATTTTCCAAGATGTTTGTTCCAAAAATACCTCGACAAATTTTACTAGACATTTCTTCAGGGTTTGCTCGAAACATTCTTCAAGTAAGTTTTTCATAAATTACAATAAGACATTTTCGAAAAATTCAAAACCAACAGTTTTCAAAAATGTTCTTTAGAGTTTTTTTACGAAATTTTTCAATGATTTCTAGAAAAAAATATTTGAGAATTCTAACAATATGTTCTAAGAATGGCTTTCTTTGGGAGTCATCTCAGTTATTTTATTAGTATTCTGTCAAAGAAACCAACAGAGAACAGTAGCAAGTATTCCTCCAATAATCATTCAACTTTTAAATCTCAGATTACCTTCACAAATTTCATCAAAAGATTTTTCCAAAAATCCTCCAGAGATTCCCCATGGATTGCTCCCGATTCTCATGAAATTTATTCAATGATTCCTAAACAGTTTTATCCCACAAATTTATCATTTGGCATTTCCATAAGAAATCCCTACCATAATTTTAGTATGAAATCATACAACGAATCTAACAATATTTCTGTCAGACCTTTCATCATACGAAAACTCGGTTATAATCTGATTACAAGTAGACCTTTTTTTCAGGAGCTCAACTACCTAGAATATTTCCCCAGAGTTATACCTAAAATTCCCGCAATAACCTTTTGTACCCTTTAAGGAGAATACCCTCTTTGAATTTTCGAACATTCTAAGCAGAATACTCTCTTCCAATAAGTGCTTTGTACCTTTAATTTCCCCCTCTAATGCTTATCCTTTGACAGATATGCGTTTTTCGACTACCACTAAGTCTTGTAGTCTTTCTTAGTTTAAGTTATCCACTTTTTCAGAAACTAAATTCAGAAAAGTAAGAAAATTGAAAATAGTACTGTCAGAGTTCCTATTTTACCATATAAATTAGTTTTTATAAAACCGGGAAAAAATGTTGAGGAACCTGGAAAAACCGGGAAATAACTCCCCAGCAGTTATCAAATAATCACAATCAAAATGGGAGTACAACGTCTGCCGGGACAGCTGTATATAGGGTGCCTGTACCAAATATGGCACTGTCTAAGGAACTATTTGTACAAAAATAATAAGAAGACCAACGAATGTCGTCAATATGTTAAGAGATAACTTAGTTTCCATACTTTATAGGAAAAATATAGAAACGGAGCCAAAATTACTTTATGAATTTATTACAGCGTGTGCCACAATTGGTACACTTACCCTATATAAATAAGTTCGAAGTAGCTTTGAGGCAACAAAACTCACGAACGGATGAACAGAACAGAATGACTCCTGCATGGTTTGGTTCTTATTCATGGTGGCTGTGTTCATAAGTAAAAAAAAGTTACAAAAATGAATTAAAAAAGTAAGCAAATTAATAAAGGACTGATTTTCCATGACCTGGGAAGAAAATCAACACGACCGAAATAAAACCGAAATAAACCAACCATGCTGCAATGACCTTATCAATTGTCAAACCTCTACAACTTGACAAGTCAAAGTTTATCGAGACAGCTAGTTTTATATACACTCCCGATCAAAAATTTGGGGTCACCCCCTCAAAAACATGTCATTTTTTTAGGCTTATATCTCCGCCAATTTGCGTCCGATTTCAAAACCCTAGATCTCATTCAAAAGATAATAAGTCAAAGTAACTTTGAACATGATTTAAATGATTTTTTTTTTCAAAAATGTGTGTACATATGTAAACTTAAGCTAAAGTTGCAAAATTTTCTAAATAATGAATATAAACTTACGGCAGTGTCGCTGGAATTGAGTCGACAAAATTTTAAGATGAGAGCGTTAAGGACAGACTTGTTAGAATCCCAAAATGGCCGCCACAATGGCCGACTTCGGCACCTACTCACGATTTTGAGCGCACAAATCTCTTCGTAAACAAAACCAGCGCAGCTCATCTTCTGCTTTTAAGCTTTTTACAAGTGAGCAAGAACAGAATAATAAAATTCACTGTTGTTTGAAGCTTGCTTCTTGAGATTTGTTATTATTATTATTATTTATTTATTAACGAGGTTTTAACAAATAGTCATTCGCCTCCGTAAAACTAAGAAAAAAGGAAAAGGAATATACTTAAATACTATTTAGTAATTTACATTTCTTGAGAAATTGAATTAGCTTTTCTTCGTTTGTTTCATTGTTGCTTAGGATATCGCTGATGTCTGTGTCTAGTTTGATTTCAGATCTCTCTGCATCATATTTACGACAGTCCGTGAGTATATGCGGAACGGTTATTTCGACTCCACATGTGTTGCAAATGTTGCTTTCTCGAGAGAAGATTGCTCGATGTGACATATTGGTATGACCAATCCGAAGGCGCGTTATTGCTCTCCGCTCCTTATTTGACTTCCTATCTTGCCAGGGAATCGTTGTGCTTTTGACCTTTCGAAGAAAACTTTCATTTGAGTACCTCCATGTACTTTCCCAGCTACATCTTAAGTAGAATTTAGCTTGTTTTTTGGCGTCCATTGCAGGAATGGGCATATTGGGGGCGGCATCTCTTCGCCCAATTGCAGCAAGCTGGTCGGCTTTCTCGTTACCTAAGATGCCCACATGGGCTGGTACCCAACAAATTGAGGCGTTTGTGGCCCTGGCAAGTATTTCAGCTTGTTGTATCCAAGGATGGTTAGAGTTCCCTTTTTCTATTGAAGCTAGACAACTGGCCGAATCGGAGAAAACTACCGGATTTGTATCTCTGGTGTTTTGAAGGGCAGCTACGATTGCGTGGGCTTCAGCTGAGTATATCGAACATCCGTCGGGTAACCGGCCGTGAATTTCTAGGTTCTCAGCAGATATACCAAATCCTACTTGTTCCTCGGACACCGAACCGTCAGTGAAGATTTTTGTTCGTCCCTCGTACTTTTCGGATGATATTTCCGAGAATAGTTTTTTGGCTTTCTCTGGTTGTTCACCTGCCCTAAGCTGTGTTTTTAGAGTCCAATCTATATGCACTCCGGGTTCCGACCATGGTCTGCAACCTGTTCGGTGTTTTTTTGCAATGGATGGGATGTGCAATCCTGTCAGCTCGAAATAGTGTTCATCAGCTCTTGTTGCAAACGGTGCTTCAGTTAATGTTCCATGTTGTGCCATCCACTGGATAGTTTTGAGTACGAGTGTCTGGTACCATGTGTAGTGGAAAGGCAGTTCGCCACATTCGGCCATCATCGATTCGATAGGGCTGGTTCGGAAGGCTCCACTTATGTTTCTGATGACAGCGTTGTACTCTGCTTCCAGAATTTTCGGTATTTTCTTGCCTCCTCTACTAGCCAGTAGTATTCCGTGGGTCAGTTTAGGGATTGTTAGGCTTCTGTGAATCCTGAGTAGAGTACTTCTAGGGCCACTGCTCCAGCGTCCACCGATAACTGCAAATAGTCGCTTGATTGATGCCGTCCTTCCGCGAAGCTCGCCTGCATGTTGCTTGAATGACATTCTATGGTCGATTGTGACTCCTAGTACCCTAGCCGATTTCACTATATCTACCGGTTCGCCGCGTATTTTGATGCTAGGGAGTATGCGGTGTTTGCGGCGCTTGCAGATGTGGATAATTTTGGATTTCTCTGCTGACAAATCGAATCCTGTTTTCTTGGACCATTCCTCGACGTTTTGTACTGCTTGCTGAAGTTTCTTCCTAACCGCTGCTGGTATTTTGCCGATGGAAAGCAGAAGGATATCGTCAGCGTAAACGAATATCATAATACCTCTTGGAATCACATTGAAGACCTCGTGAAGGCTGACCAGGAAAAGGGTCACAGACAATACCGAGCCCTGCGGCACTCCATTCTCTTGGCTTCTGGTTGTAGACGTAGCTCCCCCAACAATCACTTTGAATGAACGATTTAGTAGAAAGCTCTTTATGAACTTCATAATGCGTCCACGGAAACCCCAAGATACCAGAGTGGCTGTTATAGGGTACCTCCATGCTGAATCGTAGGCTTTCGATAAATCCAGTAGAGCTGCTTCGCAGTGTTTCCCAGATTCCAGTGGCTCGTGCATGGCGATTTCGAGATCCGCTAGGTAACTGTCTATACCTTTCCCGTTTCTAAATGCATACTGCCGACCGTCGATTCTTTCATCCGCTTCCAGTTGACTAATCAATCTGCGATTCACCATACGTTCCATTAGTTTCCCCACACAACTAAGTAGGGTAATTGGCCTGTAGTTATTTACTTCCTTGTGGTTCTTCCCAGGCTTCGGTATCGGAATCACCAAACCCGTCTTCCATTGATCTGGTATGATTCCGTCTCTCCAAATGCGGTTGACGATGTTGAGCAGGACACATTTGGTCGAAAATGGTAGACGTCTTAACATTGGGTATCCAATAGAGTCTTCCCCAACCGATTTTCCGCTTCCTTTGTCGAGCGCCCACATCAATTCCTGAATTTGGAAGTCCCTGTTCACTGTATCTTCCTCTCCATCTCCGACGTCAATTTCGATGTTCTCCGTGGCTGATTTTATTTTTCTGAACGCAAGGTTGTAGTTCTCCGTAGCTGATGTTTCGTAGAAGTGGTCCGCAAACAATTCCGCAATTTCTTGGGGGTCGTCCACCACTTTATCGTTGATTAATATTGGCGTTTTTCGCAGATTTCGTTGGCCTCGCATGGTGTTCACCTTCCTCCATAACAGTGAAACCGGCTCGTCGGAGTTGAAGCTCGATAAGAAGTCATTCCATGATTGATCTTTTGCAGCACAGATGATTTTTCTTGCCGAGTTTCTTGCGTCCCTAAATTCTTGTAGCGCCAGCGCTTTCCTGGGATCGTTTTCTGGGATACGCTTCAATGCTCGTAGTCGCTTTCTTCGTATTTTGATAGCCGTGGCAACATCGTTGTTCCACCAGGGTACAGATTTGCGACCAGGTTTGTCGCTTGTGCGTGGAATTGATTTTTCTGCTGCTTTCCTGACTATGTCGACAAATTCTTCCAAAGAAATATCGTAGTCTCTTGGAGTAGTTTCTTCGACGATTTTTTCAAAGGCCATCCAGTCTGCTTCTTTGTATCTCCATCGGCGCCTGAGGGTTATGTTGGGAGTTTGGATAGCACTGCTAATGAATATGGGGAAGTGATCACTTCCACAGGTGTCTCCATTAACGCTCCATAGGAATTTAGATGCAATTTGATTGGAGACTATCGTCAAGTCAATTGCCGACGTTTTCCCAGATACGGGGTCCAATCTTGTATGATCACCATTGTTCAGAAGCGAGAGATTGTGGGTGTTGAGGAAGTCTTCAATTTTGATCCCTTTGCTGTCAGTTACTGAACTACCCCAGATGGCGCTATGAGCATTAAAGTCGCCCATCAAGATGACTGGTCCCGGCAACTCTTGAAGAAGTTGGCTGAGCTGACTTTCAAGCTCACTACTTGTGATTTGAGGCGACAAATACAAAGACACGAAAGTTGCAGCTACGGGGTGTTTCATGGTGATTGCGGCTACGGGTAGTGAGGTTTGTAGGTCTAGAAATGAAAATGAAGTGTCCCGACGAACAGCGAGGGATACAACGTTTCTCTGTCGCGATAGTTGGTCAGCCCGGAATCGCCATTCGTAGTCTTTCAGAAGTTGTAGTGACCTGTTGTCCGATCCGAGAAAAAGTGTTTCTTGCAGTGCAATGACGAGTGGTTGATGCTTGGTGACTTCTAATTTTAGGTCATTATAGTTCCCCCATAGACCTCTGATGTTCCACTGAAGAGCTATGATTCTCGCTTGCGTGTTGGTCTGATGCTCGTCGGATAATGCGCTGCAACGTAGAGGTTCATCAGGGAGCGAAATTTCACTTAACGTATTATACTTGCCATGGATAGCAAGCTGGAAACCTCCTTCTCCTTCTCTGTGCTCTAGTTCGGGACGATTTTCAGCTCTCCAGTTCTCAGAAGGGTGAACTAGGTCAGAGGGTGCATCGGAGGTTTCCAGAGTGCTTGTTGCTTGATGTCCCATTGTTGTACTCTCCAGCGTGGAATTGCTGTTTTCACTTGTGCTGTTGCGGTTTCTATTTGCCATCGTAGACGTACTGGATCATTAGCTCCGACAGGGCGAAAAACTGATCTTCCTTTGACGTACATCTTCGCAAACGAAAGTAGAGGTCTCGAGCTAGTCCCATAAACTCCGATATCGTAAAGAGGTCTGTGTGCATGGCTGGTTGGTTATGCTGATTTTTAGCACCTACCCCTTCGCGGAGTACTTGGGAGTAGAGAGGTCGAGAGAAGTGCCGATCTCCACGTTCTTCAACCAACGGCGTATTTACCGATGCTTGGGAAATAGTCGGTACTGCGGAGTTGATTCCATCCTGGCGACGTATCACGTTTTGGGAACTGGTAGATGGTTGTTTGTTTCCGGCTCTTCGCTTATTCGTTTGTTGTCGTAACTGCAGATATGTTTTCCTCGATTTGCACCCCTTGTAGTTGGCCGTATGATTGCCTCCACAATTAGCGCACATGATTTGCTCACGTGTGTTTCGTTCGTTAGGGCCATCCTTTTTTGTCGGTAACTTGCAATTTCCGGTCAAATGGGCTTGGCCGCATTTGACACATACCGGCGTAAGGTTGCAATATTTTGAGCCGTGTCCGTACCGTTGGCATCGATGGCACTGAACAGCCATTCCAGGTTTTTTACGGTATTTTTTCCACCCAACTACCGTATTGCAAACGTACCTGATTTTTCGCAGGTCTTGGAGCCTTACGGTTCCTTTAGCAAAATGCAATAGGTATGGCACAAGATCTACACTTTTTGTTGGTATTGCCTTGATTTCGATTGGTTTTACGTCAACCGACTCAAGCTCAACTTTTAGTTCAGCGGTATCCATAGGGGGGAGCCCTGAGAGAACTATTTTGATTGGAATTTCGCTGTTAATTTGATGCGTGAAGAATTCCAACGAA
This sequence comes from Aedes albopictus, assembly GCF_035046485.1. Classification (NCBI taxonomy): domain Eukaryota; kingdom Metazoa; phylum Arthropoda; class Insecta; order Diptera; family Culicidae; genus Aedes; species Aedes albopictus. The sequence continues at coordinate 238,304,701 of NC_085138.1, read as the reverse complement.
TTTGCACTCATTGTCTCTGCAATTTTCTTGTGGACATCGAGAATGTTCGTGATGACCAGCAGGCCACCTTTGATTCCCTTCGTATGGTAGACATCATCAGGGATGTTATTCTGCCTAAGCAGGTTACGAATCTGCCTTGCATCTTGTCGTATCACTGTGATAGGCGGGCAGTGTATCCTCTTGTTTGAGGTTTTGTCGTTACTACTGCTAGCTGATTGTGTGTTATCGTTTTCATTCACCGGAGCGTGTTCGAGCGTAGAATAGCGATTGCTTGTGGGGATATTAACTATCGTTGACTGGTGTGCAACGGGTGTATTGTTATGCAGAGGCATTGTCTCACCGTCCAATCTTTTTTGTCTGCTTTCTCGTTTGCTACGCTTTGGTTTTTGGCCTCCACAAATGGAAGTTTCGCTATCGGATGATTTATCATTCCGAGTTTTGTTGTAGGTTCGTCGAATTACTATCTGCGAAGACGTACACGAACCCGAGGCATTTTGGTCGGAGTTTTCGACCTCCAGCCTGGGAACCGACGTTGGTATTCGAAACGGTCCGAAACGCGGAAAATATTTGGTATCTAAAGTGAGTTATCTGTAGCGATGAAAACGCGTGTGCACGCTGCGAGATACCACACTGTACTGTCTTGAGATTTGTGCGTCTGAAGTTCCAATGCATTGTTGAAAGGGATTTCAAGACGTTTGTCCTTAATATAACCTATTTTCTATTAGCTTTCGACTGCTTTTTACCGAACTTGGCTATAACATTTAGGAAAAAAGTTATAAAGTAAATTAACTCTTGATGTTATCGACCAAAAGTTAAGGGTCACCACTCAAAATGATGTATCGGCCAAAAGATTGGGGTCACTATCATAAAACATGGAAAAGTGATTTGTTTATATCTTTGCCATCTTTCATTCAATTTTAATTCTTTTGGCTTATTTGAAGCATAATTAATGGTACTTACTGCATAGACATTGAACCCTACATATATGTTAAAATTTATATACTAAAACTTAACGTGAAATTGCCGCATTTTTCGAAATGTGGTGAAATGTGTTAACTTTACATAACATTTGTATATATAAAAATCGTCGAATACGTCAAATTAAAGACATCAAATGTAAATTTAGTTAATTATCTTTGAAATGAGCCAAAATCACTAAATTACTTTTCCATGTTTTACGATAGTGACCCCAAACTTTTGGCTGATACATCATATTGAGGGGTGACCCCAAACTTTTGGTCGATGACATCAAGAGTTAATTTACTTTATAACTTTTTTCCTAGATTTTTTACCCAAGCTCGGTAAGCTAATAGAAAATAGGTTATATTAACGCTCTCATCTTAAAATTTTGTCGACCCAATTTCCAGCGACACTGCCGTAAGTTTATATTCATTTTTATGAAAATTTTGCAACTTTGGGTTAAGTTTACTTACAAATATTTATGTAAAAGTTTCACCCAAATCATGTTCAAAGTTACTTTGACTTTTTATTTTTTGAATGACACCTAGGGTTTTGAAATCGGACGCAAATTGGTGGAGTTATGGGCCTAAAAAAACGACATGTTTTTTGAGGGGGTGACCCCAAACTTTTGATCGGGAGTGTAACTCATTTTGGTATTTAAATGACCATTTTTTATGAACTTATTGATTATGCAACTGAAATGAGTTGCATAATGAAAAATAGTTGCATACCCAAGCAACACGACTTGTTTCTAAGCCAGTAACAACAACCTTAGTGCAATTTATTCACTGTCCGTATCACGAACAACAGAACACAATTGCTTCTTATCTGAAACCCAAAAAGCACAGGTTCTGAATTCTTATGCAACATAAACGAGGGGGAATGATAAAAAAATGGAAAAAATCGTCCAGATTCGAACCATGGACACCAGGAGTATTATCAACTCACCTTTCATACTACACCAAGAGCTCTGTGAGAGAATCGCTGCTCAACGCATCATAAAAGCTACTGAAGTTGCCTGTTACTTTATTGCACCTTCTTTGTCACAAGTTAGAGAACTGTCAAAATGAACAGACGCTCAAGTTTTCTGCAACGCTCTTGGAACCTAATCTGAACAAACAAACCAGCGTTAGATGTTTCATGCATGTTACACTAGGGCAGTTCAGACTTTAAACATGTAAAAAATTCAAAGCTCCCATATGTTCATTACAATCCTTGGTGCAAAACTAGAGTCCTGTCAAATTTTCAGCCATTTTGGTGGTGATTTAATGGTGGCCCAAACGCAAAATAGGTTTATATGGGAATTACTATGGAGAATTTTCAAAAAAGGTTCTCCGCGCTGTAGAGCATAAACACATGGATGAAGTCATAGGGTCAAAGTCAAATTGGATTCTTCAGACCTCAATGATGAGTGTTGCTGAAGACCGCAACTCGTTTCGACTCACGAGACAGAAGTTATTAATCAATATTCATCTATGCATGCTTGAACAGAAGACCGCAGCTCGACCGACACGCTTGACACGCAATCATAGTATGCGTGTTAGCTTCTTGCACACTTTGCAGGCCATCTTGTATAAAGATACGCATGCGAGTGAGAATTTGTTTAATAACTTTTTATCCGATTGTCGAAATATGTTCCGGTCTTCGGCAACATTCATCATTGAGATCTGAAGAATTCAATTCGACTTTGATCCTATGACTTTATCCTTATGGTAATGTTCTACAACGCGGAGAACCTTTTTCGAAAATTCTTCATAGTAATTCCCATATAAACCTATTTTGCTTTTGGGCCACCATTAAATCACCACCAAAATGGCTGAAAATTTGACAGGTCTCTAGTTTTGCACCAAGGATTGTAATGAACATATGGGAGCTTTGAATTTTTTACATGATTAAAGTCTGAACTGCCCTAATGTTACACAGCACTTTTAATGTGAGCTAACTGTATTATCACTTGCGAAGAATATGTAAGCTCCGCCTCCACGAATCGATGTCAAACACGTGGTAATTTGTGATTTCTATGAAACAAAGCCGCAACTTTACGAATTTCGAAGTTTAAATACAACTCAATTGACAGGATGGAAGTTTTATGTGCTTCTAGTGCAACTCATTTAGACCATAGCATAGAAAGCCACATTTTAGATGATGTTGCAGGTGCTGATTGGGTAATGCGCAGGGCTATGGAGAATCACGGATGAAAACGGCTTTCCGGCAGAACTTTACACCCGCCTGAAACGCAAAGCAGCAAAGGTCGGACTATTGATGAATGTGTCCAAAACAAAGTATCGTGAGGTCACCATTCACCGCTCATTTTGGGTCAATCATACAAATATCATCAAATGCTAGTAAAGTATTGTAACAAAACTGAATGTAACATGCTTCGAAAAACAATAAAATAACAACATAGTTAGGTGCAATATCTGCTTACGTCGATTGTTAATGTCATAAACTTTACTTACTTTACTTACTTTTTTTTTGAGCGGTGAATGTCTACCTCACGGTACATGCTGGCAGGCGGAAGCGAATACGACCGGGGCCGTCTGGGTAGGAATGTAGAACGAGGATACTTCCGAGGTGGTGGAGGAATTCGTCTACCTCCAATCCTTACTGACAACGGCTGACAACAATGCTAGCCGTGAAATACGAAGGCTCATCATCAACGGAAGTAGGGCCTACTATGGGCTCCAGAAGAAGCTGCAATCCAAAAAGATTCACCCACATACCAAGTGCACCATGTACAAGACGCTGATAAGACCGGTGGTCCTCTACGGACACGAGACATGGACCATGCTCGAGGAGGACATACAAGCACTCGGAGTTTTCGACGATCTTAGGCGGTGTGCAGAAGAATGGTGTGTGGTGGAGAAGGATGAACCAAGAGCTCGCTGCACTTTACGGCGAATCCAGCATCCAAAAGGTGGTCAAAGCCGGAAGGATACGGTGGGCAGGGCATATAGCAAGAATGCCGGTCAACAACCATGCAAAGTTGGTGTTCGTGACTGATCCGGTTGGCACAAGAAAGTGTGGAGCTCAGAGAGCACGATGGGCGGATCAGGTAGAGCTTGACTTGGCGAGCATCGAGCGTGACTGAGGAGTGAGGATGGAGAACGGCAGCCACGAACCGTGTGTTATGGAGAAATATTGTTAATTCAGTTTCTTCTTGAATTTGATGTTATACTATACTAAATAAATGAATGAATGACATTCGCAAGTGACAAAGTAACATTAACCAACAATATTTCATCGTAATTTCTCGTTCTCGACTAATCATCCACCCACGCACCCTTACTCTCGTCATCTCTTCTCCTGCATGATCCCTATAAGTAATTTAGCTACATATTTATCTTATTTATGCTGTCTGACCAACATACATGCGGCCAAAAACATCGCCCGTCTCTACATTTTGCATGCTACGTTCATTCAGTTTCACTACAAAATGAGGAGAAATGAACATTGGTACTGCGCAACTGCAAAAGCACGTGCCATTTGATTCATCCTGAGGCGCGAAATTGTTGACATGAGGAATCTAATGATGAGGAGCATTTATTTATAAACCAGGCTTCTTTGGACTCACCAAACCTTATAACATGAAATCCTGAGGAAAAATCAATCGACTACGCAAAACTGACATTTCACTTTCAAATTTGCATTTTCTTTCTGCTTTCCAGGTATCATATATCACTGCGAGGGACGATTGATGTCGTGTCGGGAGACAGACTCGTGGACAGTGCAAGTTCAATTCACTGTAATCGATATAATTTCAGCTGCGTTGAAACAATGACCTGCATGAGAAATAAACGTTCAAAGAAATAGCCGCTGTTTGATTTTGTCCAATTTCGTTACATCAACAGATGGGGAATTCGTGGAAACAGTAGGTAGTTGTGTTCATAATTGGATACAAAATCTGAATGGGGGAAAGACTATGGGGCTAAATGTTAAACTCTGTTTTGCCATTTCAAATTTGATAATTATTGCGGGCTGCAAAACGGTGAGTCGATGAGGAGCGCGTCCAACATACAGATGGTCAAAATGTTTTGGATAGGCAGCTTTTTTTTTCTCTCACAAAAAAAGTTCAACGAGCAGTAACTTTTCATAGAGTGCATCAAAAAATCTCAAATTTTGATTGTTTGTCAACCCATGATATGTGCATCTGTGGTACAAATTTGAACTAGATTAACCCTAAAAGGGATACCTGGGGTCCATTGGACCCCAGGCGCCTTTCAGAGCTCGTCTTTGATGGAACACACTCAGCGAGGTGACGAAACTGAGGCCATGAAGGTATCCCTTTTAGGGTTAAATTCATTCGTTTCGGTTCATACATACATACATTTATTTGTTCAACATCATTAGGACAAGACATAATCAACAATAGTACGCCACAATACTCGGTTCGTGGCTGCCGCTCTCCATCCTCGGTCGCGCCCGATGCTCGCCAAGTCACGCTCCACCTGGTCCGCCCATCGTGCTCTCTGCGCTCCACGCCTTCTTGTGCCAACCGGATCAGTTGCAAACACCAGCTTTGCAGGGTTGTTGTCCGGCATTCTTGCAACATGCCCTGCCCACCGTATCCTTCCGGCTTTGGCCACCTTCTGGATGCTGGGTTCGCCGTAAAGTGCAGCGAGCTCGTGGTTCATTCTTCTTCGCCACACACCGTTCTCCTGCACACCGCCGAAGATCGTTCTTAGCACGCGTCGCTCGAAAACTCCGAGTGCTTGTAGGTCCTCCTCGAGCATGGTCCATGTCGCGTGCCCGTAGAGGATCACCGGCCTTATTAGCGTTTTGTACATGGTGCATTTGGTGCGTGGATGAATCTTTTTCGACCGCAGTTTCTTCTGGAGCCCGTAGTAGGCCCGACTTCCACTGATTATGCGCCTCCGAATTTCACGGCTCACGTTGTTGTCAGCAGTCAGTAAGGATCCGAGGAAGACGAATTCCTCCACCACCTCGAAAGTATCCCCGTCTATCGTAACATTACTACCCAGACGGATCCGGTCGTGTTCGGTTCCGCCTACCAGCATGTACTTTGTTTTTGAGGCATTCACCACCAGTCCGACCTTTGCTGCTTCGCGTTTCAGGCGGGTGTACAGTTCTGCCACCGTTCCAAATGTTCTAGCTATAATGTCCATGTCGTCCGCAAAGCACACAAATTGACCGGATTTTGTGAAAATCGTTCCCCGGCTGTTGAGCCCGGCTCGTCGCATCACACCTTCCAGAGCGATGTTGAAGAGTAGACATGAGAGTCCGTCACCTTGTCGCAGTCCCCGGCGAGATTCGAATGAACTGGATAGTTCACCCGAAACCCTTACGCAGTTTTGCACACCGTCCATCGTTGCTTTAATCAGTCTAGTCAGCTTCCCAGGAAAGCCGTTTCCGTCCATGATTCTCCATAGCTCTGCGCGGTCGATACTGTCGTATGCCGCTTTGAAGTCGATGAACAGGTGATGCGTTGGGACCTGGTATTCACGGCATTTCTGGAGGATTTGCCGTAAGGTAAAGATCTGGTCCGTTGTCGACCGGCCGTCGATGAAGCCGGCTTGATAACTTCCCACGAACTCATTCGTTTTAGGTGACAGACGACGGAAGATGATCTGGGATAGCACTTTGTAGGCAGCATTCAAAATAGTGATCGCCCTGAAGTTCTCACATTCCAAATGGTCGCCTTTCTTGTGAATGGGGCAGATTACCCCTTCCTTCCACTCCTCCGGTAGCTGTTCGGTTTCCCAGATCCTGACTTTCAGCCGATGCAGACAGGTGGCAAACTTTTCTGGGCCCATCTTGATGAGTTCAGCTGCGATACCATCCTTACCAGCTGCTTTGTTGGTTTTGAGCTGGTGAATGGCATCCTTAACTTCCCTCAGCGTGGGAGTTGGTTCATTTCCGTCCTCCGCTGTACTGGTGTCGTCGTTTCTTCCGTTGCCGTGGGCTCCCGTGCCTACGTTCTCCACGCCGTTCAGGTGCTGATCGAAGTGCTGCTTCGTTTCGGTTCACTGGTTTCCGAAATATGGCAGTTCAAAAATTGGTTGTCTAAAAAATAGTGTTTTACGAGAACGGTTCTAACTTCGCAAAATATTACAAGTTAAATATTGACCAGGGTGTACCTGGCAAACAAACATATTTGTCACGCTTGAAAAACGAATAGAGACAAATAGAGCCAAACAACCTGCCAAAATTTATCTGTCAAAAGTGGTCAAATATTTGGCGCCTGGGCAAAGAGTGTAATAGCACCCTAAGAGTTGTGTGCTTAGTTTGTAGTGCAGTCTGGGCACTGTTATCCTTCTGACTTCAGCTAGATTGAGTACGACCCGAGCGCACGCTATGTCCAAAGGGAAGTATTATGAAAAGTGAATGTACCACTAAGTTTATTCGCTAGAACCGTTTTTTTGGACCTCTGGGTTCAGAATATGTGTGATTTAAAATAATCCATCGTGGGTTTTCCCATACATTTTTATATGGGATGAAATTAACCTTTCGCCATTTGTATGGAAAAATAGGAAAGAATTCAAAAAATCGAAAAACCCAAGATGAAATATTTTAAACCGCTCAGATTCTGAAACTAGAAGTACAAACCTACATCTTGTGGAAAAACATTTGAGGTACATTCGATTTTCATAATACTTCCCTTTGGACATAGCTTGGAGCATCTGTTCACCAAAGGTGCGGCTAAAACAGCTTCTGTTCTGGCATCCAGTGGTTGAGTAAGAAATGCTGCATCACGCCCAGTTAGATTGCGTAGGCCTATTAAGCCACACGTAATACGACTCCATAATCGGCACCACGAATCAGTTTTTAAAACCGCTAAAATCGATAAAAATGCATTAGATTAGCAAATATTTTTACTGAAGTATCGAGAAAATATTGTTTACTTGCTGTTATCACTTTTAAAGCCTAACAAATGCGGCTAATTATCATTGAAAACGATGAAAGTTTGAAAAATGGCATCTTACTCCACTTTCCCCTAGTAGCTAGGCTGCAGCAATGAGCTTCGCGACTCCGAATCACAGAAACAACTGATACGGCTACGAATGTGAACAGTTGAAAAATGAGCAGTATGCAGCATGGGAGAGAATGTTGCTACTTGCAACACTGTACTAGGGCGAATGAGGCACGTGATAGACATACGCGGAACAAGCATAACTCAGTCTTCCGGAGGAAAAAGCGCTAGCAGGAAGAACAAAATCGCGAAGCAATGGAAGAGCTGTACCAAGCTAAGGCCACACGGAAGTTCTACGAGAATCTGAACCGCTCGCGCAGAGGCTTTGTGCCACAAGCCGACATGTGCCGAGACAATCACGGGAATACATATTCTCACGAGCGAGCGTGAGGTGGTCGAGAGATGGCGCCCGTATTACGATGACCACCTGAATAGCGACTTTGCAGCACCGAAGGTGGCGTGGTAACAGATCTAGCAGAACGTGCACAGGAAGAAAGACTTCCGGCCCTTAACCTCCAAGAGATTGAGGAGGAGGTTGGCCGGTTGATAAACAAAGCCTCTAGAGTAGATCAACTACTAATCGATCTTCTAAAGTACGGTGAAGAAGCATTGGTGAGAGCACTACACTGGGTTATTACCTAGATTTGGGAAGAGGAAGTAATTACTGAGCGCTGCCTACAAGATACTCGCTCAAATTTTAGGCTGCCGTCTATCACCGATGCAAGAGAGTTGGTGGGTCAATATCAGGCTGGATTCATGGGTGAACGCGCTACGACGAACCAGATGCTCGTCATCCGCCATGTGTTACAGAAATGCCGCGAATACAACGTGCCCACACATCATTTGTTAATCGATTTTAAATCGGCGTTTGAAACAATCGATCGAGACCAGCTATGGCACATTATGCACAATCATACAGACTCCCGGATAAACTGATATGATTGATCAAGGTGACGATGGATCGAGTGGATATACGTAGTTCGAGTATCAGGTACACTCTCGAGTCCCTTTGAATCTCGCAGTGGGCTACGACAAGATGATGGCCTTTCGTGCTAGTTGTTTAACATTGCTTTAGAGAATGTATTAAGAAGAGCGGAGATAAACAAGAGTGGATTTTCACGAAGTCGCTCAGCTGCTTGGTTTCGCTGATGATAATGGTATTCAAGCTCGCAAATTTGAGACGATGGCGCAAACGTACATTCGACTAAAGAATGCAGCCAGGCGAATCAGATTAGTCATTAATGTGTCGAAGACAAAGTACATGACGGCAAAGGGCTACAGGAAAGAATCAGCGCGCCCGCCACCCCAAATTTCTATCGACGGTGATGAAATCGAGGCGGTTGAAGAGTTCGTGTACTTGGGCTCATTGGTGACCGCCCACACCAGCAGAAAAATTCAGAGACGCATTGTGGCAGGAAATCGTGCTTACTTTGGACTCCGCAGAATTCTACGATCGAACAAAGTTCGTCGTCACACGAAGTTAGCTATCTACAAAATGCTGATTAGACCGGTAGTCCTCTATGGGCACTAAGCATGTACTCTACGTGCAGAGAACCAACGCGCCCTTGGAGTTTTCGATCGGAAGGTGCTGCTTACCATCTACGGCAAAGTGCAGATGGAAGACGGGTATTAGAGAAGGCGAATGAACCTCGCGCTGCATCAGCTGCTGAGAACCAAGCATCGTCCATACCGTGAAAATCGGGAGGCTACGGTGGGCAGGTCACGTCATCAGGATGTCGGATAGCAACCCGACTTAAATGATTCTCGAGAGTTATCCGACCGGTACAAGAAGACGTGGATCGCAGCGAGCTAGGTGGGTTGATCAAGTGGATGACGATCTGCGGACCCTTCGCAGAGTGCAGAACTGGAGACTCGCAGCCATGGATCGAGCAAAATGGAGACGACTCCTATGTACACCAGAGGTCACTCAGGCTTTGCTATAACTCCGTCAATTTAAAACCGATTGACTTGAATTTTTAACACTCCAAATACCGTGATAGGAAAAAAGTGGGAACTAAAGGTCTGAACAGCTCGTTCTCAGCCGTATGTGATACGATTTAAAAAAAAAAAATCAGAGATATTCTACCCAACTCTTCTACTTTTATGTTTTGCAAAAAAATATTTTTAGGGATGCTCATTTTTCCCCCAGACTAGCGTGAGTAAGGAACGTTTTTTTTTAAATGGTATTTTTTTATTTACATGCCAAGTTTTAGTGGTGGCCAGGAAAAATGACTAGAAATCGGTATATTTGATAAAAAGGCATACTGTAGAGGTAGTATACGATTTGCGTAGCTATCTTGAACATCCCTAGCTACAAATGTGCTCGATTCCCGACCGGCAATTGCCTTAAGTACTCTAGTGCTCTTGATAACACTAGTTTACAGCATTTTTGAACTCGGTAAGCTGATGATCGTTTTTGGTGTAGAATCATGCCCTGAGTTCGAAAACGCAAAGGAAAAAAAATTACAGTAGAGCGGAAAATTTTTCGACTTTCCATACAAGGTTGATGATTTGAAATCGATTTTTGTTCTATTTTTAAGCAAAGTCGCTCACTTCACACATCTCATTCTCGGTAATCAATGCTCCGATTGAGCTGAATTTTTTACTGTAACTCGCCTACATATGATATGTCAAAAAAACGTTGGGAAAGAATTTTTAAATCGTTTTTTTCTTATTGAAAAAAATACATTTCTTCATATATTTTTGGAAAATTTGCTAAAATTTAAGGAAATTGCCCCTAAAACTCGCTAATATCTTGAATTTCATCAATCTGACGCAAAACTTGCATTCAGATGATCGAATGGTATTATATTCAGCTTTTAATTTCTGGAAAAAGTCTTGAAATTGGTTGAACAAAATGCAAGATATTTGAATTTTAGTAAATTCTATATTTTAAAAAGTTATAAAACTCGATATTGAGCTAAAACTTAAAAACTGTTCTACTTGAAATTTTTTGAAGCACGGTTTCGAAATCAGCGCTAAATTATGCTTCAAAAATTTTGGTCATTGACAGAAGTTCACGACTTTCGTTTTATTTTGTAAACTAGTGTAAGCATCCTAGAAGGTTCGAATCTTCAACAAAGTGTTTTATATTGATTGGTCCTACACTTTCACGTATTCTATATTGATCTAGATCTGCTGTAACTGATCTAGATAAGTTTAATTATATGTATGACTCTCTAGAATACTGGAAATGCATCCTAGGAGGTTGCAGTCTTTGGCAAAGTTATTTGGATTGGTTAGTACTTCACTTTGACGTCTTCAGTGTTGGTCTAGGTCTGCTGTAATTGATCTAGATAAGTTTAATTTTTCTATATGACTTTTTAGAATCCTCGATAAGCATCCGATAGAGTTGCAGTCTTCTGCAAAGTTTTCTTGATTGGTTATTACTTCACTTTTTCGTCTATGGTTTTGACCTAGATCTGCTGTAATTTATCTAGATAAGTTGTATTTGTCTACATGACTTTCTGGAGTTCTAGTTATGCATCCTAGAGGGTTGCAGTCTTCGGAAAAGTTCTCTGCGTTGGTTAGTACTTCACTTTTACCTCATTGGTTTTGATCTAGATCTGCTGTATTTATCTAGATAAGTATTATTTTTTTAACTCACCCTCTACAATTCTCTACATGCATCCTAGAGGTTTTCTGTCTTCGGCAAAGTTTTCGGAACCGATTGGTACTACACTTTCAAGGCTCCGGTTTTGGTCCAGATCTGTTTGGACTCTCTGGAATTCTCGATATGCATCCTAGAACCATCCAATCGAAAAAGTTCACTGGATTGGTTGGTACTAAAATGTCACGCTTTCAATTTTGATGTAGATCTGCTATAATGGAAGAAAATAGGTTATTTTTCTGTATGATTTTCTAGAATTCTTTATATGCAAAGGGTTGCAATCTTGCACAAATTCTGGCTGTGTATGTGTAGACTAAGCTAGCCAAAATTAGAATCTACACTGTTTTGAATATGCATCCCTTATAGATGAACACATGGCATTACACTCTTACTTCTTGGATTGTGGAATTGTTCTGATGGCACTGATCTAGAAGGGTTTCATAATTTGAAATGTCTCTTCAATGCTCTTGTAGATTCATAGTTTTGGGCGAAGTTGCTAGTATTGACTGGTAACATGTGTAATTTTTTTGATCTAGACTAGCTCTAACTCAATTTTATCTTCCTGATTGTCTCTCTAGTGCTCTAGTGCGTCGCAATAGTGCACGCGGTGCATCGCATAAGATATCGCTTCAAGTCATATAGCGTTATTATTGTTCCGTCAATGCACGTACAGCGCCTCCACTTTTGTACGCGTAAGGCACTTTTGCTGCATCTTATGCGATGTAACTTTAACGCATAAAAGTACGTTTAACATAAACATAAACTTCATTATACGTGCAAATTGGTTGTCTGGGTAGTGTCCACTAGGGCTCCAGATATGCTTTCTGAAAGATTTCTTTGGCCTATATTAGCTGTGGCTGATCTAGATTTTTGTTTTTCTTTTGACTCCCTAGTGCAGCAACCTCCAGGTTTTCATCCATTTATCATGCAACGCCAGAATATCATTTTTTTGAAATTCATGACAAAACAAAAACGTTTTTATCTTTTCTTGACTAAGGAGATTCTGCAAAAATATATTTAAAATAAAATCTTTTACTTTAAATTTATTGTTGTGATTGTGTTTACTACTGAAATCATTTTCGGTCAGCCACGGATGAGTGTGAACATGATATTATACGTATAAAAATGTATTTTATAAACGTACGCGTAGTACCGTCACGAGTCACTACGTACATGAAACTACAAATCAACCCAAATGTAGGTTTTTTGACGCAACCTCACACCTTCCTGGAATTACTCAAAAATGCTTCAAACAGCGATAGTCTTCGCTTGATCGCGGAAAAAAATCACCCTGTGGTAAATAATTTTCATCCATGTAGAGAATTCTAGATACAGATTAGGAAAAATAATACGTATCAAGATAAATACAGCAGATCTAGATCAAAACCGATGAGGTAAAAGTGAAGTACTAACCAACGCAAAGATTTTTCCGAAGACTGCAACCCTCTAGGATGCATAGCTAGAACTCCAGAAAGTCATGTAGACAAATAAAACTTATCTAGATAAATTACAGCAGATCTAGGTCAAAACCATAGACGAAAAAGTGAAGTAATAACCAATCAAGAGAACTTTGCCGAAGACTGCAACTCTATAGGATGCTTATCGAGAATTCTAGAAAATTATATAGAAAAATAAAACTTATCTAGATCAATAACAGCAGATCTAGATCAAACCTGAAGACGTCAAAGTGAAGTACTAATCAATCCAAAGAACTTTGCCGAAGACTGCAACCTTCCAGAATGCATATCGAGTATTCTAGAGAGCCATATAAACAATGAAACTTATCTAGATCAGTTTCAGATCTAGATCAATATAGAATACGTGAAAGTGTAGTACCAATCAATCAATATAAAACACTTTGCTGAAGACTTGAACCTTCTAGGATGCTTTTCAAGAGCACTAGAATATTTGACGGTCGGGAGCCGTGTTCATTTGTAGCTAGGGATGTTCAAGATAGCTACGCAAATAGTTTACTACCTCTATACCATGCCTTTTTGCCAAATATACCGATTTCCAGTCATTTTTCGTGATCACTCTTAAAATTTGAAACGCTAATAAAAAATAGTGAGGTTTTTTAAAAATGTTCCTTACTCACGCAAGTCTGGGGGAAAATGAGCATCCCTAAAAACATATTTTTTACAGAACACAAAAATAGAAGAGTTCGGTAGAACATCCCTGAAATTTTTTTTTGAATCGGACCACAGACGGCTGGGAACGAGCTGCTCAAAGTAAAAGTTCCAACTTTTTTCTGATCACGGTATTCCGCGTGAGTTTTTTTATCACGGTATTTGGAGTGTTAAACATGGCTAGATATTGTGCGTATCTGATCGTGTCTCAAAAATCAAGTCAGCCGGTTCAAAATTTACTGAGTTACAGTAGCAAGTGCCCAAAATGGGTGCTCCTGCCCAAATGGTCCCAGACCCTAAGTATGAAAGTGGTTAACATTTAACATGAAAAGGAATAACATTTAATAATAAAATCTAACGTTTTGACAACAATTACCAAGGATATAACTATTACCACATGCATTGTATCGCTTTGCGGTCTCCTACAAAGGAAGGAGAGGTCTCACACCGCTGTACGAAAAAAAGTTCACGATCCTGAACTCGTCGGCGACGCCTCACCCTCTTACTTTTTCTGAATCAATGATTCATTTCTCCGGTACCTGTGATAATACAATCAATCCAACCCCAACCTCAATGAAAACGAATATAACAATGACGGACGTCGCGAAAATTAATTTACGCTGATAGGACAAAGCCTTTCTGACTGGCAAAGCTCGGCAGAATCATCAAACGATGATGCGTTTATTAAACACAATATGCCTGTCAATAGACGACGAAACTTCGTTTGACCGTTATTGCGTCAAAGGCACACCCACGGATGAGCAAATGATGTCATCTGAGATTTCTTGGATTAGAGATTTTTTTAATAAGGTGACAATCAGCCTTCGCAGACAAATGGTAAATATTTCCCCATATATCTTGATGAATTGAGGCTGTAAATAATATTAGCCTTACCAGCTGCCCTTGAGCTTTCAAATTTACTACACTCAGATAGAAAGTTTGCTAGATTGCACCACTGCGTTGTGCCCCTGGTCTTGCACAACGAAGTCCTTTCTGGATATGTTGAGCTTCTGAGATCTTCCGTGCTTTTAACGATAAAGCAGGTCCATTTCTAACACTGTAACTTCCACGTTTTGTCGGGTCCTATGCTGCAGCATGACCACCCGCGTAACGCTCTTCTCCTCCAAATCCTATTTCTCTACACTTCTTGTCGAATCAATCGTTCAATCGACTCCGTTCCACATATTGCTTCTAACTGATGACCCAAGAAAAAGGAGTAGGTGAATAACAGTTTCTTAAGCTAAATTTTGCTTAAGAGTGGTTTATTCAACTCTTATACAGTAAAAATGTTTGTGGGTACTACTTTGACTGTATTTAACCGGTTTCTTGAGTTGCACTAGACTAGAGCGTACCAAGACGGGCGTTAGTATAGTACATTTATGATAACAGAGAGTTTAAATGTGAATATTGAATCAAAGAATCTTTTCCCATTTAAAGTTAGCTTACTTCAACATAATTCCATAATTAGTACTTGTTTACTACATACCTCCTACTTAAAAATAGCATTCTCGTCCCGGTTCATCTTCAGCAAGACAACGTCTGCATTAGTCATATTCCTCGTCGTCGACGTTTACGATATTTATCATGCAGATTAGTTGGTTTATTACGATAAATTCACACACATTAGTTCCCTTCTCCTCGGCGGCCGGACCGCCGGCACTAGATGTTCGATCCAACGCATCGTTACAACCCGAGCAGGAATGAATAACTGCCACATAACTGGAGCATACCAAAGTTAGGTATCATACCAAGACAAGGTATTGGTCGGTTACCCAGGTATTGAAAATAACTTATGTTGGTATTTTGTAGGTATTGATGAAATACCTCAACGAGTTATTGGTTTGGTGTTGAGGACTGCTTGAGGTATTATTCAATTATGGATTTTTATGGATTTGTATGAATTTGTATGGAAAAATCGTCGATTATTATTTAGGTATTGCCATACCTGATGTCATTATTCACGCGTTATGCACAGAATAGATACCAGTTATTATTTTAGGTATTTTACCTCTTATGCAGGGCTACTTAATACCTCATTCAGGTTGTAGGTATTCGCTTTTCCATACCTGAGCTAGTTATTGCTTTTTTCACTGAAAATTTTCGTTGCTTCGCTGGGATACATGACGTTTTGTTCCAGCGAAGGCTTACGCGATACAGCAAATCGCCAAATAGCACACTAACACCACAAAAAATCTGTCAACAATAACCTACCTGGCAGCGAAATGCTCTATTTGCATGACAACAATCTACTTACACAACTAACGAACGGTCGCCGTCAAATATCAGGATTGCCAACTGTCCGGCGACTGCTGTCAAATGTCTTTGTCGCCGAATATGGCGCTGGGTCGTCGGCGCGGAAACCCAAAGGTGGGAATAAAATTTTGGGGTTTGCGCGCAATATTGTTCAGCTATTTTCTCCTGCTCGGGAAGACGGAAAAACGGATGTTTTTCTTCATCGCAAACGTTCGTTGGTTGGCTATTGGGGATAGCTTTGCCATGCATGTGCGTGTAATCTAGGTAGGTACGTATATATATTTACCCTCGTCTAGGTTCACCGCAGCCGCACGGCAGATTTTCCTGCAACAAGTGCGAGGATTTCATACTTGTAAGGGTTGAAGCCCAAAGGTACGAATAATTAAGAACAATCACAAACAGTTGATTTTCGAGAAACAGAGTAAGGTGGGGCAAAAGTTCGACCCTAGTTGAAAAATCATTTTTTTCCAAGGAATCTAATCAGACACAAATAAATGAATACCATGTGGTGATTCTACCATCCATGAACTAAAATTTTGCTGAACAAAGTTACGCCAAATGTCTTTTCAATTTTGAGTTACAACACTTTTTGTATGTGTGTGTCTAATTAGAACTCTTGCCCCACTACTGTGGCAAAAGTTCGAATCTAGTGTTTGTGGTATTTCGCTAACCGGAGCACACTATTTCGACACTTTGCTAATTGGTATACCTAAAACCAATTAATGGGCCTTTTCATTTGACGTCTTAAATCAGCTGATTGTTCGGGCGTTTGACAGTTCTTCTATGAAGATGACACGTTCTTGTTAGCAGCTGTTGTTCAAGCTTTGTAAACAAATGCATGCACGGATCTGTCACATGAAAAGGCCTATATTTGATGTTGGAACTGGAATACACTTTAAAGTTCGATCTGGATTTTACCCAAATCAGGGTTAAATTTACTTCACCAAAAATTAGTAGTTTTCCGCCAAATTCAGATAAAACAACATTTTTTTCAACTTTGATCGAATTTTCTCACTGATTCCATCATTTTTAGAGATAATATGTACATTTTTCCGAATTTTAGGGTTTTACCTAAAGTTGCCACATGACTCGAACTCTTGCCCCACAATTCGAACTTTTGCCCCACTATGTATAAAATATGATTTCCGAATCTTTTTTGCAAAAAGTTATACATGCTAAAGCATCTTCAAAATATACCAAGTTACGCCCCAAAATAAAATATCGAATTCGATTTCATAACAATTACATTAGATGCGTTGGAAGGACCATCGCATATTACAATTTTTTGATCAAAAACCAACATTTTGTCATAACTTTTCGAAATATTGATCAATTTTCATAATTTTTGGAATGAAAGACTCTTTTCCAAAAAGGCTTCGAACAACCTTGACACCCGAAAGAAATAACTAGAATTGAGCTCAAAAACTTCAAAAGAAACTCTTGCCCCACTCGAACTTTTGCCCCACTTTACTCTAAGGTAATTTCTAAATTCTTGAAATACATTTTTCTCTATTTCTGATGTTATTTGAATTATTTGTTTTACTCCAGATTTTAAGCAGCTTTAAGGATAAGCTTCTTTGAATCACAGATTAACACTGCATCAGAATCGTAAACGCAAATATCTCAAGAAGCAATCTTCTAACAAACAAATTCTAACAAATAAGATGATTGAATGAGCTGGTTATGTTGTTTGCAAGATTTGTGCGCTTGAAATCGTGAATAGGTGAAAAACTCGCTTATCGTCTATCATCACTCCCAAGTGTATGACGAAGCGCTTCGAAGTGATAGTGCAGTCGCCTACACTGATCACCTCAGTTTTGTGGTGAGCCAACTCCAGAGTCCTAGATCCTCCACAACCGCGATCAGTGGGCAGTAGTCAATTCCACTTCTTCGATCAATACACCGTAGATTTCCAGCGTAATGTCGTCAGCAAAGCCGACGATCTTCACTCCCACCGGGAACTCTAACCTCAACACCTCGTCATACATGACACTCCATAACACCGGACCTAGAATGGATCCTTGCAGGACTCCTAAGGTTATGTGAAGGTACTTCCAACCCATCTCCGTGTCGTAAACCAGTACTCGATTCTGGAAGTAACATCCAAATCTTTTACAGGTACCCGGGTATCCATAGACGCAGGAGGGCATCGGCAATAGCCGCCCAACTGGCACAATCGAACGCGTTCCTTAAATTGTGAGGCACTACTGCACAGTAGCGAATACCCATCCTCATACGCTGGAGCGCTATCTTGGCGGTTTTTGTAGTCGACAGCATAGCGTCTACGATTGGCAATAGAACCAAACTCTGCCGCTTACAAACTTCTGGTAAAACTCCCTCGTCCAGGCATATCTGCATTGCAGATTTGAACATCTCGGGAGCCTCTGCAATACAATATCTATTTAAAGGCAAGGTTCGGAGCTCCATCCGGACCTGGGGCCTTACCTACGCCCTGCAAGTTCCACATCGGTGACCATCTCCTCATCGTCAGCCCCAGTTCCCGGCTGTCCTACGAAAGGAGGCCAAGGACTAGGATCATGACGCGGAAAAAGCCCCCCGATGATCCCCTCCAAAATCCCTGGAGATTGCTCTGTAGGAACCATTACACCTCTTGTCATGGCCTTCACGATCCTGTAGGAATCACCCCAGGGATTCGCTTTGGCACTCTCACAGAGACCCTCAAAGCAGACCTTTTGCTTGCCCTTATGTCGGTCATCAGCGGGACTTCAGCATCGGCGAACACCATCCGCCGTTCTTCAGGCGCTCATCCTCTGTTTGTGCTCGCTGCATCAGCCGCCTTGCCCGTGTACAGGCGCGGCGCAGGTCCACAATCGCTTGAGTTCACCAGTAGGCCGGTGGCCTCCCATTTCTAGGGTGGACTCGCTTAGACTTGGCCGCATCGCACACGCGCATGCGAGAGCACCGCTACCAGCTCGTCACCGTCTAAACCAAGTAGGTTTCGCTCACGGCGGAGCGCCTCCCTGAATACCCCTTCGTTGAAATATGATGTCTTCCCCCTGCGAGGGGGAACATCAACGATCGACTCCGCAGTCCGCACCGTTCTGACTTAAGGTGCTCTTGGTACCAACATTAGCCAGGTCGACATCTAGCTTGGCCACCGTCTCTAGCAGGAACTCTGTCACATGTTGGCGCCTATGCATACAGTTCAGCATTGCGTGAACTGCTCGACCGACCACCGCGGAGGCACATAACAGTTACAGAATAAGGTCCCGTTTACTTTGGTGACCTCGAAGCCCTCATAGGTAGTAGATACCAACTCCTGGACGGGGTATATACCCTTCGTCCATACCGCCGTCATTTTACTGGACCCTTCGCAACCCAAATACCGTTGCGCCGGCAAGTACACGGTATGTGTCCGCTATGATGGCGATATCCGTCCCCCAGTCAGAAACCGCCTGACAAAGCAGTTGATGAGCTGCGTCACAGTGGTTCAAGTTCAGGGGCGTTACTTGCACTGTGATTTGTTCACTGCGGCTTTCTTGAAGGGGAATCTGTTGTTCACGGATTTCCCGGAATAAATCAGACATATGGGTGGACTTGAGAAGCCTTGTGCGTTATGGCCTTCAGCGCCGCATCGCCTGCACAGCTTGCAGCTGTCAGGGCCTTTGCAGACCCATGAATTGTTTTCTGGTTCAAGATACAGGGGATGGCCAAAATGTTTGGGATAGGCAACTTTTTTTCTCCCACAAAAAAATTCAACATGCTGTAACTTTTCATAGAGTGCATCAAAAAATCTAAAATTTTGACTGTTTATCAACCTGTTATATGTGCATCATTGGTACAAATTTGGGCTCGATTGAATAGTTTTTCGCGCGGTTAGAACCGTTTGGGTAAAACACTATTTTTTAGACAACTCGTAATTGAGCTGTCATATCTCGGAAACCAGTGAACCGAATTGAATGAATTTTTTAACGTTAATCAACAATATATTGATACTTAATACAACGTTGGAAAATGTAAAATTTTTTCACGGCGAATTAAGTTATACCGGATTGAAATTTTTACCCATATAGAGGCAAATAAGTCAAATTTACAATACCACACAAAAATTACTAAATTTGTTCTTCCTTTAATCTAAATTGGCTCTAATATATCTGATTAAAGATAACTTGAGAACAGAAGTGAAAAATCTTTGGACATCAACACTAAAATTTATTGACATTGATGTAAAAAAATTACATTTTTTCGAGAAAAATCCAAAAAGTGTCAATTCATGATAATTTTTTTCAACGTTCAAAAAGTATTGATGTTTTAATAGTTTGTGAAGCATTTGTATATTGTTAGTGTACGTTCAAATTTTCATTCAATTCGGTTCACTGGTTTCCGAGATATGACAGCTCAAAAATGAGTTGTCTAAAAAAAGGTGTTTTACCCGAACGGTTCTAACTTTGCGAAATAGTAATCAATCGAGCTCAAATTTGTACCAATGATGCACATATAATAGGTTGACAAACAGTCAAATTTTGAGATTTTTTGATGCGCTTTATGAAAAGTTATAGCATGTTGAACTTTTTTGTGAGAGAAAAAAAAGTTGCCTATCCCAAACATTTTGGCCATCCCCTGTAGGTACCTGAAGCAAACTTCCGTTGGCTTATGAAAGGTCAGATGGCATACTGACCAGCCTACCTTGATCTTCTCAAGGATCTTCTCTACTTTAACACTTATTCATGTCTGCCACAGATAGCTGCACCATGGGTGCTCGTGTCCCTGCCTGCCCCTTTCGTAGCCGAACGGCTGCGATGGCCACCTGCACCTCGCTCTGATGCCGCAGTGCCGTGACGAGCTCTCCACTTCGGTGACCTCATCTAGATGTTTCACCTTCAGAGTCGCCTCTTGTGTAAGAGCCCTCAACTCGACCCTTTCACCAAGGACCTCTTTCGCCAGACTTTTGTAGGCAGCGCCCTTGAGTCTTGTCGCGCTTGAGCACTAGGATCATAAGCGCCAACTTGTGACGTAGTTGGGGGGGGTGGGGGGGTGCGAAGCTCTCCAAAATTGGACAATATTCAACTTTTTTCATGCACTAGTTTTCACGTGTACAGGGGATGGCCAAAATGTTTGGGATAGGCAACTTTTTTTCTCCCACAAAAAAATCAACATGCTGTAACTTTTCATAGAGTGCATAAAAAAATCTCAAATTTTGACTGTTTATCAACCTGTTATATGTGCATCATTGGTACAAATTTGAGCTCGATTGAATAGTTTTTCACGAAGTTAGAACCGTTCGGGTAAAACACTATTTTTTAGACAACTCATTTTTGAGCTGTCATATCTAGCAAACCAGTGAACCAAATTGAATGATTTTTTTAACGTTTATCAACAATATATTGATACTTAATACAACGTTATAAAATGTTATATTTTTTCACGGAGAATTAAGTTATACCGGGTTGAAATTTTTACCCATATAGAGGAAAATTAGTCAAATTTACAGTACCACACAAAAATTACTAAATGTGTTCTTCCTTTAAGATAAATTGGCTCCAATATATCTGATTAAAGACAACTTGAGAACAGAAGTGGAAAATCTTTGGACATCAACACTAAAATTTATAGACATTGACGTAAAAAAATTACATTTTTTCGAGAAAAATCCAAAAAGTGTCTATCCATGATAACTTTTTTCAACGTTCAAAAAGTATCTATGTTTTAATAGTTTGTGAAGCATTTGTATATTGTTAGTGTACGTTCAAAATTTCATTCAATTCGGTCCACTGGTTACCGAGATATGACAGCTCAAAAATGAGTTGTCTAAAAAATAGTGTTTTACCCGCACGGTTCTAACTTTGCGAAAGATTAATCAATCGAGCCCAAATTTGTACCAATGATGCACATATAATAGGTTGACAAACAGTCAAAATATGAGATTTTTTTATGCACTCTATGAAAAGTTACAGCATGTTGAATTTTTTTGTGGGAGAAAAAAAGTTGCCTATCCCAAACATTTTGGCCATCCCCTGTATATGCCTAAATTAGATGAACTGCGTTGATATTTTCTAAACTTCATTGATTTTGAGAGGCTTTGCCCCCCAACTACGTCACAAATTGGCGCGTATGACTAGGATCATTTCATCTGTACGAGTACGTCTAATACTGCGCACGTCGGCACCCAGATTCACGAGCTTGTCCTCAACATGTCCGAGTACTTAGACTGCTCGGTCTTGATGACGAGCGCGTAACCTTTCACGTGCTTGGCACCCACACTTCAATGCCTTCTTGGTTTAGCGTCCCTATCTCCATAATTTGCGCTTTTTTCTTCTTCCTCTTCCGCTCGACCTTCGTTTAAGGGGGAACTTCTTGGTTCACCCTACTCTGTGGTTGCTGAGGGTCTAACAACGGTTACAACCATTGGCGGAGCCAGCTTTTTCTTTTTGCTTACTCACTCTCCTAAACACGCAAGAGAAAGAGCGAGATGAAAGAGGAGGCAAGCTGCCCCCTCTTCCATCTTTCTCTTTCGTTTGTATGTTTAGGAGTGTGAGAAAGAAAAAAGAAAAAGCTGGCTCCGCTAATGGTTACAACCCTCTATTCCCTTCCATCTCGGACGGGCCAGCCTTTTCAGGGCTTCAGGCCCATTCTTCCGAGCTTTCCGGTACACCTGGATGGGGTCCGACTGGCCGGCATTACTGCCGACCTTCGGAGTTAGTATCTGCCTAGCTTTGCGGGCACCGGCAGACAGCTCCTCACCTGACAGCTGCCTCACCCGCTTCTGCGAGGGCTTATCATGAGCTAGATCATGAGCAGTCACATCCGCCACACCTTTTGGACTTTTGCGAAAGCGAAGGCCTCCGTCTGGTTAGACTCCTTAACTCTTTGCCGTCTTCATAAATCTCACGTGATCCTGCTTGGCATCGTCCATAGAATTACGAAGTCGTAACAGGGCCGTTTTTAGGTCCTTACTTATGTTGGACTTCGTGGACACAAAGTCGACGATCCCGTATCTCTTTTAGGTGATGACCCTCATCAACCACGCTCCGTCCAATACCTCCCGCGGCTGGCTAGTCGGGAAAAAAAATCGTAGCACTCATGCGGGAGTTGAGCGCGCAGCTTCCCACTCATGACTCCTCACTTCTCCTTAACGCCAATCAACTCCTTGCGACGGTGTTGTCTCTCCACTACCACTACCTCCACAAATTTCCCAAATGGAAGAGAACGTGCCTCTGGAGCCGACCTACTGATACTGACACCACTACCTCCTGTTTGGTTTTGATTTTCGTTTAAATTGGTTTTCATGCTTAATCCCACGAGTTGCATGGGAAAAGGTCCACCACACCAGCGCCCTGCATTAACGCAGTAAGGGACGAAATACTGTGGGGGTGCCCAGATACTCCACAGGCTCCGTTAATGATCGAGCATCTTTTTCACCCCCTCGATCACTCATTCCTCGGCACGGGTCGCTTGACACCTTAAATTGGAGTTAGTAGTCCTATTCTTAGCCATCGACTACGCGGCTGACTCACAAGCGGGGTGGGGTTCGTCAGGTCCCGAGACTGTAATCCCTGCTGCCCCTGTGATGTAGCCCTAACCTGCCAATCTGGAATGTCCTTTTAGACTTTTTTACAGAAACTTAGTTCATGCTATCGAAAATACTTCATTTTTACATGAAGGCGAAATCTTAACCTTCCGTAACTCGCGCGGTTGGCCATCACCGTCAGCACCACGCTATAGCTGGACATAAAAAGTGAGATCTTTTCAACGTGTTGTACAAAATACAACAGCGCGATCGCTCAAGGGTAAATGACGTTCGACCTTGACGTCGTTTTGGTTCTAAAAGCATAGTACGTTGGAATCATTCTTGGTTCCAAGCTTGTCAAGTGACTATTACCAATCTGGTCGCAAACGGTCGCAGCTAAATTTGACAGTAAATCATTGTTTATGATTATAGGGAACTGAAGGGGTCGGAAAAGGAAACATTTTTTCCGGCTTGTTGAAAATTTACAGTTTTTATACTAGGCATCTAATTCAGTCACACTTATTCAAATAAAATGTGATAAACATCAAATTCAACTATGTAAGAATCGAACACAATCAACCAAATACATGTCGAATGGATGAGATTTTTTTAATATAGTGATGAATGCATAGGACTGAAATTAGAAAAATTCAAGTAAAATTTCTACTCAAGAACATGTACTTTCATGAGCTCTGGGGAAAAGTTTCAGCATATATTTGATATAAGTAATGATTGACCCTAATTATTAAAGCATAAAACTTTATGTTACCACAATGATAGCACAGTTTCATTGAGGTTAAATTTGTGGATTAATGACCTATGGCGGAACCACTGTGGTGTGGTGAGATTGCAGAGCCAAGAAATCTTGCATGACCCTTTATCTCAAACCCACTTTTTCCCCCTCGTAGTTTATGGACAAGTCCTTAGTCACAGACAAACAGACGAAACACCTTGAACGATTTTCAAGGAAATCCATCGCCCAGTTCACACTACCATCACCTAGTGGAAAAGTTGCACGAATCACTGTGTTTTGCAATATCGTCAACAGAAGGCGCTAGTGTGAAACGTCAAACGCATAGAAAAACGCTGCGCGCGTCTCTGGTTGTGCAAGCCACAACTATGAAAATTTAAAATGATCGTTAAAAGCGTGGTCGATGGCAATTGCGCAAGTGTTACGTCTGTTTGTCTGTGCCATATTCTTTCGATGTCTGATTTATTTTATTTGATAATATAAATTAATCACAGTTTGGTTCTGGCTTGAACCCTGTTGGAAAACAAAATAGTTCGTTCGCTTTTTCCTACGTACCGGAAAATAAAGATTTACTTTGCCTTACTTACTCTGATTACCATGCGGGTTCTAGCAGCACTTTATCAACACACAAAGAATAGCATTTTCACCTTTTCGCCAGTAGTGTTGACTAAACAAAGCTGCATTCAGTTGAAAAGCAATACTACAAGTGCTCGCGACAAAGCGGATCAAGTCAACGACAACTGGAGGAAAATCTGCTTAATAAAATTAGTCAAACCCTTGAGTAGGTGGCTCTACTGCTAGAAAAGTTTAAAGAGTGCGCTCTTAAGTACTTCCCAATCGGTTGATGCTCGTCTCGTCCTTTTATTACGTTGGACAGTTTACACTGCAAGTAAGTGCCTATTTACATTTTCCAACATAACGAAATGCAAATATATGAGCCGCTATTTATGTTCATACATTCGTCGCCGCATGTGTGACATGTGATTATTTTGGCGGTTTGACATGACGGAGGACTGCACGAGATGAATATAAAACGCCGCAAATTTACTTTAGCTATGATGCGACATTTAAATTTCATGTAAAAATATTGCTCAGCGCTTCATGGAAGCAGAAAGAGATTGCATGTGATTGGAGATTTTTCATTCGTATGACTTAATATGAAGTGATGGGCTAAAATGTGCGTCTGCCTATCTTGTATTGCAGTTGCCAAGCACGTGGTAGTTATGTGCATGTTAAAACCACTTGGCACAAAAATGTGTTCATGTAGAAAATAATAAATAAAAATGTTCTAGCTGAACTTCTGCAAAAACCGAAGTAACTACCGAACGATTATATTAATTTCATGAAATAAAACTCAGTAATAAATGTGGATGAAAAAGGCAATGGAAGTCATTCAGTTAGGTACCAACCATTAACTTATTCTTATTAATTTTGAACAATAACGATAGAGATGAAAACGCAGTAGATTTCCGTATAATAATTGCCACGCACTGCAGATTGCAGATTTATTAACGTTAAAGTAACTTTCTTCTATGGATCGATCCCATTCCGAAAGTTATCTTGCATACCTAGTTCATACAATGAAATTGAATTACTGATCGATTTATTGCAGCCACTAGAAACCAATCGGTTTAATTCACGTCGGCAAAAGTTTTTACATCACTGTCTACGTCGGTAGTCTAATCTTCATAGTTCATTTAATGTCTGTGTGGTTTTCGAGGCGACGACGGCATGCGTAAATCGGTGTATTGTATGTACCGTAAACCAGGGTCAAATTGATCTCCGGGTCGAAATTGATCAGAAATTTTTCGGTTAGATTAACCCGTAAACACCCGGGACGATCTACTTTTGGTAGAAATGCAATATCTTCTTTGTTTTAAAACATTTTACCCCGGATTTTTTTTTTTATAGTCAAGGGGAATAGTTGTGCTAAGAAATGCATGGTACCTCCCCCGTGGCTTTTTTTGTATTTTTTATAAATTCTACATGTTTTTGCTCAAATTTCATCGTTTTGCTAATCATCAATAGTTTTCACTGATCCTAGACATGCAATGTATTACTACCCATCATAGTCTGTTGAAGTTTTGATCCCAGAGCTATTCTAAGGCCTCCAAAATACTCCGAAGTTTGTGACACAAATGTAACATTCTCAACCAAATTTTATGCACGATGATTGATCACAGAACATAGTCTACGGTACTCAAAAAGCCTCAAAGCACCCCTAGAAAATTCACGGTATATGACTTGGGTGATCTAGGTCATCCAAACTACTCTGGAATTCATTTTCTTAAGATCTGAAACATCTACCATCGTTTGTGTTCACTCTGTTCAAGAAATTTAGTCACGTTGATGTCCATTAGACCTCACTATGCTATGAGCAACTTGATATTGTGGTAGTTGGACGTTCCGTGAAATACAAATGGCCTCCAATACACTTTGAAGTTTGGGTTACGATATCTACATACTATATCATGCTTTAGTTGTGAAAAATATTCGTGGAATGTAGTCTATACTGATGATGGAACCTCAGTGCACATCTATAATGCTTTTGGTACACTCATGGGATATTCCAGGCTTTCCAAACTATTCTAGAGTTAGGAACTTCAAGGGCTACAGGCTCTACTCTTGTTTTTCTTCACTCTAACGGCATAATTCTTTCACGATTGTGTCTGTTGCACCTTATTATATTACGAGTATCTCTATTTGTTGTTATTTGGGTGTCTGCTGGCATACAAATGGACCCAATGTATTTTGAAGTATGGGTCGCAATATTTGTAAAACTTAGGATATTTTTATTGTAGCGAATGCTCGCGGAATATAATCTACGCTACTCTTAGAACCACAGAGTACAATTCTGATAACTTAGCTACATTCACTAGATGATCTAGGTCATCCAAACTGTTCTGGAGTTAAGACCTTCAAGCTATACAAGCTCTACTCTTGTATCTCTTTACTTTATCGATGTAATTCTTCCACGATTACCTCTGTTGTATCTCATAATATGTTGAGTATTTCTTTGTGTTCCTTGTGCATCCACTGACATACAAATGATCTTTATGGTATTTGGAAGTGTCGGAAATTACTCAAAAATTCCTCTAGGCGTTCCTCTGAAATTCCTCCAGAAGTCCCTCAGAAGTTCATCGTGATGTTCTCCGAGAACATCTACGAGTTCCTAGGGAATGCCTCAGGACTTCCCGTGAAATTCATCAGGAGTTTCCCAGCAGTTTCTCGAAAATTCCAGCAGGAGCTATGCTGGAATTCCTTCAGGAGTTCCTCAGGAATTACTTCAAGAACTTTTCTAAAAATCCTGCAGGAGTTCCTCGGGGAATCCTCCAGAAATTCCCCGAGGATTCCACGGGAGTCTCCCAAAGATGTCACCAGGCATTCCCTAAACACTTCTCAAGGAAATTTTCTCAAGAGCTCCTCCAGAAATTAATCCTGGGATTCCTCCAGGAAGTTTTCCAGGGATTCCTTCAGGAATTTTCCTAGGAATTTCTCCAGGGATTGTTCCAGCGATTTCTCTAGAAATTCTTCTCGGGATTCCTTAAAGGATTCCATCAGGAATACCTCCAGAGATTCCTTCGTGAATTCCTCCATGGACTCATCAAGGAATTCATTCAGGTATTCCTCCAGGAATTCCTATTCGCTCCTTCAGTAATTCAACCAAGTTTTCCACCAACAACTAATCCAGGGATTTCTTCAGTATTCAAGGGATTATTCCAAAAATTCTTCCAGGGATTCCTCCAGAGTTTCCTCCAGAAATTTTTCCAGGGAATAGTTCAGGAATTTCTCCAGGGAATTTTTCCGGATTTCCCAGTTAATTTCTCCAGAAATTCCTCCAGGAATTTCTTTTGGAATAACTGCTGATTTATCTATGAATTCATCAAGGGATTCCTTTAGAAATTCCTCCACGGTGTCCTCCAGAAATATTTCCAGGAGTTCCTCCACAAAATTATCCCAGTATACCTCCAGCAATTAATTCCAACAGAGGTTCTTCCCGGAATTCCTCACAGGGATTCCTCCTCAGTCTTTCAAGAATTCCTCCAGGAATTCTTTCTGGATATACTCCAGGATATATTTCCGAAATTCCTCCAGCAAATACTCCAGGAGTTCCTTTAAGAATTACTCCAGGAATTACTACAGGAAATCATCTAGGAATTGTTCCAGGAAACACCTCAGGAATTGCTTCAAAAAATATTCTAGGAATTCCTCCGGGAATAACTGCAGGAATTACTACAGGAATTGCTGTAGGAATTACTACAGGAATTTCTCCAGAAATTCCTTCAATTCCAGTTCTTGCGGGAAAAACCTAACGTGAATTCGGAATTACTCCATGAATTCTTACAGGAAATACTTCGTGAAATACTCCAGGAATTCCTTCAGAACATAAAAATTGAAAACATAACTTCAAAATTTCCTCGCAGTTCAAGGAAATTGTTAAGAATTCCTCTAAGAATTTCCATGGGAAATTCTTTAAAAATTCCTTCACAAATTTCTGCATGAATTCTAGCAGAAAGTACTCAAGGAATTCCTTTAGGGTATTCTCCAGACATTTCCTTAAGAAATTCTTGAAGAAATTCCTGGAAGTATTCTTGTAGGAATTCCTGAAAAAAATCTTCATGGAATTCCTGGAGAAATTCCTAGAGAGATTCTTGGAGGATTTCTAGAAAGATTTCTTAGAGGTATTGCTGAAGGAATTTATGGAAAGTAATTCTAGAAGGGATTGTTGAAGGAATTCTTGGTGGATGTCTTGAAGAAATTCCTGGACGAATTTTGGAGGATTTCCAGAAGGAATTCTTGGAGGACTTCCTGGAGGTATTCCTGTAGGCATTTCAGAAGGAATTTCTGAAGGTATTTATTGAAAATCCCTGGAGGAATTTCCAAAGATATTTGTAAAGGAATCCCTGGCAAAATTTTTTGACAGATTCTTGGAGGAATTTTGACATGAATATTGGAGAAAGGTCTTGGAGAAATTTTTATTAGAGTTCCTGTTGAACTTCTTAAAAGAATTCCTGGACGGATTCTTGAAGGAATATCTGGAAAAAATCCTTGAGGATTTTTTGGAGAATGTTTTGGAGGATTTCTTGAAATATTTCCTTGAGTAAAATTGAAGGAATTCTTGGAAGAAGTCTCGGAGAAGTTCTTGGAGAAATCCTTGCAGTTATTCTCGGTGGTATCCCTGGAGTTGTCCCGGGAGTATTTTCTTGAGGAATTTCTGGAGGTTTCCTGAAGAATCTAGCAGGAATTCATAAAGGAATTTCTGGAAGATTTTTAAAATGAATTTTTGAAGAAAATTCTTGAAAAATCCCTGGAAGAATTTCAGGAAAAAATCCTGAAGGGATTATTGGCAGAAATCTTAGAGGGTTCTCTGGTGAAATTCTTAGGGAAGGTCCAGTAGGAGTTTTCGAAATTCTTGGAGGGATTCTTGGAAGAATTCTAGGGGACTTCCGTGGAATCCTCGGGGAAT
Source organism: Aedes albopictus (assembly GCF_035046485.1). Lineage (NCBI taxonomy): Eukaryota > Metazoa > Arthropoda > Insecta > Diptera > Culicidae > Aedes > Aedes albopictus. Next base: position 238,275,135 of record NC_085138.1, on the reverse strand, counting down.
TTTCGGAGGAATTCCTGAGGAACTTTCGGAGGAATTCCAGAATACCTCCTGATGAAATTTTCGAGAAACTGCTGGGAATCTCCAGAAGAATTTCACGGGAAGTCCTGAGACATTCCCTAGGAACTCGTAGAAGTATTCTTGGTGAACATCACGATGTACTTCTGAGGAATTTCCGAGGTACGTCTAGAGGAGTTCATGGGTAATTTCCGACACTTCCAAATACCATAAAGATCGTTTGTATGTCAGTGGATGCACAAGGAACACAAAGAAATACTCAACATATTATGAGATACAACAGAGGTAATCGTGGAAAAATTACATCGATAAAGTAAAGAGATACAAGAGTAGAGCTTGTATAGCTTGAAGGTCTTAACTCCAGAACAGTTTGGATGACCTAGATCATCTAGTGAATGTAGCTAAGTTATCAGAATTGTACTCTGTGGTTCTAAGAGTAGCGTAGATTATATTCCGCGAGCATTCGCTACAATAAAAATATCCTAAGTTTTACAAATATTGCGACCCATACTTCAAAATACATTGGGTCCATTTGTATGCCAGCAGACACCCAAATAACAACAAATAGAGATACTCGTAATATAATAAGGTGCAACAGACACAATCGTGAAAGAATTATGCCGTTAGAGTGAAGAAAAACAAGAGTAGAGCCTGTAGCCCTTGAAGTTCCTAACTCTAGAATAGTTTGGAAAGCCTGGAATATCCCATGAGTGTACCAAAAGCATTATAGATGTGCACTGAGGTTCCATCATCAGTATAGACTACATTCCACGAATATTTTTCACAACTAAAGCATGATATAGTATGTAGATATCGTAACCCAAACTTCAAAGTGTATTGGAGGCCATTTGTATTTCACGGAACGTCCAACTACCACAATATCAAGTTGCTCATAGCATAGTGAGCATAGTGAACACAAACGATGGTAGATGTTTCAGATCTTAAGAAAATGAATTCCAGAGTAGTTTGGATGACCTAGATCACCCAAGTCATATACCGTGAATTTTCTAGGGGTGCTTTGAGGCTTTTTGAGTACCGTAGACTATGTTCTGTGATCAATCATCGCGCATAAAATTTGGTTGAGAATGTTACATTTGTGTCACAAACTTCGGAGTATTTTGGAGGCCTTAGAATAGCTCTGGGATCAAAACTTCAACAGACTATGATGGGTAGTAATACATTGCATGTCTAGGATTAGTGAAAACTATTGATGATTAGCAAAACGATGAAATTTGAGCAAAAACATGTAGAATTTATAAAAAATACAAAAAAAAGCCACGTATTTTCGGCTCCCCGCAAAATGGGGGAGGGTGCAAAGGGGGGAGGTACCATGCATTTCTTAGCACAACTATTCCCCTTGACTACAAAAAAAAATCCGGGGTAAAATGTTTTAAAACAAAGAAGATATTGCATTTCTACCAAAAGTAGATCGTCCCGGGTGTTTACGGGTTAAGCATACTTCAATCAGTTTCTTTTCAAGTATCGTGCTGTTGGAATTTTCATGGCTGGCTGACCCCGTTGAAGTTGATCAGCAATATTGACTTCTTTTCTCGATCAGCCTAGGTAGCTGTGTAACACAACGAATCGCCTGTTCCGGTGATGAGAATCCACCAACAGGTGACTCCTAATTCATGGTGTGATGTGGCTATATGCTTACCGTGCCTATGAATGAATGGCTAGGGGGGTCTAATAAAAACCTAACCGCTAACGGAGCCTGTGGAGTACCAGGGCGCCCTCCACAGTATGTAGCCCTTACTGCGCTAACCGGAGAAATGGTGCAATGGACCTTGTGTTTCTCCGAGACTATTAGCTACCCCTTTTTAATATCAAACTTGAGGCTAAATAAGGGCGAGATTATAAAGATGTTGTTGATTAGTTTAAAATTTCCCCTCCTATATGGTTTCGCATTATGCGATTTACACTGTGTATTCTGTGTATCCTCACCTTTGGCGTTTTTTAATCGTTACCTATCAGTTTTTATAGAGCTTGCTGACGTTTATTCACCTTTCTCTTTCAAACATGCAGGCGGAATAGGATTTGTTGTCATCAGGAAAGGTTTCCCGATGAAAATAAATCCTATCCCGCCTGCATGCTTGAAAGAGAGAGGTGAATAAACGCCAGCAAGCTCTATTGCTGCTGTTCTTTGCTGTGCTGTGATTGTAAAGAGCTCAAATCAATCTTCAGCATAAAATAACAGCAACGATCAATCTTTGCAGACTTATGCAAAATGGTACAGCCCAAGTGGCGTTAGTCTAAGAACCTTACTTTCGTAAGAAGAATTTCTTTGTAGGAAACCTTGTTAATCCGGAGTTTGCTACTTTCAGTAAAAATGAAATGGCAAACTCACGTGTCATGCATCGCGCTTGTGTGCTTGTCAACAACGCAATCGTTGCTACACTCATCTCTGAACTAACTTCTAGATATGTATGTGCTAACACAATCGATGTATCTGTTGGAAACCTCAACAGGAAATACGACTATTGTTCGGTTTATTTACCACATGATGAACCATCCCCTACGGATGCTTTCAAACAAGTCATTGCATACAGCACTTTAAAAAGCCCTCCGCTAATTGTTGGTAGTGATGCTAATGGTCACCCTAAAATCTGGGGCAGCTCTAACATCAATTTGAGAGGCTCCAGTTTGATGGAATACATAAGTTGTACAGATCTGGGATTACTTAACATAGGCAACCGCCCAACCTTCATGGTATCTGGTAGGAATCAAGTGCTAGACATAACGCTTTGCTCTAGCAGAATTAGTCACGAAATGACCAATTGGCATGTGTCAGATGAAGAATCTTTATCTGACCATCGCTGCATCTTGTTTGAACATGTGAATGTTACTTCGCAAACTTTGCGTTTCAGGAACCCCCGGTCAACCAACTGGGATCACTTTACCGATTTGGTTGCAGCAAAATTTCATGGATACTCACCATCCATTGACACTCCAAGTGATTTAGATGATGCCGTTGATACTATCAGGTATCAGAAGGCTGGCTCCAGATGCACGTTATCCTCCATTTGGGACATTTGTGCCATCGCCAAAATAATAGCTTATTTCATCATCTACCTGAGGGAAAGGAAGGAAATAAGGATAAGGATGGGGATAAGGACAGGAAGGGAAATAGAAAAAGTACCCTGGAAGTAGACGTGTGCGCCGCCGCGCCGCGCCGCCGTCGCCGACGATTTTTGGTCGGCTGTTCGAGCCCGTATGAAGTTGATCATCAATATTAACTTCTTTTCTCGATCAGCCTAGATAGCTGTGTAGTGTCGGTAGCGATTGTCTCAATTGGCTAAGAATAACACTACGGACCGCCTGTTCCGGTGGTAAGAATCCACCTTGGAATCCACCAACAGGTGACCCCTAATTCATGGTGTGATGCGGCTTTATGCTTACCGTGCCTAGGAATGAATGGCTAGGGGGGTCTAATAAAAACCTAACCGCTAACGGAGCCTGTGGAGTACCAGGGCGCCCTCCACAGTATGTAGCCCTTACTGCGCTAACCGGAGCAATGGTGCAATGGACCTTGTGTTTCTCCGAGACAATCAGCTGCCCTTCTTTAGTCTCACTTGAGGCTAAATAAGGGCGGGATTATGAAGATGTTGTTAATTAGTTTAAATTTTCACCTATATGGTTTCGCATTATGCGATTTACACAGTGTATTCTGTGTATCCTCGCCTTTGGCGTTTTCCAATCGATACCGATTTGGTTTTATTGTTGCTGTTCTTTGTTGTGCTGTTGTTGCGAAGAGTTCAATCTTACCTAGTTTGGGTAGTGGCTACGGTTAGGATAGCTCAGATCAATCTTCAGCATAAAAGAACAGCAACGATCAATCTTTGCAGACTTATGCAAAATGGTACAGCCCAAGTGGTCTTGGTACAAGAACCTTACTTTCGTAAGAGAAATTTCTATCTAGGAAACCTTGAGAACCCGGTGTTTGCCACTTTCAGTATACATGAAGTGGCAAACTCGCGTGTCATGCCTCGAGCCTGTGTGCTTGTCAACAACGCAATAGTTGCTACACTCATCTCTGAACTAACCACCAGAGATGTATGTGCTATCACAATTGATGTATCTGTTGGAAACCTCAACAGGAAATACGTCTATTGTTCTGTGTATTTACCGCATGATGAACCATCCCCTACGGATGCTTTCAAACTAGTCATCGCATACTGTACTTCAAAAGGCCTTCCGCTAATTGTTGGCAGTGATGCTAATGCTCACCATATCATCTGGGGCAGCTCAGACATTAACTTGAGAGGCTCCAGTTTGATGGAGTACTTAAGTAGTACAGATCTTGCATTACTTAACATAGGCAACCGCCCAACCTTCATGGTATCTGCTAGAGAGGAAGTGTTAGATATAACGCTTTGCTCTAGCAGAATTAGTCACGAGCTGACCAATTGGCATGTGTCAGATGAAGAATCTTTATCTGACCATCGCTACATCTTTTTTGAACATTTAAATGTTACTTCGCAAACATTGCGTTTCAGGAATCCTCGGTCAACAAACTGGGATCTTTATACTGATTTGGTTGCAGCCAAATTTCATGGATATTCACCATCCATTGACACTCCAAGTGATTTAGATGATGCCGTTGATACTACAACGACCTTCATCATGGAAGCTTTTGAAGAAGCATGCCCTCTACGGTCTGTGAAGATCACAAGAGGAACCCCTTGGTGGAACTCTGATCTGGCGCAACTCAGGAAACAATGTATAAAGAGTTGGAACAGACGACGTTCGGCTGGTTCGGAGGCTTTCAGGTCGGCTCGCAAGGCCTACAGGAAAGCTCTCCGGTCTGCTGAACGATCCGGCTGGAAAAACCTTTGTACAAATGTTTCCAGCTTGAGGGAAGTCAGTCGGTTAAACAAAATCCTTGCGAAATCTAAGGATTTCCGGGTGAACGAACTTCGTTTGCCAAATGGCGATCTGACTTCCTCTGATGAGGAAGTTCTGGAATGCTTATTCAGCACACACTTCCCTGGATGTGTGGATATTACATCTTCGGATGATCCTGATGTCTTTTCTTATAGTTATGATTATTTAGCTTCGGCTCGGAGTATTGTAACTATAGAATCGATTGACTGGGCACTTAATAGCTTTGCTCCTTTCAAATCTCCTGGGGCAGATGGGATTTATCCTATTTTGCTTCAGAAGGGATTTGATTATTTCAAACATGGTTTAAAAAAATACTTAATTGCAGTTTTGCTACAGGATATGGTCCCAAATCTTGGTGGGATATTACTGTGAAGTTTATTCCGAAAGTGGTCGTCGTATGAAGAAGCAAAGAGTTTCAGACCTATCAGTTTGACCTCTTTTCTTCCTAAATGCTTAGAACGCATTGTGGATCATCACATCCGTGATGTTCATCTGGCCAACGTGCCTCTTCATGTGAACCAACATGCCTTCCAATCTAGTAAGTCCACTGTGACCAAGGGGCTAGTCGCTTGGAACATTGTGCCAAGAGGTGCCGAGGACACCGTCTTATACGCTGTGTGGCACACCGAGGCACTCTGAGGCACTCTGAGGCGCAATTTTGACACTTGAGTTTGGGTGAAAAAACTAGGCAACCATGTGCATTTGAACTGCAAAATGAAAACAAACAGTTGGTTGTCTTGGTAGTTGCCAAGCAAAATCAGAATCATCAAGCAGTGGCACTTCGGGGCACACTGAGGCACAATTCAATACCCGGTGGCACACTGAAAATAATTGGCGCAAGTAAAGATGTGTTCAGCGACTCCCCCTTGACTGTGACTCTTTTACACAAGGTTGTTTACGATATCGAGAAAGCATTAGCTTAAAGCAATCTTATTTGGGTGTTTTCTTAGATATCGAGGGTGCCTTTGACAACGTGCCTTTCGATGCCATATTGGAAGCCGCACGGAGTCATGGTATATCTCCAATGATTTCCAATTGGATTCACCAAATGCTCAAAAACCGATCTCTCTTCTCGACATTGCGTCTAGCAGGGATTAGGAAATTGAGTGTTTGTGGATGCCCCCAAGGGGGAGTCTTGACGCCGCTTTTGTGGAATCTCGTAGCATATACGCTATTGAGGCAACTCAATAATAGCGGTTTTCCTACTTATGGTTTTACCGACGACTACCTAACATTGTTAGGGTAAGTGCTCCAATTATGGCTATAGTACCAATTATTCGCCATAGTTGATTTTCACCCTTTACCGATTTAAATCAAAAAGACCAATTTTGTGAACAACAAATCACGTTCAGAGAAGATGATCGCACTCATTTAAACTCCACATTTTCCTCAAATGATGGTAGAAATAAATAATTTATCTTAAAATTTCAGTTTCCTTGCACCCTTTTTCGCCATAGTGTACCAGTTATGGCGAGTCCCATAAGGAATACATGCAAATAGTGCGAAAAGGAACCGAAATTAAAAAATGTGGCCATAATTGGTACAGGGTTCCTATCATTGGCACACGCTGTAATAAATACTAAAAGTAGTTTTGGCTTCGTTTCTATATTTTTTCTGTAAAGTATGGAAACTGAGGTATCTTCTAACATATTGATGACATTCAATGGTCTTCCCGTTAATTTTGTACAAATAGTTTTCCTTAGGTAGTGCCATAATTGGTACAGGCACCCTAGTCGATATGTGCATCAGCACCCTTTTAGACCTGATGCAAAACGCTCTTCATGTAGTTGAGGGTTGGTGTCGCCAATATGGCCTTTCGGTAAATCCGAGTAAAACATCTATTGTTCTTTTCACGGAAAAGCGAAATCGTAATGGTGTTCGACCTTGGAGTCTCTTTGATTCTAAATACAATGTGACTGAACAGGTAAAGTACGTTGGAGTCATTTTTAATTCCAAACTTTCCTGGAGACCTCATATTGAGTTCAGAATCAAGAAAGCTTGTATGTATATGGCCTTCGGGCAATGCCGGCGTGCTTTTGGTACAACTTGGGGTCTAAACCCCAAGTATATCAAATGGATTTACACAACTGTGGTTCGGCCAATATTGGCCTATGGATGTCTTGTGTGGTGGCAAAAGGGCGAAGTGAGAACGGTCCAATCAAAGTTAGGCCATCTCCAAAGGATGTGCTTAATGGCGATGTCTGGAGCGTTCTTTTCAACTCCCACGGCAGCGCTCGAAGTTCTCTTTGACGTTGCCCCACTACACATTCATCTCAAACAAGAAGCACTTTCTTGCACTTACCGTCTACGGGTACTCGGTCTACTAGAGGAAACTCCTGTGAACCGCAAATCAACACACACCTCGTTGTTTCCACTTTTTCCATATAGAACATTTTCCATGAAATTCCCTTCCCGGGAAGAGTGGACATCTGGATATCTGGAAAGAAGTATTTCAGACGGCATCGTATGTTACACTGATGGCTCCCTTCTCGAAGGTCGAGCAGGTGCTGGTGTTTATTCTCGTGAGCTAAGGCTGCATCAGTTTTACTCACTTGGTGGACACTGCACCGTTTTTCAGGCTGAAATCTTTGCTCTTATGTGCGTAGTGCAATCAGCACTTCAGCAGCACGTAATAGGCAAAGTAATATACTTCTGTTCAGACAGCCAGGCTGCTATTAAAGCACTTGCTTCGGCCAACTCCAGGTCGAAGATAGTTATCGCTTGTCGAACTCAAATCGAGGAGCTGATTTCAGTAAACGCTGTTCACCTTTTATTGGTACCTGGACATTCTTCCATCGCTGGAAATGAATAGGCTGATAAGTTAGCTCGCACTGGTGCATCACATGACTGCATTGGCCCTGAGCCAGCTGTTACGATATCCAAGTGTTGGGTAAAGCTTCAAATATTGACACCTTGGCTGCCACATAGCACAAACAATACTGGAATAGTTTGGAGTCATGTCTTCAAACAAAAATGTATTGTACTGAGCCATCTCTAGGGGTGGCGAAGTATCTAACAAATCTTTCAAAGCAGAATTGCAGCATGCTGGTCAAAGCATTAACTGGCCACTGTCGATTCAACTATCACATGGTTGTGAAGAATTAGCTTAAGTCAAAACTCACAAATAAAAAAATCAGAGGGGTGTGTACAAGACACAACCGCATGACGTAAACTACGTAAAGCAGTTTGTTATGAACGACAAAGGACTACTATGCAATTTCTTTGGATCAATAATAGAATTTGTAGTGGCTTATGGTATTGAAAATCGTTAATTTTAACAATGTTAATTCTACAAGATTTTGGTGGATTCTGGGGATTTGGGTTGGAAATATTTATAACAAAGTTTGAAACACAAGCAAAGCCTGAAGAAATTCCTTTATAGCTATACACTGTACACAAAAGAAGAAAGCGTACTCGCCAGATTCGGTGACACGACCAGATGATAAGACAAGCTGTTTCATTTAGTTTAGGAGTAGTTTTCGAAATTCGGCGGTTTTGACACTTATGTGACCAGCGTCACTTTGTCAGAAAATTTACCGTTTACTTGTTCTTAAAACTGCTCTCAAAAGGGCAGTTTGAACAAGAATTTGTTAAAAATATTGCATGTGTCATCAATGTTTTCGAAACTGACAATCAACTAGCACAGTTTTAACAAATTTGTATTGAATATCTCATGGTTGCGACGGAGCGCTATTCAATTTTCACACAGCGCTCATAGTGATTGACACTTGTGTCCCGGGATTTCGTCATAAGAAAATTATTTCTTCACTCCTGTAGGACATTTTCGTAGCCCTTACAAGGGCTGTTTTACTAAAAGCGCGATTCAGCGGTGTAATTTTGTTGGCTTCTGCGAAGCTGCCCGGACGCCCGATGAAGCCAGAATGAAGAAAATTTCCGCTCTTGCCGCACCAGAGATCTGATTCGGTGTGAACTGGTTAGCAGCCCCACTGGTACAGCGTACAGCGATGCGAAGACGACTAGCAACAGCCGACGATCACCGCGCCCGGCTAGCCAAAGCATACTGAAGGGAGAAGCAAACGGCGAAACAGGCTAGCAGTCTTCCGATGCGTTCCCCTCGAGGTGTGAAAGAATGATGAAAGATTAGAAGAAGTTTGTGTGACCCGGCGTCTTTCATGGAAATTATTCGGTTCTCTCTTGTGGAAAACATTTTCGAAGCCCTTAGAAGGGCTGTTTAAATCTATATGCTGAACAATAATTGTTCAATTATTGCGTACATGAGGTAAAATTATTCGGTTCCCTCCCGTAGGACAATTCGTCCCCTTAATGCTAGAACTAGGTAACTGGTTTTGCGAAATCGCGAGCAATTTGTTTACATCTGAACGTTCACCACAATAAACAAAAGTTTGTCGATTGAAACTACAAAAACACATAATGATGCTTCATTTAAGACCAACAAAGTGTTTGTTTTATAGCAGGATAAGTTTTACCAACCAATTTTACCCGTACTTTCCAAAACGAGTTACCTAGTTCTAGCATTAAGGGGGCGAATTTACTTGCAGTATTACTGCAAGCGCGTTCCATAATTGTGTTAATTCCGATGTTGGCTTGTGCTGCCCGGACGCCCGATGAAGAAAGATTTGCAGAGATCTGATCCGGCGTGAACTGGCTGGCGCCCCACTGGTACCACGCACAGCGATGCGACAGTCGACGACCACCGCGCTCGGCTAGCTAAAGCATACTGAAGGGAAAAGCAAACGGAGAAACTAGCTAGCTGTCCTCCGATGCGTTCCCTTCGAGGTATCACGAAAGAATGATGGAAGATGAGTCATTTTTTTTTTTCAATCAATTTATTTATGTTTATTTGCTCTTTTGATTTAACAATCATTTTATATATACATTGTAAGTGATACCGCTGTAGAAGCTATTCAGACTTTAGTCATTTTATCTTAGTTATTGCTAACTTGTTTGTTTTGATTTTTTTTTGAATAAATGTTTGTGCTGTGTAAACAATATTATGTTTTAATTTGTTGCCTTAACCTAATCTATCCTAAACCTAATCAAACTATATACATTATTTACAAAGGAACCCCATCTTACTGGTAGATGTTCCTAATGATTTGCCATTCTGAATGAATAGACCTGAGTTGATGTTTTGATGCTATGTTTTCTAGACTACTAGTAATTGGATCGAGACCAGCCAGCCGATGGACCTCAGTTGTTCTTGTGTGTGTTGGGAGCCTGAGTATCATTTTTAGGTACTTATTTTGTACCACCTGTAGCTTTTTGATGTGTGTTCTGGCACAGCCCATCCACACTGGTGAACCATACATCAGCATCGGGAATACCACCTGTTTGTATACGGCGAGCTTGTTTGTTACGGAGACCTTCGAGCGGCGATTGAGTATTGGGTACAGCTTCTTTAGCATGATGGTGCTTTTTGTGACCCGATCATCGATGTGCGAACGGTATAGGAGCTTCTTGTCTATCAGTAGACCAAGGTAGCGAACATCTTCGACCCAGTCCACTTCGTTGCCAAGCACTTTGATGTTCGTGGTCGGCTTGAGGCGATCGGTGTTCCTATGCTGGAAGACGATAACTTGGGTCTTAGCGGGATTTACTCGGATCTTCCATGTGCTGAGGTAGTTCACGTAGGCATCGAGTCCTGTCTGCAGTTTGTTGACTAGTGTTCGTATAACCCGCCCGGCGTAGCTTAATGCCGAATCATCAGCAAACAGAGATAGCGTGCCTTCGAAAGGAAGCGGTGGTATATCCGAGGTATACAAATTGTATAAGATTGGGCCCAGTATGCTACCCTGAGGCACTCCGGCAGGGATAGGGTAGGGGTCCGAAAGAGTTCCGGAAACGCTGACTTGGGACGTTCTACCGCAAAGATAGTTGGAGATAATCTTGGCGAGGTAGATTGGGCAGTTTTGTTGCAGGAGTTTGTGCGTCAGCCCGTCATGCCAGACATTATCGAAAGCTTTTTCGATGTCTAGCAGCGCCATGACGGTTGTTTTTGATAGTGCTTTCGATCGTTTGACCTGGTTTGTCACTCTTTGCAGCTGGTGGACCGTTGAATGGCCACGCCGGAAACCGAACTGAACGTCCAGAAACACGTTGTTCTCCTCAGCATGGTCCAGGAGTCTACGATATATGACCCTCTCAAACAGCTTACTGATTGACGAGAGTAGGCTGATTGGCCGGTAACTAGCCGGGCTCGTAGGATCCTTTCCCGGCTTCAGGATGGGTACCACCTTCGATAGCTTCCATGCGGATGGGAAATATCCTAGCTCCAGACACCGGTTGAAGACTAGTACCAGAACGTTGAACACCTTGGGCCCGAGATTCTTAAGAACAATGTTAAACAATCCGTCAAAGCCTGGGGCCTTCATGTTTCGCGTGAACTTGATATGATTCTTCAATTCCGCTGCAGTAACCTTCTTGTCCTCCGGCAGATTGATGGGCTGGTTGGAGAGGTGGTTGACGCTGGCCGTTACCGACGGTTCCATCGGGCTAGCCATGTCCCGACCCAGATTATGAGACGCTAGAAACTGTTTTGCAATAGCATTTGCTTTCTCATTGGCTGTTATACAAACCCTATCCGGTTCCCTAAGTGGAGGCACTGGTTTTGGTTTAGTTTTAAGTACTTTAGCAAGTCGCCAGAAGGGCCTGGAGTAATTTGGCAAGTTTTGGATATCTTGATTGAACTGTTTGTTTTTAAGTTTGTCTACTCTATTGGCTATGATTCTGTTAAGTTTTTTGTACAGTATTTTGCGAGATGGATTTTGTGTTCTCTGGAATTGCCTTCTTATGCAGTTTCTCAAGGATATGATACGTTTTGTCATGCTATCAATATTCGTGAACTTACTTGCTACTGTAGCTTTCGGGATGAACCGGGATTCCGCCTCACCGATGACGCTGGTGAGCTCTCGTAGAACGCTGTCGACATCGTCCGTTGTCTCCAGAACCGGATTTTCGCTAGTCCGATCCTCAACGAAACGTTGCAGTTGATTCCAGTTCGCACGATGATAGTTCTTCCTACGGTGCATTGGCCTTCGGTTGATTTCTTGTTCCACCGTGAGAACCACCGGGAGGTGGTCAGACGACAGATCGGTGATGGCGTTTGGATTGGAGAGGTTGTCTGCCATATTGGTGATGACGATGTCCAAAGTGGAACCCACCCCAGCAGGTGAGTAGTAGGTGGGAGAATCCGGATGGAGAACGACGTAGTGTCCTGCCGGTAGATCCTCGGCCAGAACCACACCGTTCCTATTGTTCCTCACGTTGCCCCACAGCGAGTGCCGGGCATTCAAGTCGCCAGCCAGGATAAACCTACCTTGCCGACGGGTTAGTTTTTGGAGTTCGTTCTTCAATCGATTTGTTGAGCCATCCGAGTGCTTTGTTTGTAGTGGACAGTAGGCAGCGATAACTTCGATGGGTCCGTCAGGTGTTTGCAGTTCGATGCCTATCGCCTCGATGACAGTCAGGTGGTAATCCGGCAGCGCACGAAATTCGAGTCCCCTACGTATAGCAATGGCTACACCGCCACCTTTTTGAACTCCAGGACGATCCAGCCTGCAGATGGAATGTTCCGGCAAGTAGAAATTCACGGAAGGCTTTAGATGGGTTTCCGTTAGGATTGCGACATCTATTCGGTTTGTTTGTAGAAAATCGATAAGTTCTAGCTTTTTGGCCGCCAGAGAGCGGGCATTCCAATTAAGGATGTTGACGGTGAATGCTGTTGCCGAGGAACATTTGCATCATCTGCATCATCATCTTTTGCATTTCAGCAACGAGAGCAGCCAGGTGCGCGATCGTACTGGAAATTGATGCTGGAATAGCCTCCGGATTGTGCTGGAAGCCGTGGTTGGTTGATTCTGGGCCGTCATTCGGGTTATTCCACCGGAAGCCGGGTGGAATACCAACAGACGGAGCCCTTGGTGGGGAATTCGTTCGATACCAACCCGCGGATGGAGGTTGCGCATGAGCCGGTTTCGTTCCAGATGCTGATGGAGGCAGTTCTGGAAATTCGTCGAGGTTGATGATGTTCTCCTTCTTTTTCTTCTGCTGGTTTGGCTGATTCCTTGCTGTTGCCTGCTTTCGGATTCGCTGGTACTCTTCAAGCTTGGGGCACCGCTTGTCCGTCGACATGTGCGGCCCGGTGCAGTTGGCACATCGGAACTCACAGGCGCCCTCTAGGACGCAGTTTTCTGTTCGGTGGTTTAGTGAACAGTAGTTGCATCTTGGCTTCATGTTGCAATTGCGGGTGCCATGGCCAAAGTTTAGGCACCTCATGCACTGCGTGACGCTACGGTTGGGTCCCTTGTAGCGCTCCCAGTGGACGATGCAGTCGTTAAGCGAGCGAACTGCATTTAGGGCGCGGAGAGTGGCACTGCCCTTCGCAAAATGTACCAGGTAGAGAGAGTCATGGTACTTACGGTTTGGATTTCTCCGTTTGATGTTGAAGACTGCCAGCGGCTGCAGTTTGTAGTCGTCCTTCAACTCGTGCAGGATGGAATCCGTTTCCATTTGCGGCAGACCGCGAACGATGGCCTTAAACGGCTTCTCCGATGCTACATCGTAGGTGTAGAAGTCCGCACCTGACTTGGATAGGTACGTCTTCGCCTTGTTGTATTCTTGCGTCGTTTTCACGATGAGCTTGGTGCCCATACCGGTGAGCTGGAACTCGGCGCGGACGTTGATTGCTAACATCGTTTTCCTCAGATTCTCGAGCGGGATCGATTGCACGACCAGAGGAGGAAGCTTCTTCGACGGGAGGGGATTTACCGTCAATCCATTGCTGTTGGCAGACGGCCCAGGCAGAGAGCGTCGTTCGCGTCCGGTCGGTGTGGCCGTTGTATAGACAGACGACTGACCGTCGTCGTGATCGGTGATTTCGTCCAGCAGAGCATACCGGTTGGAATGGTTTTCACTGTGGTTGCGATCAGCAACGCTGGAGGTGCTTGATCGCTTGCCCTTCTTCTTCGTCGGGCTGGTTTGGGATTTGTTGGGAGAGAGGCTCTTCTTCTTCCTCTTGCCACCCATTGCACTCGCGGTAACTTTTCGCACTTTTCCTTTTCACTATTCGATGTGTTCACTTCAAAGGTTTACACTGGAATTTGATGGGTTGGAAGATGAGAAGAAGACAATAACTTATATACTAGACGGCTGTACGGCAAAGAGGTTCAAATTCCCCTCTCGCACGTGATTGGTTAGATGAAAGAGGGGTGAAAATTAGTGATGCCATACAGATTTTTGCACAATGCATACCAAATGCTTTCGAATTATAATTATCTCATTGAACTTTTGCAAATCGATCAGCACAATTATAATGTTAAACAAATAATTTCTATAAATCATGCAAATTTTTCGGCAAAATTGTAAAGAACATTTAGGAATTTTGCGAAGACCTACATACTTTGAAATATGGCAACACTGAGTAATACATTTCATCAAAATGAAAATTTCTTCATCATCTGAGTTGAAGAAAATGTTTTGCAATTGCCAAACAACTAGCACAGTTTTCGCACATTAAATTTTGTATTGAATATCTCATTGTTTTCACACAGCGCTCATAGTGATTGACACTTATTGTTCGTGCAGTTGAAAATCGGAATTTTTGACACGCGAAAATTGATTTTTCTCCTAAACCATGTGTCGGACGTACGTCGGGCACAGTGCGCTGGATAGAGGCCCAGGTCCGCTGTCCAGCGCACTACGTCCGACGTTAGGTTTCACGTATGGATTTTGAGAAAATTCGATTGTCGGGTGTGGGGAATCTTCGGGTTTCAACCGCGACGACAATATGTGTCCCGGGCTTTCCTCATGAGAAAATTATTTGGTTCACTCCCGTGGGACATCTTACAATGGCTGTTTTAATTTACTTGCAGTATTACTGCAAGCGCGTTTCATGATTATGTTAATTCCGATGTTTGCTTGTGCTGCCCGGACGCCCGATGAAGAAAATTTTAGCAGAGATCCAATCCGGTGTGAACCGGCTGGCGGCCCCACTGGTACCGCGCACGGCGTTGCCATGACGACTAGCATCAGCCAGCCGACGACCACCGCGCACGCCTAGACAAAACATACTGAAATTATTTGGTTCACTCCCGTAGACATTTTCGTAGCCCTTTCAAGGGCTGTTTTAATTTACTTGCAGTATTTCTGCAAGCGCGTTCCATAATTTTGTTGATTCCGATGTTGGCTTATGCTGCCCGGACGCCCGATGAGACCAGAATGAATAAAATTTTCGCAGATCCGATCCGGTGTGAACTGGTTGGCGGCCCCACTGGTACCGCGCACGGCGTTGCCATGACGACTAGTATCAGCCGACGACCACCGCGCACGCCTAGGCAGAACATAGTGAAGGAGGCTTTCCTCCTGAGAAAATTATTCGGTTCACTCCCGTGGGACATTTTCGTAGCCCTTTGAAGGGCTGTTTTAATTTACTTGCAGTATTACTGCAAGCGCGTTCCATAATTGTGTTAATTCCAATGTTGGCTTGCGCTGCCCGGACGCCCGATGAAGCCAGAATGAAGAAAATTTTCGCAGAGCTGATCCGGTCTGGTTGGCGGCCTCACTGGTACCGCGCACGGCGACGCGACGACGACTGGTAAAGCAAGTGGCAACAGCCGACGACCACCACGCTCGGCTAGCCAAAGCATACTGATGGGAGAAGCAAGCGGAGAAACTGGCTAGCAGTCCTCCGATGCGTTCCCCTCGAGGTGTCGCGGAAGAATGATGGAAGATGAGAAGAAGACAATAACTTATATACCAAGCGAGAAAACCCAAAAAATGTGCTCGCTCGTGATTGGCTGGATAAAATTAAAACATAGGTTCACTTTTCTGCAATTTTCAATAGTTTGCTGTTAAAAATCAATAGTATTCTCTATTTGACATGAAAGGGACATAGTTTTGCGATTGTTTGATGGCAAAATTTTAAAAATCGGTCAATAAATGGCTGAGTTATTAGCGTGCAAAATCTTTCATAATTTCGTGACGGTCGCAAAATTTAGATTTTCATTTTACACCCGGTGCCGTGGTACAGTACCGTACCTTCCCCATAGACGTAGTTTACGTCAAAAAAATTCAAAAAAAACTATCACATGGCGAATATTCAGCAAGCTGATTCATTTGCATGTGATAGCTGTGAATCCGATTATGGAACTTCGTATCATTTGATAAGTAACTGTCTAGTTTTTGCGCAACTGCGTTTCCAACTACTCGACAAACACTTATTTACCCGGGAGCGGTCGCGTCGTGTACTGAGTACACGCACCATGAAAAATGTACGCTTGTGATACACAGCGTAAGCGCGGCGTCGCTGCAGGTAGTCAAAGACGTGGCTGCTCGAGGGTTAAGTGATACTGAAATAAGAAACCTGAAAGATGCTATACCTAATATTCGGTTTGAGAGATCAAGAATTGGAACAAAAATTACTCATGAAAGATTATAGGAATTTCTCGGCTCTGGCAGTCTGAGTGGGTAGCAAAAGGCTGTTTTGCTCCTACATCCGACGTTTCGGTTATATTTATTTAACCTTCTTCAGGGAATAGGAGTTAGCTGAAGAAGGTTAAATAAATATAACCGAAACGTCGGATGTAGGAGCAAAACAGCCTTTTGCTACCCACTCAGACTGCCAGAGCCGAGAAATTCCTATAATCTGTAGAGTCCACAGTCGTAAAATCACACGTTTACTCATGAAAGATGAAATGGCGGTGGATGAAGTGAAACAAATCGTCATTAGAACAGAGTTGGCGAAATTGAGGGCTAAAACTTTAAGGCTGTGACCATAGTGGGTAAGGTGAGATGCGATCGGATGCGATAAGTTATGAGATGAGAAGAGGGATGTTTGATAGGCCATAGTGCATGAGGTTTTCAATGAGGGTGCGCATGTTGTTTTCACATCCTTTTTCGCCTATTTCGTGCGCATCAACGACTCGCGTGATTTGATCGATGAAGTCGCTTGTATGTTGAAGCGCTTCTTTGGACGTGGGTAGTGAAATGATCGTTTTATCCTGAGAGAGAGGAGACAGCTGGCTTCGATTGCGTGCTACTTAATGTCAAGGAGGACCTGTCACAAACTGTCACCGCGAACCCAACTGAAAATCGCACATTGATGGTGTAAGGTGGTCAAATTTCCAAAATTTCTTTTTAAAATACGGCTCCGTTCTTTGTAATTCAAAAAGATGAAATAATGATGGTCAGTTTTCCCAAACCAGCGCAACGAATTCATTAATTGTTCATGGTTTGTAGCAGCGAACTCAATATGAAAATCATTTTTGATCAATTTTATATTTTCAAACCATTGTGCGGCGCCCAAAGTTGTACAAACAAGTAAGAAGAAGAAATGTAAACATCGTGGCTGTCAGTGAGCTGTCTCCTCTCTCTCAGGTTTTATCTATAAGAACGGAAAGATAAAATGCACCCGCTTTTTGGTTCGCTCGGGCCGTTTTTTTTTTTTTGCTATAACTTAGTCAGTTTTGATCCTGTTGCAATAGCAAAAACCGACCAGTTAAAAAAAAAATCTGGTGTAACTGTACACGATTGAGATTATTGAATTAATTATTTGAGAAAAGAATGTATAACATGTAATTATATCCGCGTGAGCGATATCTTTATGTATACACATATTTTTACTTTCCGAACTGGGCTATCTGAGTGTTGATTTCAATTTAAATCAATATGAGACTGTTATACTGATTTTCGGCATTAAAACAATACTTGATTGTGCTGACCTCGGCAAAAAGAAACAAAAATTCGGCAAGTATGTATTATTTAAGGGTATAGATTTTTTTTATTACATACAAAATTTTCGGCGATATCTACGAGAAAAGATGTCTCTAATAAGTACACAATATTCATCATATATTAGGTAAAAGAGTATCAATCGAAATCGATGTCACACTCTTTTCGTTAATGGGTCTAGTTTTGCCTGACAATGAAAAAAGCAGAACCTTTCAATTAGAATCCTTTTTGCAATTAAGTTGAATACCATAAAACCTTAAACTTTCTAACTTGCACATGAATAACATGCACTGAATAAACGACCATATCAAACATTGATCACTTGATTCAAATCCCGAACAGAGAAAATAAAATGTTTTCTTATACACATATAATAACAAAATTATGCTGTAAAAAAACTTAAACGATTTGATGGAATACTATTTTATGTGCAAGTGCAATGAAATATGTTATTTTACATGGTGATCGATAGACAGAGTGATAAATTTTTATTACGTCTGGTCCATCAAAATGCATGCCATGTGAAAAAGCATTGAGTTATGTTTAAAAACAACAACATATTAACGCATTTTATATTACCTACTAGCATTCCCAACACATTAAATCCGCATTGCTTTACATACACAACGATCGCAATCATAAAATCCATACCCGACAAGCATTCTCTTGCGTTCTCTTGCGTTCACATGCGTCGAAGCAGCTCGATCGCATTTCCGCACTCATCGCAACTCATCTACTATGTACGGTTCATGCGTTCTGCATATAGTTTCCACAGAGTGTGCTTCGACGCTTATCCGATCTCTTATCTCTTTGCATCGCACCTCAGCCACTATGTGCTCAACGTAAGTGTTCAAGAAGATGGTGCTAGGAGCATAAACTCGGTGAAATATCGTTTGGGTAACAATAATGGTGAGCAACGTTGGAATTCGGGTAGAAATGGAAGGCAACAGACACGTAGGTTTGGAAACGGAAACCGTAGCTACAGTGTAGATAGTAACCGTAGTCGTTCGCCGGGTCGAGAGTCTCAAGTAGGCAGAAGCCATTACAGTAGCCAGTACCGCTTAGATCGACCATCTTACCAAAAGCAGCAGCGTCGTAGACCTGAAAATGAAGACATGCATGCCAATATCATTTGTAACTTTTGTAAAAAACGCGGTCACGTTAAACGTAACTGTTTCAAGCTTAAAAATCGCAGAGTGGTTAATTTTGTTCGGGAAGAGGCAGTTAACTTTGTTCAAGAGTGCGATCCAGAGAAAGGTGAAGAGGAAAGCTATGACCTCAAGCGTTTGAGCATTCGTGAACCAGAGGACTCGGATAATGACTTTGCATGTATGATGATCAAATCGGGAATTAGAGATGGTGGACCTTGTGTAGTAGAAGTTGTTGTAGAAGGCAAGATTTTCAGCATGGAGGTTGATTGCGGGGCAGCAGTGTCCATAATAAGCTTGGCCGGCCACTCACAAAAAATATTTTGACAACGTTGAAGTCGTTGATTGTGCTGGTCGATTCGTTGTAGTACCTAAATGATCAGCGATTGAAAATACATGGGAAATCACAGGTTGTAGTCAGAATTAATGTTGGATCACAGCAATCCATGGATTTACACGTCAACTGAATAATACCCTAAATACGAATTTATCATCATAGCAGCCTTTGCTCCACTATATAAGTAGAGGAATCTGCACTGGTTGATTCATTCTAAGTTTGGCTTCCAATAAAGCAACTACTACTTAAGAACTACAAGAAAAACATTTTCATTCCGGAAGTTACCGGACATATCAATTTGGCGACGAGATTTCAAGAACCCGAAGCAATGGCAGACCTTCAGCAAGCAATACTCCAGATGGCGGAACTCCTACAGAAGCTGGCGCAACCAACACCCAGTAACCCGGAGCAAACCCTAGAAGCCTTGGCTACGAACATCAGTGAGTTTTCTTTCGATCCGGAAAATGGAATTACTTTTGACAAGTGGTACAGCCGGTACGTGGACCTCTTTGATTCGGATGCCAAGAATCTGGAAGATGCCGCCAAGGTACGATTGCTGCTAAGGAAGTTGGATACACCCTCGCACACCCGATACGTCAACTACATTCTGCCGAAGCTTCCCAAGCATGTCAATTTTGCGGACACCGTCGAAATCCTCAAGAAAATTTTTGGAGCTCAAACCTCAACATTCAACAAGCGTTTCCACTGCCTGCAGCTTGTCAAGTCAGAAGCCGAAGACATTATCAGCTACGGAGGCAAGGTGAATCGTGCATGTGAGGATTTCGATTTCAAGAACATGAAAATTGACCAATTCAAGTGTTTGGTGTTTGTCTGTGGTCTGAAAGGTCATAGCTACACCGACATCCGAGCCAGGCTACTTTCCCGGATCGAAGGCGAGACACCAGAAAATCCCGTTACTCTCCAGAACCTCATTGACGACTATCAACGGCTCATCAATTTGAAGGCGGACACATCCATCATCGAGCATCAATCAAGTTCGAAATCATCAGTGCACGCCGTCCAGGTGAAGAAGGGAAATTCACGTCAACAGCAGTCTTCGAAGCCGGAAGGTAAAGTTCCTCGTACACCTTGCTGGCAATGCGGCCAAATGCACTATGTTCGGGATTGTCCTTTCTCGGATCATCAGTGCAAACAGTGCAATCGTGTTGGCCACAAGGAAGGCTACTGTGGCTGCCTGTCCAAGCCGAAGTCAGTTCCAGCCAAGGAGAAACAACCAATGAACAAGTCCAAGAAATTCCGTCAAGCGAAAACCCGTGGCGTTTACATAGTGAATCACATCGCTCAACACTCCAGCAAACGGAAGTACGTGCCCACATTCATCAACGGCGTGGCAACCAAGCTACAACTGGATACAGCAAGCGACATCACAGTGATCTCACAGCAAACATGGAACTACCTCGGAAAACCAGCGATCAAGAAACCAACGATTGAAGCGATGAATGCGTCCGGAAAACCGCTCCAATTGCTAGGAGAATTCCAGTGCGAAGTCAGTATCAACGGTAAGACTGCTGAAGGAAGATGTTTCGTCACAACGGCTGCAAACCTCAACCTGCTGGGCATTGACTGGATCGAGCTGTTCCAGCTGTGGTCGGTTCCCATCGATTCGGTCTGCAATCAAGTCAGGACGAAGACGATCGATCAGCAAATCCGTGAATTCCAAGTGAAGCACAAGGACGTTTTCGACGATTCTCTGGGGCATTGCAAGAAAATGAAGGTGAAGCTTTTCCTGAAGCCGGATGCTAAGCCTGTTTTCTGCCCCAAGCGGCCAGTTCCTTTCAATACCGTTGCATTGGTCGATGCCGAACTCACAAGATTGCAAACGTTGGGCATCATTGAACCCGTCGACTTTTCCGAGTGGGCTGCTCCTATTGTGGCAGTACGCAAACCAAACGGCCGAGTTCGCATCTGCGCGGACTACTCAACGGGACTCAACGAAGCACTCGAGGCCAATCACTACCCGCTTCCGACGCCGGAGGAAATATTCGCGCAGCTCAACGGCAGTACCGTCTTCAGCATAATTGATCTTTCCGACGCGTACCTGCAGCTTGAAGTAGATGACGACTCCAAGAAGCTCCTCACCATCAATACCCATCGTGGACTGTTCCGGTTCAACCGCCTCGCTCCAGGGGTAAAATCAGCACCGGGGGCATTCCAACGCCTGGTGGACGGAATGATTGCGGATATTCCTGGTGTACGAACATTCATCGACGACGCTATCGTATTCAGCAAGGACATGAAGTCACACGCAGAATCACTCAATCTGCTCTTCAAGCGCCTCAAGGAGTACGGTTTCCACGTTAAACCTGAGAAGTGCCGATTTTTCCAAACTCAACTCGGTTACTTGGGACACGTAGTGGACAGTCAGGGCATCCGCCCTGATCCGGAGAAAGTGAAGACCATTGCAGCCATTCCACCTCCAACCAACGTTCCGGAACTACGGTCCTATCTTGGAGCTATCAACTTCTACGGACGATTCGTGCGCAACCTACACGAATTGCGCCACCCGATGGATCAGCTGTTGAAGAAGGAATCAAAATGGCAATGGACTCCACAATGCCAGGACGCTTTTGACAAGTTCAAGAAAACACTTCAATCAAACTTGCTCTTGACACACTACGATCCAAAACTACCGATCATCGTAGCAGCTGATGCATCAAACACAGGGATCGGCGCGGTTATCTTTCACCAGTTTCCAGATGGCAAAATGAAGGCAATACAGCACGCTTCAAGAACGCTCGCACCTGCGGAACGGAACTATGGACAACCGGAGAAGGAGGCACTGGCGTTAATATATGCGGTAACGAAGTTCCATAAATACTTGCTCGGTCGGCATTTCACACTACTGACGGACCACAAACCACTGCTGTCCATCTTCGGTTCCAAGAAAGGTATTCCGCTACACACTGCAAATCGACTACAACGATGGGCACTTACAATGCTGAACTACGATTTCGAGATTCAATATGTATCAACAAACGATTTCGGATGTGCAGATTTGCTATCACGGCTCATCAACCGAACCAATCAGCCAGAGGAAGAATACGTAATCGCAGCGGTCAACCTTGAGGAAGATCTTTCAAGCATTCTCTCCGACGCAGCAGAAAAGGTTCCGGTTTCGTTTGCAGCACTGCGGAAGGCTACATCAACAAACACCACACTCCAAACCGTTTCTAAACACATCCGTGAAGGTTGGCCAAACTGTTCCAAGGATCTCCCCATTGCAGTTCAACCGTACTATCACAGACGCGAGTCACTCACCATTGTCGACGGATGCATAATGTTTGGCGACAGAGTTGTCGTTCCTGACGAATTTCGACGAAGGATCCTGAAGCAATTTCATCGAGGTCATCCGGGAATAGTTCGCATGAAGTCCATAGCAAGGAGTTTTGTATACTGGCCCGGAGTCGATCAAGAAATTGAGGACTACGTCAAGCGCTGTACACCGTGTGCAACGGCAGGAAAGGCTCCTACAAAGACAACATTGGAATCCTGGCCTGTACCTTCAAGACCCTGGTCGAGGATTCACATCGATTACGCTGGTCCAGTGGATGGAGTCTATTTCCTCGTGATAGCAGATCCCTACTCCAAATGGCCAGAAGTTCATGTAACCAAGTCAACGACATCAAGAGCAACAATCAAATTACTGAATCAAACCTTCGCTACATTCGGTGTTCCAGAGGTACTCGTGTCAGACAACGGAACCCAATTTTCAAGTCACGAATTTCAAACTTTCTGCACCAGTCAAGGAATCCATCACATTCGCATCGCTCCATATCACCCGCAATCAAATGGACTAGCTGAAAGATTCGTGGATACTTTGAAGAGAAGCCTCCGCAAGATTCGCTCAGGGGGAGAAACACTAGAAGAAGCACTGTGCACTTTCTTGCAAGTATATCGCTCAACGCCCACCAATGACCTGGAAGGTAGATCTCCGGCGGAAATCATGTTCGGCAGACCTATTCGTACCATACAATCCATGCTCAGACCGAGTGAACGTGGAACCGCATCCAGGGACAGGAAAAAGCAAAACGACGCCTTCAATAAGAAGCACGGTGCAGTCCAGAGGAATTTCCAGCATGGCGATTCCGTGTATGCCAAGGTTCATTCAACGAATTCCTGGAGATGGGAATCAGCAACCGTAATTGAGAAAATCGGGAACGTTAACTACAATGTGTTCCTGAACGATCAACAACGTTTAATACGCGGTCCCACACCAATCAACTCAAGAGTCGTGTTCCAGACAAGAGCCCAAAGAAGCAACCATCTGCACTTTCCATATTCTTCGATGGATTCGGATTAACGGTCCCGACAGAAGCTCCAGCGGATGTCGCACCTCAAGTTCAACCTGCAATTCAACCGCTTGATGACCCACCTCTCAATAATCTGGAAGATTCTATCTTGACGGATGATATGTCGGATGGAGAAGCTGCTGGAACCGATGAAACCGAGGATGAACCGACTCCGACTCCGAATGCAATTGATGAACCACAACCAGCCCAACCTGTGACTCCAATCCTAGAAAGAGGACGACGCATGATTCAACTACCAGCCCGGTTCAAGCCCTATTAGATGACGAAACCTTAAGGGGGGAAATGTTGGATCACAGCAATCAATGGATTTACACGTCAACTGAATAATACCCTAAATACGAATTTATCATCATAGCAGCCTTTGCTCCACTATATAAGTAGAGGAATCTGCACTGGTTGATTCATTCTAAGTTTGGCTTCCAATAAAGCAACTACTACTTAAGAACTACAAGAAAAACATTTTCATTCCGGAAGTTACCGGACATATCAATTAACAACATTAAGAAACATGTCAGTTTAATCCTTCTGGATTGCTCAAACAACTTCATGCCACTTATGGGTAGAAACTGGCTCGACGTGTTTTTCCCACACTGGAGAAATGCTTTTGTGGGCGTCAAGATCATCAATTCGCTACAACCGGAAAACAACAATGCAAACATTATCGAACACGAAGCAGATTTAGTTTTAAAAGATTCTCAACCAATCTTTAAGAAAGCATACGAGGTCCTGTTTAAACTCAGAGAAAATGTTTTGGAGCACTTTCATTTCATTTATTTAGTTAACATCAAATTCATGATAATACTGAATCAACAATTTGCCGCCATAATACTCGATTTGCAGCTGCAGCTCTCCAACGTCGGTCACGCCCAACACTCGCCAGATCACGCTCCACCTGGTCCGCCCATCGTGCTCTCTGCGCTCCACGCCTTCTTGTACCAACCGGATGGTTAGCAAACACCAACTTTGCAGGGTTGTTGTCCGGCATTCTTGCAACATGCCCTGCCCACCGTATCCTTCCGGCTTTAGCTACCTTCTGGATGCTGGGTTCGCCATAAAGTGCAGCGAGCTCGTGGTTCATCCTTCTCCGCCACACACCGTTCTCCTGTACGCCGCCGAAGATCGTCCTTAGCACCCGTCGCTCGAAAACTCCGAGTGCTTGCATGTCCTCCTCGAGCATCGTCCACGTCTCGTGCCCGTAGAGAACCACCGGTCTTATTAACGTCTTGTACATGGTACATTTGGTGCGGGGGTGAATCTTTTTTGACCGCAGTTTCTTCTGGAGCCCATAATAGGCACGACTTCCACTGATGATGCGCCTTCGTATTTCACGGCTCACGTTATTGTCAGCCGTTAGCAAGGAACCGAGGTAGACGAATTCTTCTACCACCTCGAAAGTATCCCCGTCTATCGTAACATTGCTGCCAAGGCTTGTCCTGTCTCGCTCAGTCCCACCTACCAGCATGTACTTTGTCTTAGCCGCATTCACCACCAGTCCGACCTTTGCTGCTTCACGTTTCAGGCGGGTGTACTGTTCTGCCACCGTTCCAAATGTCCTAGCAATAATATCCATGTCATCCGCAAAACATACAAATTGGCTGGATTTCGTGAAGATCGTACCCCGGCTGTTGAGCCCGGCTCGTCGCATAACACCTTCCAGGGCGATGTTGAATAGTAGGCAGGAAAGTCCATCACCTTGTCGTAGTCCCCGTCGAGATTCAAATGAACTGGATAGTTCACCCGAAATCCTTACGCTGTTCTGCACACCGTGCATCGTTTTGGAGCACTTGGACTCTTTAGAAAGGCAGAACGTGATCACCCCAATCCAAGTTAGCGAGTGAGCGTCGCCGGTTATCATTATATTGAAAAAGGACGATCATCGACTGTAAGGAAGACCCTTAATGCACATCGGTCGCAGTTGAAGATAATGGACAAAAGGCCAACGGGCTCGCGAATGAGGATTCTTGTACAGCGTGTCAAGAGGCCGCGGGAAAGCAGTGATTCCGAAAAAGAGTTTCTTAGCTTTCCGGATGCGCCGGCGGTGCCAGATCGGTCAGGGGACGATCGTAGTCAATTCAAGCAGTGGAAGCGTAGTCCGATCGTTACGAAAGCAAATCCCGATCAGAAGCGAATTGACTGTCGACATCCGAAGAGCTGAGATAGGACGATGGCAATAGTTCAAAGGCAAATAGCATTTGCGGTCTGAACTTATTAAGATGATGATCAATCATGTTATGCAAGCAAAGTGTAGAATTATGCATTCGAATTGAAATTTTATTTGAATTAGTTTAAAATTGTGTAGCATGTGACTAGTGTTATGAAATATGATCATACTGTCCGTTGAAAATGAACATAAAATTTGTAAAAAGTATTTCTTTAAAATTTCGTTTAATTTCTTAACATAAGGGTGGAGAACTGATGTGTATAGCTAAAAAGAGGAACACGGTTTCGTAGCTGTAATTTGAAGTCGATGTTCTGTGAGCAGTCGATCTCTTTTAGTGAGTTCGTCAACGAGTGAACAAGTGTTTAAGGTTTACCTCTTAATGCAAATGCATCCTTCATTAGTTTTTGACAGGTTATGTTTAAAATGAATGTGAAAATTTTTATTTTATGTGGCGGATCGGCCCCACGGAAATATTAATTTTCCTATTAAATTTGCAAATCATGTTATTTCGCCCCCGTGACACTTCCAATGCCCACATCATGATAGTCACATTCGTTCCCGATAACTACGAAATTCTGTAGAAATTACTCGGAAAACTTTACACTTTTCACAGAAGGAAATCTTCTTGGATTATGCAGCTGCAACTTGTAAATTTTGTTTATGTTCTTGATGGCGGAACGAGGGACTCCTCAGGGGGTATTGTAGAAATTAATATGAAATTGCGTTAGTTTTAAAAAAATCATCAGTTCAACGAAAAAACATGACTATTTTTGTTTCAAATGAACGAAATCTTTCACGTTTCACGTAATCTTTCAGAAGCAGTTTACCAGACGTACGCGGATACCGGCATCCATTAAGACACTGTTGCAAACTGAATCAGAAGGTTACGGTAGGAGATTGGAAAATTGTCAATTGGTCAGTCAGTCTTGAAGTAGTCGTTTATCAGGATTTGTCTATGTTGTGTTCTAGACACACAAATCAGTAAAAAAATTTGAAAACGACGTATAATTAATGGTGTAGCATTGATTATACGTCGTTTTCAAAATTTGTTCCTGAATTCGTACTTGTCTTTTTGTTTATTTTTGTGGTATGGTCCGTTATTTTTCTTTTTTTGTCGTCAGTTGTCGTATATTTATCAAGACATTTAATTTCTGGAATACTGTTGTTCGCTCCCAACGCGAAGATCCATTTAGAATTTGTCCTCATCTCCCCAACCAAACTAACCTCGAGTCGCCGCGAGTAATTTACGGCTCCAACAGTGTTGCCACATTTTTATCTGTACCGGAGGCTCAAAAATCTTTTTTATCTGTACCAGACATTCGAAAAATCTGTACCCAAAATCTGTACCAAATTTGTATCATATTTGATTTAAAATCACTTGAAATACACAAAAAAGAGCATTACATTCAGGCTAAACTATGAAAAGCACTTATTTTGAGTATACTGTTACCAGTACTGAACTTTAAAAGCAAAAAATATCAGTAGGTATTAATAATGTTTTAAATTTGAATTTTAATGATTTTTTCTCAAATTCAAAAAATCTGTACCATTCTGTACCTTTTGCTGAAAATCCGTAATCTGTACCGTACAGAATCTGTACCAAAAAATTGAAAAAAATCTGTACTTTTACAGAATAATCTGTACCTGTGGCAACACTGGGCTCCAACCCCACTAACAACCACCCTATCATCCTTACACACACCACGTCGTTTGTGTGCCTGTCCCACCGACCGAGCGACAACGTGATCGAGCATGCACGAGGATCGACCGACCAACCAATCACGCCTGAACGGCATGTCCTTATGTGCCAGCAACTGACGACGCCCGAACCATCGTACCATAGCCTATGTACGGAATATTCCACCACCGCCACAGCGCAGCGCAATTTTCTACCTCCATTCAGTCTCTACCGATCCTTCGAGAGGATTGCGTGCGCAACCAAACAGTCTTCTTTCAACCACAGAACTGTACACACCGAAGAACAGAAATATAGTAGTTAAGTAGTTTGTAGTGAAAAACCGCCTTTTCCTCCCCAGTGGAAGCCACAGCCTTTCCGAAGGCTAAGTTCCCCTACTTCCCATCGAGCTACCGGTCCTATGCTGTTCCTCCGACGGAACATTTGGTCCTAGCGAACCGGATAAAGGATCCAGTGCCCTGTGAAGCTGCAACCGCAGCTGTGTTGTCGCCAATCAGCCGATTGGGACAATCCCCTTCCATTGCTGTCGTCGACGGCATACAGCATTCCTACCGAAAGGATTGCTGGTGTTCCTGCCCCGGTAGTTCGAACCCAGAGTTTTTAGTGTGTGATTTTCCATGGCTTTCATTGGCGGAGTGAAAGCGTTGCCGTTTGTCAAGTGAAGTGTAAGAAGTCCGAACCATTCCTTCCGAAAGTCTCGCGCGCGTGTGTAGTGATTCTCAATCAGTAGTGGTTCCCAAACCCCAAAATGATTGGATTAGAAAATCTGTTCGCCCAACGTAGTCAAGTTGTGGCTAAAGTGAAGAACATCCAAGAACGAATAAGTGAAGAAGATGGTGCTTTTCGACCGACTTTGGCCCGATTGAAAACCTACCAAAGTGAACTCCAGTGCCATTATCGAGAGTACCAGAGAGTGTACGGTGAACTTTTGTCCGTACTCCCAGCCGAAGGATTCGAAGTGCTTGATGAAGATTATTGGCGTTTCGAAGAATTCCACGACGAGGCCTGCTTCCTGGTGGAAACCCTGTTGATTTCCTGCCCGACCACCAGTGACGAAGGTTTCAACAAGCGAAGGTCGTCATCCAGCTGCTTCGCTGCGACTACTACACGCTGGCTCAGTCCTTCTCGAGGAAGCCAGTCACCGAGTCCAACGACGGAACAGCCCGTTCCGAATCCTGACGTGATGGAGAGGCCACGCACGTCTTTGCCGAAAGAGAAAATGGTGAGTGCGAATGTTACCAATCCAATCCAGACTGCGAAGCCGCGCTGCGTCGAAGATACCTCCAAGCAGAAGACGCCTTTGCGTGGACCGGCCGAGGTCCCATCCGAGAGTGATTTCGTCGAGGTCACTATTCCTGAGTCGGCAGCCCCGCCGGCCCAAGATGCAGTCAAGCGTGAAGAAAAGGTGACAACCGTTGCCTTCGAGAATCCATCGACGAGCCAGGAGGATTTCCTTATCGGCAACGAGCCAGCCAAGTTTGTCGACATTCCATCCGAAGATCCCAAGACACTGACGTCAAGCAAAGCGCCCTCTGGAACCAACCCGGTGGCGAACCCGTTCCGAATTCCATTCGACCCAACTGGAGTTCATCCGAAGCTAACGATTCCGATTCCTACCGGATTCCATCCGGTGCTGAAGCTGTTCCGATCGCCACCAGGATTCCAGCCCATGCCGAAGCGAATCCCGAAGCCAACCGGATTGCCTCCGGTGTCCCAGAATCCGACCGGATCTTTTCCGGTACCACATCCGCCCCAGTGCAAGGCCGGTTCCCTTCCGGCAAAACAGCAGCAACAGACTCCGACCGGTCTCCTTCCGGTACCACGACAGTTACAGTCCGTGACCGAATCCAGTTCGGTATCCCCGTCGCTCCAGTGTAAGGCCGGTTCCCTTCCGGCATTCCAACCGCAACAGAACCCGACCGGTGTCCTTCCGGTATCCCAGAAGCTGCAGTTTGTGACCGAATCCCGTTCGGTAACCCCACAGTTCGAGTCTACGACCGGTTCCTATCCGGTATTCCAGTTCCAGCGCACGACCGGATCCTATTCGGCAGGCAATTCAATCCTAAGGTCTACCGGTGCCATTCCGGTGGTCGATTCCGCCCTGATGCCCGTCGCAACCCGTTCGGCGGCCAAGACGACCAAGAATTCTACCGGTCCCCGTCCGGTGAATAACTCCGATATGATGTTCGTCGGTTCCAGTCCGACGGTCAAACCAACCGTCAATACCCGTTCGGCGGTCAAGAAGTCCAAGATGTCCATCGGTGCCCGTCCGATGGTCAAGTCCAACGAGATGCCTGCCGGTTCCTGTCCGGTGAGCGAGCCCCTCCTGATGTCCGCTGGTGCCAGTCCAGTGGGCAAGCCTAG
Source organism: Aedes albopictus (assembly GCF_035046485.1). Taxonomy (NCBI): domain Eukaryota; kingdom Metazoa; phylum Arthropoda; class Insecta; order Diptera; family Culicidae; genus Aedes; species Aedes albopictus. The sequence goes on along the minus strand of NC_085138.1, from coordinate 238,245,491 downwards.
CCTGCGTCCATCGTCTATCGGTACCAGCCCGATAGTCAATCCAACCGTCGATATCCGTTCGGCGGCCAAGAAGTCTGCCGGTTCCCGTCCGGTGGTCAAGTCGCACGAGTTACCTGCAGGTTCCCGTCCGGGGGTCAAAGTCAACCTGATGCCCATCGGTTCCTGTCCGGTGGCCAAGTCTTCCCAGATATCTGCCGGTTCCTGTCCGGTGGACAAGCCACTCCTAATGTCCGCTGGTGCCAGTCCAGTGGGCAAGCCGACCCTGCGCCCATCGTCTATCGGTACCAGCCCGGTAGTCAAGCCAACCATCGATACCCGTTCGGCGGCCGAAAAGCCCGCGATGTTCGCCGGTCCTCCGGTAGCCACGCCGATTTCGATGTCCACTGGAACCAGTCCGGTGGGCAATTCAGGTCCGATGTCCGTCGGTTCCAGTCCGTTGGTCAAGCTAATCCCGAGGTCTACTGGAACCAGTCCAGTATACAATTCCGCTCTCAAGTCCGCCGGTTCGTATCCCGCAACCCAACCGAAGTTGATGCCCATCGGTGTCCGTCCGATGGTCAGGTCCGTCCAGATGTCCGCCGGTTCCTGTCCGGTGGTTAAGCCACTACCGAAACACACTGGTACCAGTCCTGTGCAAAAGCGAGTTCTGACGTCCGCCGGTGCCCGTCCGGTGACGAAGTCCATCATGATAGCCATCGGTACCTGTTCGGTGGTCAATCTTTCCTGGAAGTCCGTCGGTACCTGCCCGATGGCCAAGACGTTCCTGAAGCTCGTCGGCACCAGTCTGATGATCAAGCCCAAGCCGTTTCCGAAGTCCACTGGAACCAGTCTAGTGGTGAAGCCAATCGTGATGTCCGCCGGTAACAGTCCGGCAGCCAAGCCCTTCGTAGTGTCAGCCGGTCTCCGTCCGGTAACCAAGCCACCGCTGAAGTTCGCTGGAAGCCATCCAGTGGACGAACCCGTCCCGAAGCCTGTCGAAACCCGTCCGGTGACCGAGTCAAGCCTGATGTCAACCGGCACTCCTACAGTGAACCCGCCGGTGCTCTTTCCTGTGATGTCAGCCGGCATCCAACGAATTGCGAAGCCTATTCCGAAGATCGAGATGTATCCAACCAAGAAGCTACCTCCAACGACAGCCGGAATCCGTCCGGCACTCAAGCGAAACGAGAGCCTAGAAGAACAAGTCCCAATCCCGAAGATAGCCGGAACCCTTCCGGTATCGAGAGAACCTCCCGAGAAGAAGTCGATCGTGGTGTTCTCGACGGTGAACCATCCACCACTAGATCCGCCGCCGGTCAGCCCGACTGGTGAATGTAAGCAGCTCCATTTCGACACAAGGCCGAGGAAGCCGCCCGATGGACCATCCAAGCGATGCCGACCCAGCGAAGCCATCTCAGCCATCTCAGCGCGCGTGCCCCGAACGCGTCCACCTAACGACCCGAAGGAAGCCAAGCACGATGCCACAGGTGAGCAAGCGTACGATCTGTGGTGTATTTCCTATCCTGGCTTTATATGGTTTCTCCAGTCCTCTGTTGAAAACCCTAACGAATTAACAAAATTGCCTTCCTCTACCGTCATTGAGTTGCCATTCCGTACCTACGTTGAGTTCCTTGTTGTTTATTGTCCTTGCCTTGCCCTGAGTTAAATTCCATCCCATGAAATAGTTCCCTGTGAAGTTTGAGTCCCTTGAGTCTCCTAATAACACCTAGAGCCTATACCATAGTTTGAACCTGATTGCCTTGTGTTTTTGTTCCTCCGAAGATGAAGACCCTGCTAAGAATCCAATTACCTTTCCTAAATTGCCGTTGAACATTGATATGCCTCTTTTAGAAATCCCACCTGACTGAATTTTGCCTTCCAACGTGTTATGATGCGCTCCTCTGTGTGCAAAGTAAACCCAACCCAAATAAGTTTGAAACCTCCAATCCTGAAGTCGAAGAATCCAGCCAAGTTAAGTCTCCTAAGTTTCCTATTTTGAATCCCCTCCTGATGCCTTTCTTTTAGATCAAGTTCCTTTGCTGAATCGAACTAATTTGACAATTTTTGAATAAAACCCAGGTTCACAAGTTCCTTGATATGCATATACAGTCCACAACAATTCTCCTCCAGAACATGAGTTCCCTCTCTGCTATTTGAAGTCCATAGAAGAAGTTTCCCACGCCTTGAACTTTCCTCCTGACATGAAGACATGAAGTGGTGCCCCCATAACCTGCATAGAAATGTGTTTACCCAAGTTTACAGCAAGCCTTACCCAAGAATCAAGTCCATGTCCAGTTTTGAATTCAGCAAGTCCACCCAAGAAGTTTCCTAAGTTGTCTTAAGTTTCCTGTCCTAAAAACCCTCGTGTATGATGAATCCTCCTAAAACCCATTTGCAAGTTCCTTATTCCTGTCCTTCCTTTGAAGATACCTGTAATCATGCCCTTGAAGTTTCCTGGTTTTTGGTTTTCCTAAGTCTCCATGAGAAGTTGCCTCCATGTCCAAGCCATCCAAGTAAGTTAACATGTTTCCACCTTTTCCGGCCGGGGAGTATGTTCGCTCCCAACGCGAAGATCCATTTAGAATTTGTCCTCATCTCCCCAACCAAACTAACCTCGAGTCGCCGCGAGTAATTTACGGCTCCAACCCCACTAACAACCACCCTATCATCCTTACACACACCACGTCGTTTGTGTGCCTGTCCCACCGACCGAGCGACAACGTGATCGAGCATGCACGAGGATCGACCGACCAACCAATCACGCCTGAACGGCATGTCCTTATGTGCCAGCAACTGACGACGCCCGAACCATCGTACCATAGCCTATGTACGGAATATTCCACCACCGCCACAGCGCAGCGCAATTTTCTACCTCCATTCAGTCTCTACCGATCCTTCGAGAGGATTGCGTGCGCAACCAAACAGTCTTCTTTCAACCACAGAACTGTACACACCGAAGAACAGAAATATAGTAGTTAAGTAGTTTGTAGTGAAAAACCGCCTTTTCCTCCCCAGTGGAAGCCACAGCCTTTCCGAAGGCTAAGTTCCCCTCCTTCCCATCGAGCTACCGGTCCTATGCTGTTCCTCCGACGGAACAACTGTCTTATTTTGTTCGATATTTGTTACTCATTAATTCAGTACTATTAGGAAAGTCTAACTGGAATGTTAGGTAATTGTT